>NC_069789.1:101193112-101496142 GCF_027406575.1 Nycticebus coucang
AAACTCAAGCAATCCACCCATCTTGGCCTCCCAGAGTGCTAGGATTACAGGCGTGAGTCACTGCACCCGGCCCCTGGCATTTCTTATGTAAGTGAAATAGAATTAACAATTGCTACCATTTATTGAATGCCTACTATGTACCTTACTGCGCGCTCACCATGGCTTCTAATCTCCACGAGAACTCTGCAAAGTCTGCATAATTATCTGTTGGAGACCAGGGCCAGGGACACGGAGGGACTTGCCAAGACAATTCTGAGTCTGTGCTCCTTCCCCTGTGTGGTGTAGCCTCTGCAATATTTTATTTCTTCCCCTGGAAAACAGTAATGTCTGAATTTTTTATATGGTCGAGTATCATTTTTCAGAAATTGTTAAAATTTAAATCGTCTGTGTTTATTCCTAGAACTATATCTGATCGAAAAGAGAGATAGGGGAGATGAGTCAGTTATCGCCTTTAAACAGAGTCTTTAGAAGTCTTGATTAGTTAGTATTTTTTAATGTGAAGGAAAACCAACACAATTTTTTTGTACTATAATTCAAGTCCTATGCTTAAGTAATTTTTATAAGGAAAAGAAACAGTTTTTTTTTTTTTAACCCCTATTCCTTCAGAGTGCTGGTCAGAGTTCTAGAGGCATTTTTGTATTAATTATTTTTCCCTTCAAATCCAAATGCCTTTAGGAGGGCTAAGCATATTCATCATTTAAACTCAGTTAGAGTTGCGTTGATACATTTTATTTCCTCTTAGTATCTGTGATATGCCTTCCAAATTTTTTTTTTTAAAAAGAGAAACATTTTTTTTTTTTTTCACTAGGAAAACTTTGAGGACTGGGATGAGCTGAGTGCTGTGCCTCCCAGGAAGGATTTGGGCCACAGATGGGCAGCATAGAATTTCTTGGGCTTGAGACCCAGCCGGGGAAGTGTGTCAGGAGGAGGGAAAGTGGTATTGACAGGGAGATGGGAAAATGTCAAAGCGAAAGTCTTTTGATTTCCATCGCTCCCTGACCCTTCACCGCTGCTCCTGTCCAGTGGGCCCTGAACCTGTGACATGACACGGGTGGCTAAGGCGGCTTAGCGTTCTGACTTTATGAAGCTCTGTATGGAGTTGTCCTGATGTATCCTTCAGCCTGATTCCAAACACAACACTCCAGTCATTTGACTCCATCTCATTCCACATGGAGCAGCCTGGGTCACATTCTACTCCCACATAAATGGGGTAAGAAATAGCAGGTACTTTAGCTTCAAGTTTATCACGGCCGTGCCTCTTAATTGGCTGACTTAACTTTCTACTTGTTTTCTGATCCTTTGACTTACATTACCCTTTGGCGCCGGTGGATTTTCTGGTTTCTAACTGCCAGCTTAGCTTCTAACCTACACACTTTGTCTTGACTCCTGATATGCATCAGATTCCTGACAGATCATTTGGTTCTGGGTCTTGCTGACGATTCTCACTCTCAGTCCCTACCTGAAGTTCTTAGACTTGTTTTATGTTTCTGCCTGGCTTGCTACCTTGGCTCTGGGATACCTCTCCAGCACGAGTTCTGATCCAATAGAGACAGTCAATCTTATTGAGCCAGTGTGGTAAGCGGGAGGGCTGGTGACGGAGTTGACAATCTCACAGCTTCACCCAGTACTTAGCAAAATTCTCATGGTTTTTCTGACCAGGGAGTTGATTTTATATTTAATAAGAGTTTGAAGAAAGTTCAAATGGAAGAAATATTTTATAATCAAGGGACAATAATTGTTATTCTCTCCAGTTGTTGAGTTAGCTATGCCTCTAAACATTGTAACAGTGTTTCCAATTTATATTGAGTTCCTGTGGTGTCCTGGAATTGGGGTCAGTCCCCCTCTCCAAAGAAGACCAGACATATTCTTGTGACACAGGACTTTCGATACAGGGTTCATGAGTGATAATTTCTACTGTTTCTTACTTAATTCTGAAATGAAGAAAGGTCAGTTTCCCCATAGAGCCTGCATTTTGTAGTAACTTTACCTGTGTGAAATCCTAACTTGTATCAATAGCACATTATTAAGGGAAGGAGAATTTCCACATGATATAACTGACCCAAATCAAGAGCCTCAGCTGGGACAACCAAACTCGATATCTAGTCCTAGCACAGTGGTGGCGTTTGGTCGTGCAGGTGTGCTGAGAGAGCACAACTATGGCTAACTTCTTGGTCAAACAAACTCAAGATTAATATCTTATCATTTTCCAAGAATGTATCAATGCATCTGTAAAGTAAGGGGGGGTGTTGCATTCCAAAACCACTGTTAAGAATTCACATTGACGTTATGGCGGGCGCCTGTAGTCCCAGCTACTCGGGAGGCTGAGGCAAGAGAATTGCCTAAGCCCAGGAGTTGGAGGTTGCTGTGAGCTGTGTGAGGCCACGACACTCTACCGAGGGCCATAAAGTGAGACTCTGTCTCTACAAAAAAAAAAAAAAGCCGGAGGTGGCAGGTTCAAACCCAGCCCCGGCCAGAAAAAAAAAAGAATTCACATTGAGTTTGTTTCTAGAATTTTAACTGATTATGACAGATAAGTTGGTGAGTCCATGCCATCTCTTAGAAACTGGTGATGATTTTAAGGGCATGTTGTCAACCACTTTTCCAAGTAAAATCAAGTAGTTTCCAGCGTGACCTGTAAGGTAGTTGATTTCCACAATGCCACTCTTTCGTCTGCACCTGCAGATGTTTTGTGAGAGACAGGGCTTGGTGGGATTGGGAGTGTCTACCTCAGGAAGGATTTGGGACAGTGCTTGACAATCATGTGACTCACCAGCTAGTTAGTGCTTCCTGTTATTAACTTGGCACTGACTGGACAAACAACAGGGCCCCATTCCCGGTTTCTGTTGAAATTCTCTGTTGTCCTTTGAAATCCCAAGTAACAATTTCCTTCCATTGTGCAACTCAAGAAGCCTGAGACAGCACTGTGTTTGGCATTCTGTCTCTGGAAGCCTCTCTTACAGAGGCCACCTGTAGGTGTTCCAGAGTTGGTTTTTGTTGGATGATGCGGTAGAGGTCACCAGCTAAGTCTGGGTGGCAATAAAACACATCCTATAGAAGTAGAGGCAGAGATATCTAAGAGGGATGCAGCCACAACTCAAAGGATCTATCGCTCAGACAACCAAGGTCATGGAGAGCAGAACAGAACACCAAGAAAACCATTCCTGATAAACCAATGTGGTAATTGGAAGTGTTTGTGGTGATGTGAAGGAGGCCTCCAGAGGCCTCCAGGGTGAGATAATGCAAGCAATCAACATGTCAAGGTAATTTGTTAGCAGTTCTGGCTTGGGGGCGAGGTGTATAAACCTGCCTCCTGTGATGTATGAAACCTGCTAACCCCAGGAAACTGGGCTGCAGAAGGGCAATAGAAAGTGGGGCCTGCTTGGAACTGACAGGAGGAGCCACCTGCCCTGTACCTATAACATGTGGAGCATGAAGGCGGACTCTGCCGGCATGCCGTTTATGCAGCTGGCGAGTTTGGGGGCATGGCCTCCACATGGGGCAGCTGGATATTCCCCAGTCTTCTCTGTTCTTGCTGAGTAGTACTTACGATCTGATGCTCTCAAAAAGCTGCAAAATGGGTATAAAAGCATCTGTGAAAGTTCCTCTCTGCAGGCCAAACAGATGCTAACTAGCCCTCTGAATTCACTCTGACTGTGCACAGTCCTCACCACCTCGTTGAGATCACACTGACTGCTAACTTTTCACTATCTCGTCGACCCTGTAGTGACCGTGTTCTACGATTCCCTGGAGCCCAGACCTACTGTGCACAGCCCTCACCTCCCCGCCAGGCTCACACAGATTATCGATGCACACTACATTATTAATCTCACATGCGGCTCTGTACGCTTCTCACTGTCCCTACAAGCTTGCACCAACGGCACACACCCTTCTCCATCTTAGAGATTTTACAACTGCTTTGCACTGAGCTCAGCTGAGATCACACAGCCCAGCTCGCTAACTTCACGCACTTTATATAATGCGGTAACAGCACCTCCTCTCTGCCTGCTCAAAATCTGTTTTTCTATTTTTCCTAGAAATAAACTCTGGTGTCACTCAAGGTGGTGATGTGAGAAACTAAGGGACTATATTTCCTAGGCTCTCTTGCAGTTACATTTGATTGTATGATTAAATTCAGGCTAAGGAAATTTAAACTGCAATTGCTAGGTGGGATTTCTGGGAAGATTCCTTAAAAGGGGACAGAATTCTGGGCTTCATCTTTTGTCCTTGGTCTCTCCACTGTTCCTTCCAGTTTTGAAAACAGACATGATGGCCAGGTCTCATCGGTTATCTTGTGACTTTGACAATAGAAGCCTTCTAAAAAGAATGGTTGGCTCTTAAGTTAGAGGGGACCTGGGTCTCTGATAACTTTCTGGAACTACAATACCATCCCTCAGGCCTTCTATGTTGGTTTTTTAATGAGCCCTTAGTTTTGTGTTCGGGTCTCCATTACTACAGGTGAATGCAACTCTTAGCGACACAGCCCTTCGCTGTTCTGCTGAGCTCACCGTGACTATGCATCTGTGTATCAGCACCCTGCAGAAATGTGTGCTCTGGATATTATCATTTGACCATGATGGTACAGAAGTGGAACAATTACCTTTTGTATTTAAAGCCAACATGAGCCTCTGCACTTTCCTTTTGACTTACTCAGTGTACAAAATGAAATGGATTAGACTCTCCAAGGATCATACACTATGTTCTATAAATGTTAATGAGAAGAGGTGAAACCAGCACAGTGCGAGTTGTACCCAGGAAGGAATAGTCCCTTCAGAGACATGTAGGACCAGTGGTTCTGCCTTCTCTTGGTCAGCACCGCGTCATGTCAAGTGATTACTGGGGGTGGGGTCTTCAGTGGGAAACTTTGCTATTTCTTAATGTAAATCTGAGTCTCATCCACTATCCTTTCCAAAGGATAGTATTTGAAAAAAATTTGCACATTAATATATTTTCCTTGCCTTGCCTTTCCCTCTGACAACCTAAAAGAAATAAAACTGCAGATAGGAGAGACTGCACCTGGCAAACAGGACGCAGAAAGAAGGGCTGGCACCATGCTGCCCCATGCAGTGATGGGGGGTGAATGGGGCCCTCGAGATGGTGCAGAGCAGGCATCCTGGCTGAGCCCACTGCTGCCTCGTCTTCCTTCTCAGCTGCTGTCAGAGCTTTTGGGACACGGCTAAGGTGAAACTCTTCCTCTGGTTCCAGGTCCTCCTGCCTAGGCATGAAAATCACCTTTTTCTGTTCCATCACAACAGGGAGGCATGGCTTAAAACTGTCAAGCAAGTAGCTTAGTATAAAAATAAAATGATATTTTAAACAAGGAGCTCTCAGGTGCTTGGCCTCTACTTCTAGGCTTCTGCCCTTCTGAACTTGAGAAACCAGAAGAACCAACACTTGACCACCAGCTACGACAGGCAAGTGGGGGCCTGTGACTTTGTGCCATGCTCAAGGTGGTCACTCAGATGTGGGGCTCCGGAGGAGTCCCACATGTGAGTCACAGTCACCCCTCAGTTTGCTCTTTACGGATTCCAGCTGGATTGGCATTCACATACCTACCGTTTCTTTAACACGTAACTCAAGTCAATTTCTCAGTGATGGTTTTTTATCTCCTTCACCTCTGCAGTTCTAACTTTCTTCCTGCCCTGCCTATGCAGCCTTTGGATATTATTTTCATTATTTTTATGTTAATGCTACACTCTATAATAAAGAAATTCAGGTCTTTTTATTTTCCAGCCTGTCTCGGGTTATCCCAGGGTGGTAGGAACGAGTCACTTAGCCAAGTGAGGCTTCAGTTTCCTCCTCTGTAAAATGAAGGTAAACTACGGCCTGGGGATGGGAGGCTCACTTATGGCACCAGCGGGTGCATGCTGGAGTCTAGGCCTGTGTCCAGGTCTCCTGGGCCCCTTCCTCCATCATTTCCTATGACACCAGTAACTCACAGCTTGTTGTGAAAATCAGATTAGGTGATGTTCTGAAAGGCATTTTATGCTCTGAAAAGTGATATGAAGATCTTTGCGATTATTGCTAGGGATTTACGCTCCTAACAATCCTGGTGACAGAGTGAGGCCTCTGCTCTTAGAGGAAATTATTTTCCTTCACTGTTTTGTTTCTCCCACAGACCTCAGGGGAATGGCTTTTAGGCTTTATAAAGAGTCAACTAATACTTATGAGGTTTTAAACTACAAAGAGGTGTCTGTTGGCTTTTCCTAGTGTCTGAGGCTTCTCCACTCCGACTGTGAGTTAGACTTGTTCTCTTTTGCAACCAGGGACCACAGTAACACTATTTCTCTCCCTTGCTCTCCCAGGCAGGAATCATGAGGATGCCATGGTTCTATTTTATGTCTATACGGCTCAGAGAGGAGCTCAGAGAGGGTTGATTTCCTGAGAATGAAAGCCCCCTGGGAAGAGACAGAGGTGATCTGAGCAGTGGAGGGATGGGATTTCTTCAGCAGGGATTGTATGGAGAGTTCCGGAAGGAGATAATGGTGGTACAAATAAGAGAGGCATTGCATCGCCACAGAAGGCCTTAGCACTGTCTTTATGGAGGGGCCTTCAATCTCAGGTCCTGGACTGGTGGGCACCCATTAGGTCAGGGTCCCTGCAGACATGCTTCCATTTGCCTCAGGCCCTAGTGCCATACCAAGGCTGTCCACACTGGGGCGCTGGCTCTTCCTACTATCCTCCTATCAAAGAATAGGAAGAGGTTTCTTTAAGAGGGTTTAGTCACCAGAAATAATACAATTCTAGAATTTTTGATCTCAAAGTCCCCTGAAACTTTATTGTTCAAAGCTTTTATTTTATAGGTGAGGACAACTATGGCCCAGAAAGATTAAGTGATTTGCTCTGTCTTTTGTAGCAAAATAGTATCTGTGTTAAGATAATATAAGTTTCTAATTAAGTGCCTTTTCCCCACTTCCTGAATCTTTTTGCAATCAGGAGAAAGGCAGGCTTTGAAGAATAACTATAGGAAGATTAGGGAAGATTCAAGAATTACCTGATTTATTACCTGGTGGTAGTACCCATTTTATTTTTTTTTTATTTTGTTTTTTTTTTATTAAATCATAACTGTATACAATGATATGATTATGGGGCATCATACACTCACTTCATAAACCATTTGACACATTTTTATCACAGTGGTTAACATAGCCTTTCCGGCGTTATCTCAGTTACTGTGCCAAAACATTTACATTCTACATTTACCAAGTTGAGATAGTTTTCAAAAATGACCAGGGTCACGAAGACGCACATATAAAATATAACGTCCCTGTCTGTGTGTCCCAGTGCTCTTCATTTCCCTTCCTGTTTATGATCCCACCTTCTCGATAAGGTGCAGAGCACAAAAAGGGACCCGTAGAAACCTCCACTGCACACCAGCATTGCTTCTTTTTTGTTCATAGACATGGGTTCTTATGAGAGCTCAGAAAAAGAAGAAATTAGAAAAGGCACATTTTCCTCATCTTGTTCTCTGCTGACTGATTTCCTTTGCGGCTGGGGAATATGGGCCTGGGCTTATTTCCAAGGATTTGTAATAGTAACCAAGAAAAGGGAATGGAAAACTTAGCAGGTGTTCAACAGTTTTCTTTTTATAGTTTAAAATAGAATCTATATAAAAGTAGAAATTTAAATAAATTAACATGGAAAATTATAAAAATTAATGCATATTTTCACCTAGTAATGTGTTGGAGATGAACTAGACCGGCTCACAAGAACGGATGGTTATTCAGCAACTATTAAGAGCCTGTATCAGACATGGTGGCCTGGAGCATTTACAGCATGAAAATCAGCAAATGCTATAAGTCAAGGCATCTTCTTTCCCCCAAAGTGCCAGCTGGCCAGTACAACATTATCTTTGGCACCTGAGAATTTCCACTATCCAGAGGTAATCCCTATTAATTTTCTTATGTAAACATAAAAAAGACTATTTATATTCTAGCATATATGTTTATGCTACTTTAATTAATTTATAGAAAGGGAATCATTTTAGAAGATTTCTTGAGGTCTTTCTATATCAACACATATAGATCTAATTAATTGTATAAATTATTCAATAGTAAGCTATTATGTGGTGACACCATAGCTTACTTAACTGAATTCTTAAATGAACTATGAAATCAAACCCTTGTTTGGGTTTCTACAAATGTAGACCATGAAACATAGCCTTGGGTGCAGAGCATTTATTCAGCCTGTCAACTCAGGAAGCTCCAGTGAGACAATGAACAAAGTGAGACAGGGAAATGGACCTGTTTAAATTAGTATCCAAAAAGATCCTCACATTTGATTAAATTATGTGTCTCCTAAATCACTTTTAATTTGCTCCCCACTTGTCACTTTTTCCCCCTGGCAATTTATTGAAGAAACTGGGTAATTTGCTGATTGGATCCCTATGGCATCATTTAACATGCTCCTTGTATGATATATTTCCTGGAAATTATTGTTAAATCTAAAGGTAGAAAAAAAATAAAGGTAGAAATTTGTCCCGGTTTAGTAATGATAATAAAATAATGATAGATATTGATTGTTAAGCTCCATTAATTTTTATTTTCACTATTTTTTATAATGGATTTCACCTTTTAGAACAGTTTTAGATTTATAGACAGAGAAATTGGGAAGCTAGTACAGAGAGGCCTCCCATTGCCTCTCCTTCTGAAAATTTCCTCTATTATGAACATGTTATTTTCACATGGTACGTTTGTTACAATCAGTGAACTGATATTGATACATTATTATTAACTAAACTCTGTCCAGATTTACTTAGTTTTTACCTTTGTCCTCTCTCTGTTCCGAGATGGCCTTCAGGGTATCACCTTATATTTAGGTGTTGAGTCCCCTCCGGCTCCTTTTGGCTGTGACAGTTTTTCAGCCCTTCCTTACTTTTGATGTCCTTGACAATTTTGAAGAGCACTGGTCCTGGTATATTGTAGGATGCATTCCTAGTGGAATTTGTCTCATGTTTTTCTCATGGTAAGCCTAGGGTATGGGTTTTTGGCAGGAAGATCACAGAGCTCAAGTGCCATTTTCCTCACCATATGTTACAGGTAGACCATCAGCAGGATTTGTGATGATGGATGTTGACCTCAGTCACTCAATCATCTATTTATAGCAATTCAAAGTGAGGAAATTTATCTTATACTTTGGATTATAATCAATACTAATTTATTTTATTATCAGGTTTGGCGTCCAACAATGTGGGTTTCTTGTTTGTGTTTTTCTTTTAGAGCATTTTCTTTGTTTCCAGGATCACTGGTTTTAAGGAACAGAAAGTTATTCCATTTACAGTAAGTCATTGGGGGATTGATTTTTATGCTAGGAAGTACATTGTACACTTTGGCACTGTTCTCCTGTGAGGGTTCGCTTTGCTTGACTTTCTTTTTCTTCTTCTTCTTCTTTTTTTTTTTTTTTAATTGACCCTCAGGCCTCTGGGTCTTTTTTTTTTTGTAGAGACAGACAGAGTCTCACTTTATCACTCTTGGTAGAGTGCCATGGCATCACATAGCTCACAGCAACCTCCAACTCCTGGGCTTAGGCAATTGATTCTCTTGCCTCAGCCTCCCGAGTAGCTGGGACTACCGGCATCTCCGACAACACCCGGCTATTTTTTTGTTGCAGTTTGGCTGGGGCTGGGTTTGAACCCACCACGCTCGGTATATGGGGCTGGTGCTGTGCCCACTGAGCCGCAGACGCCGCCCTTGCTTGACTTTCTGAGCCACACAGGTCAATGATTTCCTCCTTCTCTTTAAAAGGTCCTTCATTAACAATTGTTTATTGGGGCTACTAGTTTTCACTCTGGCCTTATTTTTCTAATCAAGGCTAAATTTAAAAAAAAATATATAACTTACACTTTTCCCATAACTATGTCCATGAGGATGTACGTGTATTTGTGTGTGTGCTTGTCTGTATGTGGGGGCGAGTCTCCATTCCATTCCACACTACTGTTGTGTACAAGGTCTCCTGTTCCTGAAGCCAAAATTTGGGCAAGTAAGATAACCCCATGCCCTGCTTATTTTTCACTGTAGCTTTCCTTTTCTTTGTGTATTGTCTCTTGGGGGATTTCCTTTGCTTTTTTTGCAGATCAACTATGCATTTAAAATTATGTTTGTTGTATTTTAGCAGAACTTCTAAATATTTTATATTTGAATTTTTTCAGTCTTGTTATATTGCCAGAAATGGAAGTCCTATTCTTCATTCCCTTTTTAAATCCAATTTTTTATTTTGAGAAATTAAAAAAAACAACGTATTATTTCAAATAAATTTTATCCTCCACCCAGAATTGGAAATGGCTTTGATTTATTCCATGAATATTTATGTACCATATACTGTTCTAAGAACTCGAGATAAATCAGTGAAAAAACCCAAAAATCCCTTTTTCCATGGAGTTTGCATTCTAGTGGGAGATACAGAAAATGAATAATAAACGTAGTATACAATTATATTGTGTAGTATGTAGGAGGGGATAGATGCTTGAGGGGTTAAAAACAAAACATTTAGAGCAGAGTTGGGGAATCAAGACTGTGGGAGGAAGACTGACCTTTTTTTTTTTTTTCTTTTTGAATAAGGTGAGCACTTTTTAAATAAGGTAGGCCTCATCGCAATGATGACATCTGAGTAAGAATTGAAGGAGATGAGGGGTTGACCTGGTGTATTCCCTTGGGGAAAGACATTTTAAACAAGGGAACAGCCAGTGCAAAAGCCTTATAAAAGGGACTGTGCCTGATGGGTTTGAGGGAAAGCAGGAGTAAGGGGGGGATATCCTAAGAAATGAGACCTAGGAGGGAGAAAGGGGGCAGACGTGGAGGGACTCGTGGTGAGGACTTTGGCTGTTCTAAGTGGGATGGGAGTCACTGAAGGTGGTTCCTTCCAACCCCTCACCCCACTAAGAGTAATACAAAGATCTCGTTTTCTGAACCATGCAAGAGGAAGTTTCCATGTGATATCATATCAGCCCTGCTATGGTTTGAATGTATGTGTCCCCCCAAGTTTGTGTGTTGGAATCTAAGACCCACGGTGATAGCATTAAGAGATGGGGCCTTTAGGACCTGATTAAGTCATAAGAGCTCCACCCTCAGGAATGGAATCAGTAACCTTACAAAAGGTTCAAGGCCCCTTTGCCCTTCCATCCCTTCTCCCATGTCAGGACACAACCTTTGAGGCGTCATCTTGGAAGCAGAGCCTGTATCTTGGCCAGACATTAGACCTGCTGACACCTTGGTCTGGCATTTCCCAGCCTCCGTAATTGTGAGAAACATATTTCTATTATTTGTAAATTACCTAGTTTGCGGGAGTTTGTTGCAGTAGCAGAAAGAGACTAAGACAACTGCCAAATACTTTTAATGTATAATTTGTACAAAGAAGGACATTTTTATTTGTAACTACAACCATCAAAATGAAAAAATTAACTCTGATACATTGCTAGCATCTCATATTCAGACCCTCTTCAAATCTACTGATCGTTCCAAGTATGTCCTTTTTATAGCAAAGGTACCAAGATCATACATTGAATTTAGTTGTTACATCTCTTTGGAGTCCTTTGGTCTGAAAGAGTTCTTCAGCCTTTCCTGACTTTCATAACATTGGCTCCTTTGCAGATTACTGGCCAATTACTTTGTAGAGCAGTGGTTCTCAACCTGTGGGTTGTGACCCACAGGAACTGTTTTAAAGGGCTGCGGCATTAGGAAGGTTGAGAACCACTGTTGTAGAGTGTCCCTGTCATGGGGTGTGCTGAATGTTCTATGATTAGAATCAGGTTATGCATTTTTTGGCAGTAATATCACGGAACAGGTGCATTTGTTTTCTCATTGTATCTAGTCATAGGTACACAATTTGAATTTGTTCTATTACTGGTGATTCTAACTTTGATCTGTGAACTAAGGTGATGTCTGCCAGGTTTCTCCACTAGAAAGCTGTCGTCTTCCTCTTTGCAGTTAACAAGTATTTTGTGAGGAGATACTTGGAGACTGTGGAAACATCCTTTTCTCATCAGACTTGCACTTACAAGTTTATTTTTTTCAATTACAATAGAAATCCGCCCCCCCCATAATTGACCACCTTCCTGCACTGACCTGCACCTCCTGAAGTTGACCTAATTTTCATAGGTTATAGGTGAAAATTTTCATTTTCAACTGTATGTATCAGTACAGAGGGCCCTGTTCCTTATGTTGACCACTGTCATACATTGGCCAGTTCGTTACAGTCCCCTAGGTGGTCATATTACAGAAGTTCTAGTGTAACAACATAGAGGGTGGGGGCACTGACCACTGTTGCAGTTGAAAATTCACATGTAACTTTTTTTTTATTATTAAATCATAGCTGTGTACATTAATGTGATCATGGGGCACCATACACTGGTTTTATAGACGTTTGACACATTTTCATCACACTGGTTAACATAGCCTTCCTGGCATTTTCTTAGTTATTGTGGTAAGACATTTATATTCTACATTTACTAAGTTTCACATGCACCCTTGTAAGATGCACTGCAGGTGTAATCCCACCAATCACCCTCCCTCTGCCTATCCTCCCCCCTCCCTCCCCTCCCTCTCCCCCTTCCCCCTATTCTTAGGTTATAACTGGGTTATAGCTTTCATGTGAAAGCTATAAATTAGTTTCATAGTAGGGCTGAGTACATTGGATACTTTTTCTTCCATTCTTGAGATACTTTACTAAGAAGAATATGTTCCAGCTCCATCCATGTAAACATGAAAGAGGTAAAGTCTCCATCTTTCTTTAAGGCTGCATAATATTCCATGGTGTACATATACCACAATTTATTAATCCATTCATGGATCGATGGGCACTTGGGCTTTTCCCATGACTTAGCAATGATGAATTGGGCTGCAATAAACATTCTGGTACAAATATCTTTGTTATGATGTGATTTTTGGTCTTCTGGGTATATGCCTAGTAGAGGAATTATAGGATTGGATGGCAGATCTATTTTTAGATCTCTAAGTGTTCTCCAAACATCTTTCCAAAAGGAATGTATTAATTTGCATTCCCACCAGCAGTGTAGAAGTGTTCCCTTTTCTCCACATCCATGCCAACATCTCTGGTCTTGGGATTTTGTGATATGGGCTAATCTTATTGGAGTTAGATGATATCTCAAAGTTGTTTTGATTTGCATTTCTCTGATGATTAAAGATGATGAGCATTTTTTCATATGTCTGTAGGCTGTGCGCCTGTCTTCTTCAGAGAAGTTTCTCTTCAAATCCCTTGCCCAGCCTGTGGTGGGATCACTTGTTCTTTTCTTGCTTATACGTTTGAGTTCTTTGTGGATTCTGGTTATTAAAACTTTGTCGGAGACATAACCTGCAAATATCTTCTCCCATTCTGAGGGCTGTCTGCTTGCTTTACTTACTGTGTTCTTGGCTGTGCAGAAGCTTTTTAGTTTGATCAGGTCCCAGTAGTGCATTTTTGAAACTGCTTCAATTGCCCGGGGTGGGGGGTCCTCCTCATAAAATACTTGCCCAGACCGATTTCTTCAATTTTTCCCTGCACTCTCTTCTAGTATTTTTATAGTTTCATGTCTTAAGTTTAAATCTTTTATCCAGTGAGAGTCTATCTTAGTTAATGGTGAAAGGTGTGGGTCCAGTTTCAGTCTTCTACAGGTTGCCAGCCAGTTCCCCAGCACCATTTGTTAAATAGGGAATCTTTTCCCCACTGAATGTTTTTAATTGGCTTGTCAAAGATCAAATAACAGTAAGTAGCTGGATTCATCTCTTGGTTCTCTATTCTGTTCCAGACATCTACTTCTCTGTTTTTGTGCCAGTACCATGTTGTTTTGATCACTATTGATTTGTAGTAAAGTCTGAGGTCTGGTAGCGTGATTCCTCCTGTTTTGTTTTTATTTTTGAGTAATGTCTTGGCTATTCGAGGTTTTTTTCTGATTCCATATAAAACGAAGTATTAGTTTTTCAAAATCTTTAAAGTATGACAGTGGAGCTTTAATAGGGATTGCATTAAAATTATATATTGCTTTGGGTAGTATGGACATTTTAACAATGTTGATTCTTCCCAGCCATGAGCATGGTATGTTTTTCCATTTGTTAACATTTTCAGTTATTTCTTTTCTTAGAGTTTCATAGTTCTCTTTATAGAGATCTTTCATGTCCTTTGTTAGGTAAACTCCCAAATATTTCATCTTCTTTGGCACTACTGTGAATGGAATAGAGTCCTTAACTGTTTTTTCAGCTTGACTATTGTTGGTATATATAAAGGCTACCGATTTATGAATGTTGATTTTTTAACCTGAGACGCTGCTGTATTCCTTGATCACTTCTAAGAGTTTTGTAGTAGAATCCCTGGTGTTTTCCAGATATACAATCATATCATCTGCAAAGAGTGAAGGTTTGATCTCTTCTGACCCTATATGGGTACCCTTGATCACATTTTCTTCCTGTAACTTTTGACTGTCCAGAAACTTAACTACTAATAACCTACTGTTGGTCAAAGCCTTACCAATAAAATAAACAGTCAATTAACGCACATTTGGTATGCTACATGTATTATATATTGTATTCTTAAAATAGGGTTAGCTAGAGAAAATAAAATATTAAGAGAATCATAAGGAAGAGAAAATAAATTTACTATTCATCAAGGGAAATGTTCCTCCTTGTCATCTTTACACTGAGTAGGCTGAGGAGGAAGGGGAGGGGTTGGTTTTACCCTCTTGAGGTGGCAGAGGTGGAAGAAAATCTGCCTGTAATTGAATCTATGCAGTTTCAACTTGTGTTGTTTGAAGGCCAACTATAGTTTATATGTCTGTATATGAATATTACTTGTAGCAATGATGAGCTGAGTTCAACATCAACTCTAATTCCATCTCCCTTCTTTTAAAAATGTAATTTCTGAGAAATTTTGCTTATGTAAATAAGTAGACAGAATGAGAACAAGTTTTATATTAGTAACTTTTCTTAATTCTTTGAACTCCTTCCAAGTCATATGCCCCCAAATTATAAATTTTCCATTATAAAAATTATATATACACACCATTCTATCAGCTGATTAGATTCTCCTTATATTTGTTGAAAACAAAGAAATAAAAAAACCTGACTTGCAAAAGAATAAGTGTCCCGATTTTCAATTTCTCTGAATCATGCTAAAAAGACTTCATTGAAATTTATCATTTGACCGCAACCAGCTCTATGAACCAATTTTAGTGACCCTTGCATGTTTTTTATAATCGTCTCCCTTTCACATTTTAAGTTCTGGGGCTGGTAATGCTTGATGACCTTTCTGAGGTGTTTCCCAGAAGTGAATGAATTTCTGGAAGCCAAAGGAATGAGCAGAGATTCTGAAGGCCCCTGGGAAGACTTCCTGACTATAAGACTCACCATTCCTCACAACCTGCCCCAGTGCACTTGCCCCTCCTTAAAAAGTCCATGATTTCCATTAGTTGGGGAGACAGATCTGGGTCCTGATTCCCTGTTCTCTTGACAGATGTCTTGTGTAATAAAAATTGCTTTCTTTCTTGACAGTTCTTTTTTTTTTTTTTTTTTGAGACAGAGCCTCAAGCTGTCACCCTGGGTAGAGTGCCGTGGCATCATAGCTTAACTCCTGGGCCCAAGTGATTCTCCTGCCTCTGCCTCCCAAGTAGCTGGGATTACAGGTGCCTGCCACAACGCCCGGCTATTTTTTTTGGTCGTAGTCGTCATTGTTGTTTGGCAGGCTCGGGCTGGATTCAAACCCGCCGGCTCAGGTGTGTGTGGCTGGTGCCTTAGCCGCTTGAGCCACAGGTACCAAGCCTCTTTTTTGGCAATTCTTGTTATCTCAATGATCAGATCTCAGTGTGGCAAGTAACTGGACCTGGGATGAAATCCCCTTGAGGTGTTGATGATAATACTGGGGGCTCATCTGGGATGGCACCACTCATGGCTCAGCTATCGAGCCATATTTGCCAGAGAGTGATTTTGGAAAGGAAGCTATACTCTATAAAATAATCTAAAGAGGTTTATTCTGAGCCAAATTTAAGGACCATTACCCAGAGCCACACCCAAGAAGCCTTGTGCAAGTGGACTCTTGGTGGTGGGTTACAGTTTGGTTTTATATATTTTAGGGAAACAGGAATTACAAGTGAGGTCATAAATCAATACATGAAAAACATACATTGGTTTGGCTCCAAAAGAAGAGACATCTCAAAGCTGTGGCTTAGAGGTTATAGGTTAATAAGACTTTTTTTTAAATTTCAGATTAATATAAAGGTACATATGATTAGGTTACACTGTCTGCATTTGTTAGGAAAAGTCCAAGTTGTATCTGAGTTCTTCACCCAGGAGGTGTGGCATATACCCTTACATTGTACTTGTCAGGTAGGAGCTTACTGAACCCCTTCTCCTCTTCTCCCCTCTTCCATTTTTGAATTTAATTGTTGGTTTTCCTCTCATGGGGTTCTATAGTTGTTCATGTACCAGTTTCAAATTAGTATTGAGTACATGGGTTGTTCGTTTTCCCATTTTTGAGATACTTTACTAAGGAGAACGTTCTCTATCCAGGCAAATACAAAAGACGTAAGCTCTCCATCATTTTTTATTTTTTGTGGCTGAATAGTATTCCATGGTATACTTATATAACTGACAATTGGCCGAAAGAATTAGGCTTTGTCTAATAGACCAGGCATCAGCAAAAAGGAATGTTTGAGTTAAGAGAAAGGGTCTATTCATCAGAGACAAAGTATGAGACATGTGCCCAGACTCGAGTGGTTTGCGTATATTGAGGACCTGCAGGTAGGTCTTGCATAGCCTTAGATCTGTTTATGAGTCAGAAAGAAGGTCTGTGAGAATTGACAGGGGCATGATGAGGCTTATCTGATCTCCTTTCTCATGGCTAGCAACTCAGTTTTAGGGATACTCTTGGCTAAGATGGGGTTCAGTCAGTCAGTCGCTTTGGGGGAAGTTTATGATTTTATTTTAGTTCATTGGACTCTCCTGCCAACTGGGCCATCACTGGCCTCCGGCACATTGCTGATTGTCTCCAGATTGACCCAGAAGAAAAGACCTCTGGATTTTGACATGTGAGTCTAAGCAGGTAAGTGCTACTTGAAGATACCATGCAGTGGGTTATGTCACTCTCAATTTGGGGAATTCTGAGGGAATTCTTATTCATTTTGGGTTGGATAAACCCCCAACCATTTGCCAGAATTAGAACTACTATAACTGTTTAGATTTGGTGCTCCCAGACTTATTAGCTGAAGTCTAATTTGTACTCTTTGTATTGACTGTTTCTCTGTATTGGTGTGTGACATGTAGATGTCGAGTTTGTTAAACTATTTGCCATTATTTTCTTTTGCCTACGTTAAATTTGCTACTGATGGCATTATAAGCACAGTCTAAAGTCTGGAGGATTGAAAGGCATCTCCGGTGTTGGTTTGTCTTGTGGCAGGTTCTAATGTCTGAAAGGTTAAAAGACACCTCTGTCTTAAGATCTGGGAGAGTAGATGGTATCTCTGTCCTAAGGTCTAAATGATTGAAAGACATCTCTGTCCACAGAGGCAGCCTGCCCAAGATGTGGGGCACTCACTGTTGGAAAGGGAAAGAGAGAAATGGAAACAAAATATATACAGATTTATGTGGAACTTCAGAGGATCTTATGGGCAGAGTTCTGAGATAAAAGCTGTTGAAACTCTGTGTGCACCTGTAAAGTTTAGGTATGTTATGTGTATGTACATATATTATACATTGTGTCCACATAGTATCAAAATTGGCTTGTAAATAAAAGTTACTCTCATAAATTGAATCAGCCAAAATGCTTTTCATGTTCACATGAACTTAGTAATTTTTGGCAAATAAGCTGGTTTAAAAAACATTATTGATAAAATAACAAGAATCAAAAGTGTTAATATACATTTTTGCCTGATCATTTTAATATTTGAGGTTATCAGGATTTAATGCAAAGGTTATAAAACTAAAAATCCTGCTGAAACAAAATGGCTTGTGTTTATATGATTTTTGCTAAGTAAGACTAATTTAATATTGTGTTTTAATAAAAACAGCTCAATCTCCTGAGTTATTGGCAAAATACCAATGTATTTAACTTCTAGGTAAAAATGTAGTCATGTCTAAACAAAAATAAGTGTCAGCAAATTAGAATAAGTAAAACATCAAGTAAATAAAAGCATGAAAACAGGAATTTATGGCCAAAGACTTATGAAGATATTTTGTTTTTGAGCTCTTAATCCCAGTTGGAGATACAATCTTTTTCTGTTGACTTTACTCTCCGTCGAGGGGTACAAAATCTGCTTCTTAATCACTATGGAACCTCTACGGAAAACAACTTGGAGACTCTTCAAAGAAATAAATGTAGACCTACCCTTCAATCCAGCAGTCCTGCTACTGGTCATCTTCTCAAAAGTAAAGAAGTCATTTTATCAAAAAGACACCTGTGCTCAAATGTTATTGCAGCACAATTTACAATCGCAAAAATGTGGTGTGAGCCTGAGTCTCCATCAATTCATGAGTTGAGAAAGAAAGTGTGGCATGTATATAGCATGGAGCACTACCCATGCACAAAAAAGAAGGAAATAATATTTTGGGAGATGGAAGTGGAGATCATTATCCTATGTAAAGTATCTCAGAAATAGAAAAACACACAGCACGTGTTCTCTCTAATAAATGGGAGCTAAGTGGTGGGCACACACAGGACAGGAACAGGGAGGTGTAAAGGCCACTGGGACCCAAGAAGGGGAATGAAGGCAAGAGTGTGAGGGGTAAAAACCTATAAGGTACAGTGAACTCTATTCTGGTGATGGGTACCCTAAAAGCACCGACTTAGGCATTATACATGGTATCCATGTAACAAAAACATTTGTACCCCCTTAATATTTTGCAATAAAATAAAATGCTTTCTTTTACATTCCTCTTGCTCCCAAATCCCAAGTAATATTTTCTTTTGAATGTGAAGACTTAAAGTCTAAAGCCAAATGCCAGTATTTTGGACTGTCCTTCTTTATGAATTTAAAAGTTCCCCCCACATCTTCAGAAAGTTCTAGCCAGAGATTTGAGGGAAATAGTTTTAGGCAAGGGTATGATTTTACAGCATGCTGACAATACCCCGATGGCCAGTGAGACTCAAGCTGCACTGAGGCAACAGGCCATAATTGTGTTAAATTTACTGGCTGACAAAGGATATAAAATATATTGGAAAAAGCTCGGATTTCACTTCCCACTGTTGAATACTTGAAGTTTGAATCGTCTCTTGGAACACAGAACCTCCTCTTAGATTGGAGAAAGACCATACATCAAAAAGCAGTCCCTAACCACCTGCAAGCAGTTGTGCGGATTCTTGGGTATGGCTGGGTTTTGCTGGATTTAGACTCCTAACTTCAGGCTAACAGCAAAACTCCTCTGTGAAGCCTTAAAATGTGAAGATAAAGAACTACTTACTTGGACTAGGGAATGCCATAAAGCTTTCTTGACTATTAACAAAAATTAATGACTGCTCTCCCACTGAGCCCCTGTACTTACATAAGCTTTTTGATTTGTTCAATAAATATAGGCCAGGGATGTGACTCAGAGTATTGACATAAAATTTGGGGGATCATAAGCAACCTGCACCTTATTTCTCTAAGCAATTGGATGTAGTAACAAAAGGACAGTCCACGTGTCTGAGAGTGGCTGCTATTTGTAACATTTTACAGAAAGCTAAGAAGTTTGCCTGTAAGTAACTGGTGATTTTTCATACCGTGCCTTACATATTTACTAGTCCTACCTGAACCAAAAGGAGGGCTTTGCTAATCATGCAAATCAGAATCACCTTGAGATATCACCTAAACCTTAGAGACAATTGCCCACATCATAAAGTCCTTAAAACTGCAGGTGCTGGCCCGGTTGTGGAGAGAAGGGAATGCTTTTACACTGTTGGTGGGATTGCAAACTAATACAGCTTCTTTGGAAAGAAGTATGGAGAATCCTCAAGGAACTCAAAATAGACCTTCCATTGGATATCCATTACTAGATATCTACCCAGAAGAAAAAAAGATCATTTAATCATAAGGACATTTGCACTAGGATGTTTATTGTAGCTCAATTCACAAACATTAAGATGTGAAATTAACCCAAGTGCCCATCAACCCATGAATGGATTAATAAACGGTGGTATATGTGTACCCTGGAATAATATTCAGCCATAAAAAGATGGAGACTTTACATCTTTTGTATTAACCTGGATGGGGTTGAAGAACATTCTCCTTAGTAAAATATCACAAGGAATGGAAAAGCAAGTATCTAACTTACTTAATACAGTACAGCCAGTAGATGAACAAATACACCCCCACACAAGAGAAAAACTCAATTAAATTCAAACGGGGGGAAAAGAGGGAGAGGAGAGAGAGAAGGAGGGAGGAGGATTGGTAAACTCTCACCTAATGGACATAGTGTAAGGTATGGGGTACACACCCTGGGTGAAGGGCCTAATTACAACTTGGACTTTACCTAACAAATGCAAACAATGTAACTTAATCATTTATAGCCTCATATTAATCTGAGATTTTAAAAAATCTGTAAAATAACCCCCCAAAAGACTGCAAACTAGTACAACCTTTCTGGAAGGAAGTATGGAGAAACCTCAAAGCACTCAAGCTAGACCTCCCATTTGATCCTGTAATCCCATTACTGGGCATCTACCCAGAAGGAAAAAAATCCTTTTATCATAAGGACACTTGTACTAGACTGTTTATTGCAGCTCAATTTACAATCGCCAAAATGTGGAAACAGCCTAAATGCCCAACAACCCAGGAATGGATTAACAAGCTGTGGTATATGTATACCATGAAATACTATTCAGCCATTAAAAAAAATGGAGACTTTACATCCTTCGTATTAACCTGGATGGACGTGGAAGACATTATTCTTAGTAAAGCATCACACGAATGGAGAAGCATGAATCCTATGTACTCAATCTTGATATGAGGACAATTAATGACAATTAAGGTTATGGGGGGGAGGAAAATCAGAAAGAGGGACAGAGGGAGGGGGTGGGGCTTTGGTGTGTGTCACACTTTATGGGGGCAAGACATGATTGAAAGAGGGACTTTACCTAACAATTGCAATCAGTGTAACCTGGCTTACTGTACCCTCAATGAATCCCCAACAATAAAAAAAAATAGGAAAAAAAAAAAAAGAAAAGAAATACAGCTCTTCTACAATAGACATACTCTCATCTGACAATGTGAATATTATTTAAAAAAAAAATAACCCCCCAAAAGCAAAAAGAGGGTTTTGGTTAACAGCCAGGCGCAGGATGGGTAAATATCAGTCTAGTGTGTTAGATAATCCCAATGTACCTCTGAAGGTTATGTTCATCTTCATCCAAGCTCCTTGCTGCCTACAGACTTTAGTTTCCCATTGTATAATTACATTTAAATTACTGGCCAAGTGTATTGCATAGTCTAGTCTCCTGGGTTTTAATGCTCAGCCTCTGTCAGGCCCAGACGACAAGCTCTTTATGGATAGAAGCAGTCTCGTAGAACAGGGAAGACACAAAGCTGGGTATGCTGTGGTCACCAGTCAACAGGTAATTGGGTACAATTCTACCTGCTGGGACATCTGAAAACATACATACTGTCTGCTTTCTTGCCCTTTTTGGATTTTCATTTGCATGGGAAGACAACTCTTTAGTTAAGATCTCTCAATCTGTTGCCTTTTCTGCTAACATATTCCACTGCTAGATTAGCTCCCTAGCACTGTTTTCATGAGTGATGAGGGTAGTTTTAGGATAAAGATTCTATCTGTGGAGCACTTGGTAAGTTTTTCCATGGAAGGATCTCAGATGGGGATGCATATTTTTTGAAGATATTTTACTGCCTTTGTAGGAATGGGATGGCCATTTGACAGCATGTATTAAGAAATGGTTGTAGGGCCAACATAAAATTTATGTTTTTTTCTCATACCTTAACTACATCCCATTTCATAGGAAGCCACTAGATGGATGGACATCCTGATTCCCCAAGATTGAGAATGAACCAAAAAGAACAAAGGTATTGGAACCAGTTCTGTGAAAAAAATTCAGGGACCGCTATATGTTTTATAATCCTCTCCCTCTTGTGTTTTAAATTCTCAAGCAAGTAGGGCTTGATGACCTTTCTGAGATGTTTCTCAGAAATGATGGAATTTCTGGGAAACAAAGGAGTAGAGACTCTGAAACCTCTGGGCAGACTTCTAGACTCCAAGACTCACCATCCCCCTCTACCTGCTCCAGTGCACTGTGGCCCCTTGTTAGTAACACCAGGACCCACCCCAGTGCACGAGGCCCCTTACTGGTAACACCAGGACCCACCCAGTGTACAGGGCCCCTTGTCATTTACACTACTACCTCCCCAAATGCATGTGGTCCCTTGTTAGTTATACCACAACCCCCCACCCCCAATGCACATGGCCACTGCTTTAAAAGCTCATAATCTCCATCAGTCAGGAAGATGGAGTTGAGACCCGATTCCTCATTCTCCTAACAGATATCTTTTATAAATTTATAAAAAAAAATTATAAAAAAATTCCTCTCTTCCTTGACAGTCCCCCTTGTCTCCAGTGATTGGATCTTTGTGCAGCAAGTAACTAGACTTAGGCTGAAATCCCCTTGCAGTTTCAATAACATGGCCCTTAACTTTATCAAGAATATCAAATGACCCTTAATTTTTTCTATTGTCTTTCAGAGGTACTTGTTCAATCTGATACACTTAGAAAGATTTAGAAAAAAAGAAATGCTAATTGTAATAATCTCTTAAATATAATATTTTGGTAACATGTACTTTTTTTGTGGAGGAAGTAAAAAATATCTTAGATCTAGGGATTTAACTTAGTCAATATGTGCAAATTCCCCACCATCTACCTAATGATGGTGGGATACTAATTATGTCAAGAAAATAGGCATAAACCTTAACTGCCCTGAGCAACGGAGACATATGTTTACCTTATCTAATGAGCAAAGTCACTATTCATTGTCAAGTCAATCAGCCAAATCAACTTCTTTTCTGTTGGAAAAAGTCTGACTCTGACTTCATATTCAATCCAAACACACATGCTATTATGCATCCCCATGACAACCATCTCATTTCTGAATGCAGCAACTGGCTGGGGATCACATGATCCAATTTCCTCCCATATCAATTTAAAAAGATGCAAGTCTAACGCCCTTGATTTTATAATATTTACAATTTAAATGGCAACATCCAATACTCCCTACAAGTCAGAAATCTACTTTTTTGCAACCAAAGCTTGTTTATCAATAAAATCATGTTCTCAAGCTAAAACAAGTTTTAAGGCATGGACAAAACAAATAAACTTTGTGCACAGTCATTGAAACAATAAGAACTGATTACATAATTTGTGGGGCCGGGTACAAAATGAAAATGTGAGGTCTCTTATTCAAAAATGAAGTATTTTCAAGATTGTGACAATAAGCCATTAAAGCCAGCACAGGCCCTTCTCAGCATGAGGCCCTTTTGGCAGCAGAGCCCTGTGTGACTGAACAGATCACACAGCCATGAAGTTGGCCTGGGAAACAGTTGTGTTCCTAGAGACCCTTATGTCCTATTCCTGATATAAGCCGAATCAATGTGAATTTTTGTTTTCAAATTTATAAATAACATATCAAGGTACTCTCTGCTTTCAGTTTTCCTCTGTATAAATGTAGGTACAATTTATTGACTGGGAATCATTGAAAATATACGTGGATTTTCCTAGCTATGAGGCATATGTTGTCTACTATAATCTTTGCCATAATCTGGAGAACAATTTCTCAATGCCTCAGTTTACTCATCCGTACAATGGAGATAATAATGACACTCTGAGTTGTCAGAATTAATTGGGTTAATATGAGAATGTACTTAGAACCATGTCTGCCAGGTAGTTAGTGCTACGAACATATTTACTGTCATCACTTTTATCATTACTCTTTTTTTCTTTCCCTCAACATAATAATAATAATTATTATTATTTTTGAGACAGAGTCTCACTAGGTCACCCTCAGTAGAGTGCTGTGATGTCACAGCTCACAGCAACCTCAAACTCTTGGCCTTAAGCGATTCTCTTGCCTCAGCCTCCCAAGTAGCTGGGACTATAAGCGCCCACCACAATGCCCAGCTATTTTTATTTTTTGTAGTTGTCATTGTTGTTTAGTTGGCCCAGGCCGAGTTTGAACCCTCTAACCCTGGGGGCATGTGGCCTGCGCCCTAACCACTCAGCAGCTATGGGTGCTGAGCTAATTATCATTTTTTTAAATTTCAGGTTAATGTGAGGGTACAAACAAACAGTTCACAATATTATCATTCTTCGTATTATTTGGTCATTTCATTCACTGTACAAACTTCAGTAATGTCAGAATAGGGAACATATTTGATTGCAGAGACAGACACGCCAAATAAAATCTTTTTACCTTTTAACAGTGCATCAGGTTTTATACCCTTCCCTGTATTTATGTAAAATTTCATACTTTTCACTAGGAAAACTGTGTAAGAAGTGAGCGAAATTTTATGAGGCTCTCCAATCCCACCTTGGTAACTGAATTTAAATGTTAGGCTTACTGATAATTTTACCAGTGCCCTTAGCTTTCCTTATCAATAATTAATTGATTTAATTCTAGAGTCTGAGTGTTCTGTAAATAAATTACTGCACATTGTATTAGAGAGTTTCTTGTACTATTGTTTGACAATGTTTTGTGTGGAGGACGCAAAGCAGAATGGTTATTACTGGAAAGTGTAACATGTTCTATGTAAGATTCATTATGTTTAATATTGGCACTTTGATTTCAATTCTACTTTGGTAGTCCTTGAAACTTTGGTTGGAAAACCTCCATTATATTTTCATTAGAACTTGACTCTTATAAAAACCCTGAAATGCTGCTTTATTGTGTCCAAGGGAATTCTCATGTCTGCTTTCTCCAACACCCTGATTCCTCCTATTAGAATCTTAGCTGTAGACTGGTAGATTTAAAACAATTTAAATGATAACACAATGCCACCTCCTTTTATTAGATGGTGACAGTGCAGTTCAAAGCTGAAATCAATTTGTGTGACAAACATCTGCATTAGTGTGCTAGGGTTTCTGTAAGAAAAAGTACTGCTAACTGGATGGCTTAAAACAACAGAAATTGATGTTCTTCTGATTCTGGAGGCTGGAAATCTGAAATCAGAGTGTGGGCAGGAGCTTCTGAAACCGCAGGGGAATCCTTTTTGCTTCTTTCTGGCTTCTGGTGGTTTCCTGACAGTCCCAGGCATTCCTTGTCTGCAGATGCATCATTCCCGTCACTGCCTCATGGGCACGTGGTGTCCTCCCAATGCTTCTCTCTGTTTGACACCACTGGTACTGGACTGGGGCCCACCCTACTTCAGTATGACCTCATCTTAACTAATCACGTCTGTGACAGCTGTTTCCCAACATGCTGTCCTTCTGGGTGTTAGAACTTCAGTGCATATTTTTGGCAGGGAAATAATTCAACCTATCGAAACTCCCAATGCGAAAATTTTTTTTTTTTTTTTTGCAAAAATTTCACAGCACTTTATTTCAACCTTCATCCAAATATGTAAAAAGTGTTAAAAACATGTAGTTCTGACCTCCAGACACTAACCTCCAATTCTCATAGGCAGGTGGGAAGGGAGGGATGATCAGGATAAAAGTTCAGAATTCCTCCCACCCCTAGAGAAAAGGGAAGCCCCTGGCATGGCACACAACCAGAATACCAGGTCCCTATGGAGAACAGGCCCCTTTCCTAGCTCAGGCTCAAGTCCCTCAAACCAAACCCCACCCCAAACTCTCTTCAAGTGAAGAAGAAACACTTTAAAATTCTTGAAACTTGTCCAGGAACATGGTGCATGGCGCAGGTAGCAGGCAGCTGGCTGACCAAGGAGTGCTAGGGCTTGCCCCTGTGCTTTTTGGCAGGAAGGATGGGACACAACTCAGCCTCCTCTTCACTCTCCTCTTCCTCGGAAATATCATTGCTTATAGTAACAATCTGATGCCGCCCAGTGATCCGCACAGGACCAGAGCCTGACTTCAGGCGGAATGTTACAAGTGGTTGGAGCTGGAAGTCATCTAGGCTGAGCATGGGCTGGCAGGACAACTTGAGGTTGGCCACAGGCACTGCAATCTCCTGGTGGTCATGGTTCCGGGCCACAACTTCTACCACATTACACTCGTCTTTGGCCCCCTCAGTGAGGCAGAGCATGGTCAATACCAGCACGTGCTCCGCATCATCATCCTCTACTTTGAAGGTGAAAGAGCGGGTATGGCCGGAAAGCTCACAGCCGAAGAAAAAACTGTCCATAGTGACTGGGGCCGGGACCCGCAGACCCCCGACGCCCTCGGCTCGGACTCGGCTTTCCTGACTGAAAAACGCTAAGGCGGCAGCAGTACCGACGGCCATGCTGCAAAGGCGGTGCCAATGCGAAAATTTTTATATCAAAAGGTGAAATTCTATCCCAGAGCTTTAATAATATTAAATGATTTGAATATTAAAAACATTTGTAATGCAACATTTTGTAAATCTACAAAATACTTTTGTCGATGAATATCTAATTTTATATTTTTAAGGAATATATCTTACTACTCAGATTTGTGCTTCTAAAGAGTTATTATAAAAAGCACCAAGGAATAAATTATAGAAAGAATCTCATGACATAGGTTACTCAAACCAGCAGGTCCCAATTAAAATAGTGTAGGTGAATATGGTTATTGATTTTTTAAAAATAATTACAAAAACAAGATAACAAATAGTGTTCTTTCATGTTACTTAATTTGTAATCACCCAATGAATGTAATATGAAGCTGAAGTTTTATGAAGCATAAATTCCATAAAAGGCATGATATGTCTTCTGAAAAAATATGTGAGAATACATGTACCTAGCCCTGGAGTTTGGCTTTGGGGTTAATTAAAATTAAAATCATGTATTAATATGAGAATTTGTTCTATTAACTTTATGTATTGGGCTTGAACTTTGTACATTTGAAGAGAAAGGCATATGCTCTAAAAGCTAAAACATGGTAGCTAAAAGCTACCATGGGGGTGTGCTTTGTAGAGTTGCAGAAGAAATATCACAGAACAGGAGATAAGGATGGGCAGCTTCTGAGATGGCTTAAGTAAGGACATGTCCTCAGATGGTTCAGTTCCAGGAAATGGTCACATGGAATCCAAGGACCTAGAAATGCATTTCTTTGGAAAATCTTTGTGTGTCCGAATATCATGTGAATATTTCTGTTTGGCTAAAGCTATATTACATGTGAAACAGCATCAACGTATCTGGGAAATGTAGATTTTCAGTTTCTAGGTATGATAGATTAGGAAGGCAATCTGGAAGCAACTGTGGGTCTTGAGTGAACCACACTAGTTGACAGAATTTGCCACTGTGGACTTCCATAGTAATTCCAGCAGAGTTGCTCTGCGCTTAATGCTGAACAGACTTAACACCAAGTCTTTGGTGTGAGTCTGATATTCCATACTGTGATTGGTACTGGTGGGTGATTGTCCTCGGTTCTTGGAGTTTGGAGACAAAACCAAACAACAAGGCAGTAAAGCAAAATGAAAAGAAGGGTATTAAGCAAGCACACCCCCAGACACGGAGACAGGCTGCTGAGCAAGCAAGAGGACACGCCAGAAGGGGCAGGAGCGGGCACGCGTCCCAGCAGACAGTGGCACTGGGGTCTCTGTGTCATCTCTTTTTCTCTCGTCTGTCCTTTCCTCCTTCATGACTATTGTCTCGTCTCCTTTTAATTTTTTTGTTAATATTTTGTGACCAATGGGGATGTGTCTCCTTCTTGCTGTTGAGCAGGGGAATTTTCTACCTTCTATGGTTAGTCCTGAATGTATTGTGATGTCTGAAGCCTATTGAAGTGGGGACTGTAATGTCTAACGTGCTCTGTGTTGATTCTGTTATGTTTCTAGTGACAATTGTGGTTACTCTCTATCTTGTTATTGTTACAGTCTGTTGTGTTATTCAGCGTCTCATTGGTTTACATTGCTTGCTTTAATATTTTCTCGGCTCATGCCTCACTTTTCTCATGCTAACATTTTCTGACACTTATCTTGTGCTGTGTTTTCTTACTCGATATCCTGTTTGTCTACATAGCCCATTGTTTCCCCTGCTCATTTCTTACTTTCCTACCGATGCTAACTACTCCTGGGAACTGGAGTAGCTGACCCAGGGGTGTGCGGTCTTAGCCCTCCTTCCCATGAAGGGAAGTAAGATGAATCTTGACCCCAATAGCAGGAGATGATGAAATGACCCTAGTGGTGAGTATAAGGCCGAACTGTAAAATCAGTGAGTAGCAATGTCTGCAAAGGACGCGTGAAAGAAACCAGACAGCCCTGCAACTTCTTATGTTCGTTATTTTTATTTCCTTATGCCTGTTTCACTGGACTTTATCATGGAAACCAAAACCAAAAGCAAAACCCAAAATCAAAAGTCTGTGACTTTACTTGGAGGAAGCGAAGGCAGATAAGAGGAGTGAGACTGATGAGACAGAGTGATTCTGTAGCTGACTGAGTGAGAGGCCCTAGAGACAGTGGAGGTCTTTTAAGAAGGGAGAGAAAGGCTGAATCCACAGAGTCTGTGGATTGAATGTAGGGGCAATTAGGGCCTTAGGGTCTGAATTATAAAAGAAGAGCAATGGGCAGCGTGGTGCACGGCCAGGGGCTTTTGTGTGTACTGTTTATTAGTGGGCGTCCCAGGCAGATCCAGCTTCAGTGTTCTGGCAGATCTTTTGATTCCCATTTGGCTGAAAGTATTTTGTGTGTCTTTCTAGCCCTTTCCTCCCAGTGACAGAGCCCCTGCTCCATATCCAGGGATGGTTTCTGACAGCAGGCTTTCATTATATGCTCTTAAATCTTTGGCTACTGTTGGTTGGATTAATGATGGTCCCTTGATCTAATCTGGACTGGATGGATTGTTCCTAAGTTTATAATTTTGAATTAGGACTGAGAGATCTCTTTCAGTGTGAGCAGACTTGAAAGATGGAGAGAGAGAATTTCTTGGATTCCTAGTTCTAGTTTCTCATAACAATATCCTTTCAATCCTTTCCAATTGATGCTATCTTCTACTCCAAAAATCTTTACTGAAGACCCCTACATGATGTTCTTCTGTGATGGTATTCTACCACTGAGAAACTTATATCAGCCAGGCATGGTGGCTTGCACCTACAGTCCCAGCTACTTGGGGACTGAGGTGGGAGGATCACTTAAGCACAGAAATTTGATGCTGCAGGGATGAGCTTTAATTAGGTGGTCATACCACTGCACTCCAGCCTGGGTAACAGAGCAAGATCCTGTGTCAAAAAGAAAGAAAAGGGGGCTTGGTACCTGTACACCAAGGCTGGTGGGTTCAAACCTGGCCCAGGCCAGCTAAACAACAATGACAACTGCAACAAAAAATAGCCAGACATTGTGGTGGGCACCTGTAGTCCCAGCTACTTGGGAGGCTGAGGCAAGAGAATAGCTTAAGCCCAAGAGTTTGAGGTTGCTGTGAGCTATGATGCCATAGCACTCTACTGAGGGTGACATAGTGAGACACTGTCTCAAAAAAAAAAAAAAAAAAGAAAGAAAGAAAGAAAGAAAAGGGGGAGGGGGAGAGAGTGAGCTGGAGAGAGAGAAAGAAAGAGAAAGAAAGAGACTGACTTATATTAGCAGGTTTTAGGAAATAGGTGTTTGTTATAGATTTCCAGGAGTCCATTCTCTTTCTCTGTATATGATTTCTATGTCAAAATATGTCCTAAGTCTTTTGCCTACTCTTAAAGACAGAAAGATATAAATGTGTCATAAGATCTAAAATGTCTCTGAAAATTTCTCAATACCAGCAATTCTGCTATAACACAACATGTTATGAAGTAATCTCCTGTTTTTCATAATCATATAAAAATAACAGGTATTACAGGGAAAATATAATTTGGTGCACACCATTCAAAATTAATGCAATGGTATCATTAGAGCAATTTCAAAAATACTAAATACTTAATGAAACTATTAATCATGAATAAATTAAGATACAACACACCAAATATTGAAGTTTACCTTAAAAAAGAGCAGATAAGTCTCACCTGATAGAAAAGGGTATAAAGAAAGATTGAGTGATGGAGGCAAAAGTCCAGACATATGATAGGAGAGGGGACAACACCGTGATTACCTCTGAGATGAAGCACACGGCCAGATGCGCTGAGATGAAGGATAATTGGTCCTGTGTTCCCCCAGTTTGCTGTGCTCCCAAATGTTATTTTGTGATCACTGCTGATACTTGGTGGTAGAAAATAGCAACAGCGGTCAAGAAAAACAAAGATACAATGTCTGAATTATACTCTTTATCACCCCCAACAACCAATCATAAATGAATTGCCTTTTATTACACAAAAACAAGTGCTATAGTCAAATAGGGTATACTAATGACCAATGAACAAGGGTGGTGGCATTAGAATCTCTATATGCAAGGAGTTTAGACGTGGCAGTCTGGTTGGAAGGAGGTAGTAGGGCCTTACCTATAGTTATTTTCAAAATTATTTTTAAGAGACAGAATCTCATTCGATTGTGCAGGCTGGAGTGCAGTGGTGTGGATCTGTGCAGCTGTAAAACCCTGAGCTCAGCGACCCTCCTCCCTCAGTCTCCTGAGTAGCTGGGACTCATCACCATACCCAGCTAACTTTTTTACTTTTTGTAGAGACAAGCTCTACCTATGTTGACTAGGCTGGTCTTGAACTCCTAGTCTAAAGAGTTCCTCCTGCGTTGTCCTCTCACAGTGCTGGAATTATAGGCAGGAGTCTTATCTTGAAGCTACATTGGGTATTTTATTTATTATACATATTTTATTTCTTTTTATTTGCCTTTTACTTAAATTGAGTCATCCCCTCTCCAAATTGGCTGTAGCTTTGTTAATTACATAAGAAAGTGCTGCTGCAGAAGGAAAGACTACTCCAGAGAGTTCCCATATGCCCTTCTCCCCATCTCCCTTAGTCTCAACATCTTACATTGCCATGGTACATTTGTCAAAACTGAAAAAACAGCACTGGTACATTACTGTGCACTTAACTCCAGTCTTTTTTTTAGCTTTTTACATCTTTTACACTAATGTCCTTTTCCTATTCAAGGGTTCAATCCAGGATACCACACCACATTTAGTCACCGTGTCTCCTTAGTCTCTCCTGGTCAGGTTTTCTTCATTTTTCACAACCTTGACAATTTTGAGGGACACTTGTTGGATGTTTTGTAGAAAATCCCTCAGCTTGAGTTTGTCTGATATTTTCTTCTTATTAAACTGGAGTTGTGGGTGTTGGGATGAATTAACCAGTGTGTTTAATACCTGTGAGTATAAACACTGATATATAAGTATTTATGTATACTAGATAATATTGTTTTGAATTTTAAAAGCCAAGCATTTAGATAGCTTTTTTTTTATAACTTGCCTTTTTTTATTCAGTATTATTTTTGAGATCTATCCTTTCTGAAATACATTTTTTTGGCTATAATGTGATGTATGCATTCCTGAAATTCCTCATGCTCTGCATAATTGTGCACTAAAAATAACAGGGTTTGTGAATAATTAGGCCCACAGATAATTAGGTCCATAGATAATTAGGAACAGGCCACTCAAAACTCATGCTGTGGCACACCAAAGGCCTCATATGAAGAGTCCCAGTCCCAGTAAAATCATTAGCAGAGGGAAGGCTTCTCGGGCACTTTCACCAACCTCACAAATGGTCACACTTTTGCAGCCTGCAGCCTGGGGCTCCCACAGCCACCTCTGAGATGTATGTCTTTAAGGGCTATCACTTGCATCAGAAGCTGGTTTCATCAAAATTTAGAATCTGATCATGAGTTCAACTTTAGTCATCAATAAAAAAAGGTTTAATGCAGACAGCAATGTGTTGACAGCCTCTTCATCAGCACTGGCAGCATCCTGGTGCAGCCTAACACTGGCAGGCACGGCAGTTTTTGAAGCCACTTAACCCTCCACTGTGTGCCCTTCTACTTAGGTAGAGTTTTCAGCCTTTTCATTAAGATCTTCATATATTACTAAGGATTTTCCTTTAATTGTGAGAAAGCGGCGACTTTATTGCTTCACTGCATTAACCAGTGAGGGGAGATGGTATAAGAATGAATATAACATTTATGTTTTACTGACACAATTCTTTTATGTAAATATCTTATTTGCATATTTTAATCATATCTGGTCTAATTTGCATCTAGACACTTGTATTTGCTGAGAGCAGGACGTATACATATCTTTTTCATTCCTTATGACCGGGGTACACCATTCCTTCATCTGAAGATGCATTTCCCAACTGATGGACACTTGGATCCTTTTTTTTTCTTTTCCATTAACAATGCTGCAAAGGTTTTCCTTGTACATTTCTCTGAGGGAGGTTTTATAGGTTATATTCCTAGAAGTAGAATTACTGGATCATAGGGATATGAACATATTTAATGGAATGTATACATTAATTTGGGAAACATTAACGCTGTCATAATTATTGGCTCATTCAATGGATGTAGTTTAGTTCTCCATTTATTCATTTTTACGTCCTTTAATAATATTCTATAATTTTTGTTTTTTATTTTTTAAAATACTTTATAATTTTTTTAATACAAGTGTTGCATATTTCTGTTAGACTTCTAGCCACTCAGAGGGTTTTATTGCTATCACAACTGGGATCTTTTGTATGTTTTGTATTCTAGTTGATCTCTGCTGTAGGAAGAAAAACATTTGTAATGTGTTTTATAGTTATATTGATATAAAAGGTGAACTCCTATTGATTGCAACAGTTTATGTGAAGCTTTTCTGAGATTTTTAATATAGACAATCATGTATGTAAATCATTCTACACTTTTCTGATTATCAGATCACCTTTTTTCTTGCCTTACTGCATGGGATTGGAAAATGCCATAGATTGATAGTAGATATCTTACTCTAAAGAAGAATTTCTACATTTTTTTCTAAATTTCATTTTTAAGTATAATATTTGCTATGGGTTTTTAGTAGAAACTCTTCTTGGTTTTAATTTAGTAAGGATAGGTAAGTGAGGGATTGAAAAGTTTTTTTGCTCTCTTTTGGAATGATCTTAGGATGTTGTTATTTAAGTCTCTCTAGATGGTATACAGTACGTTGGTAGGTTTTCTTAATTTTAAACTATGCCTGGATTTCTGAGGAAACCCTTGAGAGGTAAGTGTTAATTTATAATTTACCTTATCTAAGATGACCCTCGGTAACTGGCTACGCAGGAAGGGTGCTGGCCTATTGTAAATCCCCAGAGGGGATCAATCCTCATCAACTGCAAGGCTTAGGCACCTACCCCTCAGACATACCAGGGGATGGCTGGCACGACTCTGCCCATGACTGTTTATGTCCTTCATCCTTCCTAATCTTGCTAAGTCATTTAGCTGCAACTGCAAGCTTTGGATCCCAGCCTCTATCAGCACCAGGGAAAAGCTGATGCTCACCCTCTCCATAAATGCTAAGTTGTCAGGCCACATTGCTATTGGATCCTGGACTCTGATCACAGCAGGAAGAAGCCAGGACTTCCCAAAGCTTGCAGCCTCATAGCTCAAGGATTGGGGTCCTTTCCCAGAGTCTGATGCTCTGTCCTGCCAGATTTCTGAGCACTACCCTAGACCTGATGGTTTATGGGGTCCTCACACAGCTCCTACTGTGAACATCCCTAGTTATCCATTACCGAGGGTCATCTTGGATAAGGTAAATTACAAATTAACACTTACCTCTCAAGGATTTCCTCAGATTGCTGCTCCCACAGGCTTGAGAGTTGCCTGGCCATTGGTGTTTGTTTGCCTACCAACTTTACTTTGTTATGATGTTTTAAAATGTTGTCTATGTAGTTTGATTTGATTTGCTTATACTTTCTGTAGGATTTTTGCATGTGTGTTTACAGATGAAAGTGACCCCTCATTTTCATTTCTTGTATTATCGTTGTTTGGTTTTTGTGTTAACTTGTTACTAGATTCTTAAAATAAGTTGGGTAGCTTTATCTCTTTTTAAATTCTTTATCTTTTTGGGGGGCAGTTTTAAGATATCTGTTGATTCTTATCCTTTTCTAGGAAACATATACATACAATCTGGATATTTTCCCAAATTTTCTCCTTATCCTAATTACCAATGTGCTCATCATTATTTAGATGTGGATCTTCTTAAAAAAATCCTGCTTTGTACTGTGTAGTCCTTTTGATCTGACATCTTTTGTTATCCACTCTAAGAAGTTTTTCTATTATTTCTTTGATTCTTTTCCTATCTATGATCTCAACATTTTATTTCTCTGAAGTCCTCATTTTGAGTATCATAGTTTTGATTTCAAGATTCTTGTCTTTATTTATTTTTGTCTATGCATGGTATCCTCTGGATATAACTTCTCAACAAAAGCTTTCTGTATTCACTCTAAAATTTTCTTTCCTAAGATGGGTGTCTCTATAGTCCCAGCAACTTGGAAGCCTGAGGCAAGAGGATCGCTTGAGCCCAAGAGTTTGAGGTTGCTGCGAGCTATGATGCCAGGGCACTCTACCTAGGGCAACAGAGTGAGCCTCAGCCTCCCAGAGTGCTAGGATTACAGGTGTGAGCCTCCACACCTGGCCCCTTCTTGGGGGTATCCCTTTTTATTGCATTAATTCTTTCAGTGTGTCTATGAATGCTGTTTCTGCTTTCTGTAGCTTATCTCCAGGGATTATGAGGAACAAATAAGAAGTGCTGGCATAGTGTGCCAGTAATTGGTCTTCTGGATGTGGGAACATAGGGTTTCCTCCTGGATATCTCCAGCCTCCTGGGGGCAATGTCTTACCTGTCAGGCCAAAGGACTCTCTCACTGCTTCAAGGCTGAGCGCAAAGACCTCCGCTGCTTGCTGCTTGGCTAAGAGGGCAAGGGACGGCAGCAGCAACTCCTTGATCAGTCTCTCCACTACTTTGTGTTCTGCCATTTGTCTCCACCATTGTTCACTTTGAAGACCCCCCAGAAACACTTCAAGTTTTCACAGCAGCCCTTCCTCGTGTATAGTTTGGGTTCCATCAATAGTTTCTCCTAGTTATGTAATTTATCTGCTTTCTGTCTTTCAGAGATTCTTCATGTTTCTTTCTGCTGATAGAATTCTTTCTTATGGTACTATATTGATTTACTTTTTAAAAATATATTTTTTGCCATTTGTAGGAATCGAGGTGGGAAGATGATATTGACATTTGTGCTCAGTCCACCGATGATTAAATTTGTCGTCTGTGCTTTTTCCCCTGCCCTTCTTTCCTTCTTTCAGTCATTCCTTCATACCCTGCAATGCTACTGAGCAGAAACTCTGTGTCACACTTTGCGATGAGCTGGTTTTCAAGAGGGTGTGCTATTGTCCATAAATAAAATGGTCTGAATTTTCTCTCATTTTTCCTAACAGAGATGACGGTGCTGTGTTTGCATCAGTCTGTGTGAACAATTTTTCTTGACTGTGGATCATCTTTTCTGGATGGCCAGTCAAGGGCAGAGTTGTAGTGTTTGACCACCACTTAGTGCAAACAACTGCTCTGAGTACTAATGATCAAACCATCTTGGCCTCATTTACACGGTGTTGGACATAAGAGTACTGGCTGCATAATTCTGAACACTGTTCATAAAAGTGACACATATTTGATCACTTTTTCATTCCTATTAGTATTTTCCTACTGACATGCCTCTTACATCTGTCCCATTCCCTGCATTCCTACTGTTCTACCCTAATTAATCCCTATTATCTTTAAAACAACCTGTCTAGATAACTGGCTTAGTGCCTGCTTGTTAGAAAATCCTCCTAAGATTTGTTTTCATTGAATAATGAACCTACCAAGCAGTTCCCCAGTTTATAGTCTTTCTTACTTCAATACATATTTCACATTGTTAGCAATAAAATTTCTTTTTTTTATTGTTGGGGATTCATTGAGGGTACAATAAGCCAGGTTACACTGATTGCAATTGTTAGGTAAAGTCCCTCTTGCAATCATGTCTTGCCCCCATAAAGTGTGACACACACCAAGGCCCCACCCTCCTCCCTCCGTCCCTCTTTCTGCTCCCCCCCCATGTTAGCAATAAAATTTCTAAAACACAGATCTGACTCTGTTAATTTCCCTGCTTAATGTGAAAGACGTCAGGCCCACATTTTCTATAGATTATTTTATTAAGAAGTTTGTATAAATATTGACAACAGAGACAGACAGTAATACTTTACAAGTACAAATGTAACTATTTAGCTGTAAAGCAGAACAGCAATTCTAACAGTGACTGGGCAATAGGAAATACCGAGTAGAAGCTACACTAATGAATTAGCTAGGATAGAAAGTTAATCAAAAAATGAATGGGTATAATCTGCGGAGTAAGGTTATCTTAGAATTTTATCTTGCAAATTAAAATTTGGGACTGATAAGACACTAATTTACTAAAATGGACTATCATGGTTATAGAGATTTAAGGAAGCTTTTAGGGGTTCGTGTATGAAACAGTAGAAAAGGAAATTTGGTGGTGACCATTGCTTATATTATCCTCTTAGTCTTGAACTTCCACTTCAATTTTTGCATCTCAGTTTAAATGTTGCTCTTCCATAAAAATCTGTATTTCTCTGCAGGGATTCTCATGGCAAGGATGCCAATGTGTGTATTATTCCAGGGCAAGTAATGGTCAGTTTGGTCACACAATGTCTTGGATTCATGGCATTGTTAGGGAGATATTTTTGTTTGTCCAAATTTACTCAAATGCAAGTATCATAAAACCAACTGAAATGTGTACAATCAGTAAAAGGGACCTTATATGCTAATAGACTTCAGAAGACCCCAAGTGAGGCTGGAATCAGGGGAGACTGGATTCAGAGACTCCAGCAATGACACTGAAGCTCTGTCACTCAGCAATACTTGAGAGTCAAGGATGCCGTGTGATGGGACTGCGGACTACCTTTTTGAGGCTAAGTCCTTAAAATTATTTCACTTTCTACACTGTGTGCAAGTATTCAAGAGGAAGCTATGAGCTCTGTCAAATGCTGCTGAGAAGCTGGGCAAGATAAGAATGGAAAATTCATTATTGAATATAATGAGAGAGAGTTTATGTTAATTTCATTGGAGTGGAGATGAACATCTGATTTTCATTGTTAGGAGAGAACAGAAGATGGGAAACGGAGATTATAAATATACACACCGCCCCCCACTCCCTTTTCCTTTTCTTTTCCTTCTTTCATTCCCTCCCTACTTTTATCCTTCCTTTCCTTCCTGTTACACTATGGGTATTTTTGGGAAGGGAATGTTTAAGTAAAGATGGAGAAATTAATGATGTAGAAGATAGAGAGAATACCTATAGAAAAAAAATTCCTTGAGTGGTCAAGAGGGTCTCAACTGCTCAAGGAATTTTGCACAAGTACAAGTGTCCATCTTGGATGCAAGGGACAGTTCATCCCTTGTAATAGGAAGGGGATGGAAAGATTGGTGGATTTAGTGTTGGGAGGATGTATAAGGATATCAGGTAGGCTTCAATAACAGAAAGACCACATTAATAGTGATTCAACAAAAGAGAAGGATATTTCTCCTGTAAGTAAATATTCAGGTAGGCAGTCTAGAGCTGATACTCCATAATCAATTATCCAGACTCTATCTGTCTTGTTGCCATGCCAACGTCAACATGCAGCTCGTACTCACTGGTCTAAGGGTGAACTGCTTTATCTTCTGCTATCGTCACTGAATACTAGCCATAGGGAAGGGGGAGGTGAAAGGGGAAAGCACATTATCTTTCATGTGAAAGGCACAACCTAGAGATTGTGGCTGTTCTGTCCATATCTCGTTGGCCAGAATTTAATTGTATCATCATTGCTCTAGCAGCAGAGGAGGCTGGGAAATTTGGTGTTTGGCTAGCTGACCATATGCCCAAATAAAAGTGTTCTTCTTGCTGTATGAGAAGTGGAGAATGGATGATGGGAAACAGCCAGAGTCCTCTGCTATAAATGATATTAGTTCTTTTCTGATTGTTTTTAATTTCTCAATGAATAGGTGAGTGCCTCAGCTAAGTGAAAGAATGGATAAGATTTTGGGGGTTTGTCATCTGGAAGAGTGCGTTAAGTAGAGAACTATAGTGAGATTGCCAGGCAGTGTGGATAGACTACTTGAAAGAGTAGACTCAGCTCTTATTGACTCCAACCTGAATCTCTGCATATCCAGAAAATAACTTGTTTGAAGAAACTCTGACATAATGACATGTCTATGATCAGACACACATTTCACTGGGCTGGAGAGCTCTTCCTAAGTATACTTAAGTAGCTTAGAACAATTTGTCCCTCGCTCTGGGAATGACATGTTTGTTTTCCTCATTTCCCAATCTGTAAACAAGAAGTTTCTGGAAGGGGTTAGCAATAAGTTCATCTCCAGAAGCCCTCAGCTTTCCTCTGTCAAATTCCGTGACTTGGGCTGAAGTAGGCGTTGGAGATGCAGCTATCATGGGCACACAGGTGGCCAATAATCTAATAATTTAAGATTTTCCAATATCTTTTCAGGATAGAAAGCCAACGCAAAACCTTAGGAAACTTTTTCATTTTTCCTGTCACAAAGAATTGGCAATTGAGTAGTCACGGGAGTTTGTAATAAATAACCCACATTGATTTCTCTGTTCTGGAATGATTTTGCTTCCTTTTCTCCCAGAGTGCTGACACTTGCCCCAAGAGGAAGTATTGGAAAATCATTTACTAAGTGGCACGGACTCTGCACGGCTTTGCATATAAATCCAGGAAGGGTGGGGCAGTTCTGACGCAAGGGATCTAGGCTTTCCAACCCTGAGGTTTTGGCCAAAGGTGTTTCCTCCAGGGCAGGGGGATTCAGTTCCTGGTAGCCCCAGCAGCAGGACAGGACCATGGAGAAGCTGTTGTGGTGTTTCCTGGTCTTGATCAGCGTCTCTGATACTTTCAGCCAGAGAGGTAGGAATTACCCCAGGTTATGCCAGAGATTTGAGGTGAGGAATGGAGGTGGGGGCTCAGCGGAACATCCAGCCTGGTATGTGTGTGTGTGTGCGTGTGCATGTGCATGTGTGCATGCGTACGTGTGTGTGTGTGTGTACCTGGGGAGGGGTCAGTCTACTTCTCAGCCCCAACCTCTATATGTAAGGTCTTTGTGATCTGAGCAACTTCTTGTGTTTACTCGGCTTTCTGTCTCGCAGACATGAATACGAAGGCCTTTGTGTTTCCCAAACAGTCCGATGATTCCTATGTGGCCCTGAAAGCACAGCTGAGGAGGCCTCTGAAAGCCTTCACTGTGTGCCTCCACTACTACACTGAACTAGCCACGACCCGCGATTACAGCATTTTCTCTTATGCTACCAAGAAACATCCCAATGACATCCTCATATTTTGGTCTAAGGACAGAGGATATGTTTTTGGGGTGGGTGGGCCTGAAGTGATATTCAAGGTTGCTGAAGTCAAGGCAGCTCCAGTGCATCTTTGTGCAAGCTGGGAGTCTACCTCGGGGATCGCAGAGTTCTGGGTGGACGGGCAGCCCATGGTGAGGAAGAGTCTGAATAAGGGATACTCTGTGGAGACAGATGCAAGCATCATCCTGGGACAGGAGCAGGACTCTTTTGGTGGAAGCTTTGATGCAAACCAGTCTTTGGTGGGAGACATTGGAAATGTGAATATGTGGGACTTTGTACTGTCACCAGATGAGATTAACACTGTCTATTCTGGTGGGACCTTCAGTTCTAATGTCCTGGACTGGAGGAGGCTGACATATGAAGCATATGGTGAAGTGTTTGCCAAGCCCCAGCTGTGGCCCTGAGGCCCGATCATGGGTCCTTAAGGTGTACTGGAGATTATGCCTCATGGGCCCTTGTTGCCAGCTCTGGACGGTTGTCCCCCTGGAGTCTGCAGGCCTGCTCTGTGAACATAGTCCCTGCTTCCCTGCTCTGCCTTCTTCAGCAACTGGGAATGGAATGGAAGTGTCTGGCTTGGGAGTTCATGAACTACTCATGGAAGTTGTGTCCAGGAGAAACAGAATTGCAAGTGTTTTTTTTTTTTTTTCCTATTTTTTTTTGTTTTTTAAATCAAATAGATCTTAGAAGTAATCTCTTACCCTCACTTAGTTGATAACACTGACACCCAGAAAGAAGTGATTTTTTTTTTTCTTTAAGTCACAGGGCGAGGACATCTCTGAACTGAGAATAGAGTGCTGGTCTTCAACCTAATTTTCTACCCAGGAGCTCCTGGGTGGCATTGCCTATATTCACAAGGCTCTTCCATCTCAGACGGAGAGCACTGGCCAACTTCACCGGATCCAGAGTCCTGAGTGCTCATCATTCTGTCCTGGGCCGAGGTGTTCTGAAATGGGAAACCCAGCAAGGCTGTGCAGTCACTCCATTTCCTCAGAGTACCCTGGAAAAGTAATCTTTTTTCCTGGGCAAAATGAGGCATCTAGGTATAGTTATTAACACTTTGTTACTGCCAACAACTTATGTAATAATGGCTTTCATTTGCTCTTGCTGCTTTCTTAATTTTATACTTCCTCCAGGAAATTCTTCTCCCACTGCACATGAGTCTCTCCTCCTTTCCTCCTTCCCAGGCTGCGAGAGTAGTTGTGTGGCCCACACCAAGGGGTCCTATCAGAGTAGCCCATCTCCTCAGCTCCCCCGGAGGTGGTTTGGGATGGTTTTGTGTTCCCAGCAGGACCAGTTATAGTCCTCCCAAGGGAGGGAAGGACTTCTGGCCTTTGGGTGGGAGATATCTTTTTGCTGCTGGGTTTCCAAGCTGAGGGGAAGAGAGTGTGGGACTGCCAGCAGCCATCCTGCTCACTCACGGAGAGAGGCTGTGAGGACAGATGCCATGCTGGGAGCAGAAGCTCTGAGGGAGTGACAGTGACACACCAGTCTCTGAGCCAGCCTTGCCTGGAGTCAGGTCTACTCCAGGACTTCCCGGGTCTCTGAGCCAATAAAGCACTTGTTTACTCCAGTGAGTTTGAACTGTTTTCTGCTGATTGCGGTAGAGGTTGTGACTGACTTCCCTAATGACCTCTGACACTAAGTTCCTGTGAGTTCAGACTGACCGTTACTGTTTGTAACAAAACATCAATGGTGCTCCAACCTCTCCGAGAGTCTCCCGCAGGGATTCCTGACAAGCACAGTCTTTATTTTGAGATGGCTGCCCATTCACTCGGCACTAGTGTGAGGGATTGAATATGCTCACTCTGTCATTATTCCAATTTGCAGAACAAAAACTAAAAATCACCAAGACCCATGAATCTGCTGCCAGGTTTAATGACTAGAATGCACCTACCATGATGCACTGGGGTCCTCTATAGAAAGAGATCCTTCAAAGATGTGGGCTGCTGGCTTGCTCCAGAGGTGTCCTCCACCACGGTCTTTCAGTACTAAGTAAGCAATTAAAGTCACTCCACAGAGGCCACAGCCAGCTGTGAGAGGCGGGCTCCCTGCATACCAAGTGCTTCCTCTAGGGAAAGCAGGTGCTGGACTAGCTAAGCAGAGGGGGTCTGGAATCAGGCTGCCTGGGTCGAAATCCTGCCATGCAGCTTACTAGCTATGAACCTCAGGTAACTGTTGTGTCTCAGTAATTAGCTTAAAGGGTTGGTGTAGGAATCCAATGAGATCAGGCAAGTAGGGCTCCAGCACATTGTAAGCTTTCATCACAGCTGTCTGCTATTATTATTATTTTAGACTATTTGTATTATGTCCCCAAATAGTATCATTATATACTACAGAAGTACAATTTGGTAGAATTTGGGTTGGTGGCAGTTGAGGGGTCTGATTTATTAAGAATTAAGTTCATAACATCGGGGGATTAACAACAAATCTTTGAAGCAATTATTTAAGAATATTCATTTCTCTAATTAACTTTTTCTAGTTTTAGTTTTTGAGACAGGGTATCACTCTGTTGCCCAGCCTGGAATGTAGTCAAATCATCATAGTTCATTGCAACTTCAGTCTCCTGGGCTCAAGTGATCCTCCAGACTCAGTCTCTTGAGTAACTGGGACTATAGGCATGCACCACCACATCTAGCTAAATTTTCTATTTTTATAGAGATGGGGTCCCTTGTTTTCTCAAATTGGCCTTGAATTCCTGACCTCCAGTGATCCTCCCACCTCAGCCTCCCAGAGTGCTAGGATTACAGTGTGAGCCACTGGGCTCAGCCCCTCTGATTGACTTTTGATAACCATTTGGAAACATAGACTTTAAGGATACATTCTCAGGCAAAAATGAGGATGCAAATATTCTCTGTTGTCCAATTAGGGTAGATCCATATAACCTGACATTCAGCTAAGCACGAGGACAGAGAGGGTTGACAGTTTTTTCTAGTTAAAGAATCCAGTCAGGGGATATATCTTAATTATGGAAGGCTATCCCAACTCTCCAGGGGTGTGCGTTGAGCTGATATTTTCTTCAGAATTCAATTACTGCTACCTTGATATACATACATAGTCTAGTGGACAGCCTGTGGCCCTAATAATTTTAGCCAGGAAAAATTTAACAGCTGGTATTTGCATTCAGTGAACATTAAAAAATCTTAACAAAGCATTCTTAGAATGTTTAAATTTAAGCAAGTTAGCCTACTGGCATATACTTCCAAGTAACATTATCGGAAAATGTATTCATAGGTAATTAGTGAATTGCCATACTATATAGAGTGTTAGATGTAATCCAATGAAATGTTAGATGACAACTGCCAAGTAGGATGATTCTGGTCTGGTCATGTTGGTTCTAAGTAATTCCTTTTTTTAAATAAGTGGGGAGTAAGATCAGTTGTCCAAGGAGACCACTTCTAGCTGATGTTCATGAAGCCATGTCAACAGCACTGATTTTCCTTTATGGCAGGGATCATGCATCCTGTTTGTCCAGAAGTAGAAAGACAGAGGTCCAAATGGTACATAAAATATAAAATAAAAACAAGGTGGACAGGGAGTACCCCAGCACCTGCAGAGATGCTGTAGTGCCTTTACAGGCCAGTCATATAGGCCCAAGATACTAGAACTGAAAACAGCTATTTGGGGCAAGGGTCAGGGCCAGGCCTGACTTTAATGTGCACACCTTAGTGTGAGATGCAACATGATGATGTAGAGATTGGAAAATTAAAATCTCCCTGCATCAGGCAGAAATATCAGGTTGTTGGTCAGGCAACAAGCTTTGCCTACTTGGTAGGGCCAGATGAGTGGATGAGAAGCCACCTCCGTGGAGAGACCTCGTCTACCCGTGGCCTCAAGGACAGACTACAGGCTACCTCAAAAGTGAGGCTGGAGTCTGATGGCAATAAATTTGGAGTCCTGGTTGATAAAATAAGCATAATGTTGAATCTGTGTTGTTTTTCCCTCATGCTTTCACTGTCCCCAAGTTTGAGTTGCTCCAGGGAAACAAAGAATGATGAAGAAAACAGATGACTGCAGATTATTGAACTCGACCACCTCCAACACCAAGTCAAGTTTTCAGAGTCTAGATTCCTGATCACAGAATTTCAGAGAAAAAAGAGAGGCGCTGCTTTGATTTCTAAATAGCTTTACCCTAAGTCTCAGATGTGGTGGGGTCACTTGCTTGGATTCCTTCCCTTCAGTTCCCTGTCTTTGTTTCATCTATGCATTTTTTCATTTCTCCCATACTGAAAAGCAAGTTAAGTGGGTTTGGTAGCCGTATCCTTTAGAAGACGCAAACGCCAATCTCGAATTTCCTGTGTTGCTTGGTCCATTGATCAATTGTGGTCTGCTGATTCTGGGCATCCCTGTCCCTCAGGGGTATACTCTGAGTGTCCATTCATTGACCTCAGACCTTCTAGGCAGATTCTCTGGAGTTACAAGCTGGGAAGATGGAACACCCTAAGCTCTTTGGCACAGTGTGCTTTCAGAACCATCACTTTAGTGTTTTCCTGGCAGCTCAGATCTCTTATCTTGGGGAGATGTCTGGCTCCTATTAAGTTTGCAGCCAGATGGTCATCTTTAAAGAAGGATCTCATGCAACTTGACTCAGGTTGTTCCCTTGGCATACTTCTGGGGTATCCTTTGAGGACTAATTCAGTGTGGTCCCCTCTGCCCCACGTCCTATCATATACACGGCTGAGTGATTTCACAAGATCTCATCACTGCCCCCAAAATGGTAACTCCTTAATCACACAGGGCAGATCTCTCAGAGTCTTAGAAAATACCTCACACTTACCAAGCTCTTACCATGTGCCAGGTCCTCTACAGATAAGTCCTTTATATATATATATATATATATATATATATATATATATATATATTTATTTGCATAATGACAAACCTATGTGGTATTATTTTACAGCATTCCCTTCATAGATGAGGACCCTGAGGCCCAGAGAGGATTTGAACATAGACATCTTGGCTCCATAGCTCTGTGCTCCTACCAGTGTGTTCTACTGCCAAAACCCCCAAATTCGTACCCTGCCCTTATACCCTGGGTGCAGGAGGGAGAGTATGGGGATGTGCATGGTTTTTCTTACGGGAAGGACATTGGAGGATGCCATAAATCCAGAGCGTTACCTGCCATTGCAATACTTTTCATTTGGTTCTTAAGTGTTTGGGACAATGGCCTACACACAGAAATCTTATTTGGCCTCAGTGTTAACACAACATTAGGTTGACTCTGCCCATGCAATACTGCCTTGTCTAAAGTCATATAAGCCCTTAGATGTTTGGAAAAGGATAATAAAAAGAAAATTTAATTGTACGTCCTTAACAAACCAACCATTCCAGAAAGGTATTACCATTTGTAAATGTCCTTTCATTTCTTGCACGTTCAGATTATGCGACCCACTGTTAGTTATTTCTTTCAATCAATGGAGAAATAACCTCTGCCATCAATTTCTAGTTGAATGTTAATGAGAAATCTCATAAGACCACGATAAATAAGCTCAAGATTTTTTTCATAAAATTATAATATTTTATGTAGGAATTTATATATTACAAGCTACTTTTGTATATAAATACATATATCTCTCTCAGGATGTCTAACTGACATTGTTCTCTGTTTTCAGCATTCTGGGCATTAAGCCACGTAGCCCCAGTCAGAGGGGTTGTCCGATTCATAAAACAAAGCAGTAGCTTTGGAGCTTCAAGGATTACTGATCCTCATTCCGTCTTTCTTTGCTTCTTAATTACATACACACACAAATGCACACACACACACACATACTCCATTTTAGGAGCAATATAACCATATTATGAAGACATAGTGGGGAAAGTATCCTCCCTAATTCCATTATGATAAAAACACATTATTTGGGGGCCTGTCTTACAGTTTCTTGTTCTAATGCAGTTATGTCTTTTAAAAACAGTGTATTTAAGAACCTGTTTTTTCCCCCTCTTATTTTACTATAAGCATTCTACATGTCATAGCATAAAATTCACCACTAACGTTTTACATAGATATCCATTCTATTTCGTGGATGTAGATCACATGATTTACTTAAACGGACCCCGATCTTCTCTTTTCTCACTATCCTAGGTAATGTTAAATGTTTGTCTCTGTGAATAAACTTCTCCCATGCCCCCATATTTTACATCATTTCCTTACAATGGAGTCCTGGGGGGTGGTTATCCTAATTCACCAAGCAAGGCCACACAGGGCTATGCAGCACCAGCAGGCCCCTCAGAGCCTCCAATAAATAAGCCACATTGACCTCTCATTTTGTGATTTATCTTGCTCTCTTTGCTCTTAGAGCTTTGATTCATGGTTTCAAGGGACAATTTTGGAAAATCATTTACCAGCTGAGACACCCTGACTATTGTACATAGAAGGTCAAGTGGGGGGGTGGGCAGACCCGAGACAAAAGGATCTCAGATTTCCAAACGCAGAATCTGGACACTGATAGTTTTTCCAGGAGGGTAATCCAAGTTCTGGGCACAGTGATGGCAAGGAGGGGACACGGAGTTTCCTGTTCTTCATTGGCCTCTCTGTGAATTTCCCCAGACAGGGCAGCACTGCTTCAGCCTGTAGCCAAAAGCTTGTCTTGGGGTTACGTGTATGCAAAGTCGAGTTAAGGGAAGGGGCCTGAGTGGGCAATGGGCTGTGGTCTGGGGAAGAGTTCAGTCTGTGGTTACTAAAGCCAATCTCTTTGTACATTGTGAGGGACTAGATCTTTAACCGATGACCTTTTTCCTCTATGCTTTCTGTCCTGCAGATGTGAACAAAAAGGCTTTTGTGTTTCCCCGGAGTCAGATAATCTCTTTGGACTCTGACTGCAGAGCTGAGGAAGCCACTCGAGGCTATCACTGAGTGCCTCCACATTGGTTTCAACCTGACCTTTTTCCTTATGCCATAAAGACACTAGTTCCACTTCTTAAGGAAAAGACTGGAGGGTACAGCACATCTGTCCGGGGGAGGTGGAGTGGTTTTCGAGCTTCCTTCTCTTGCACCGTGCACCTCTGTGCGAGCTGGGAGTCCAGCTCAGGGGTGGCAGAGCTCTGGGTGGAAGGGAAGCCCATGGTGAGGAAGAGCATGAAGAAGATACTCTGTAGGGAATGAAACAAGCATTGCCCAGGGCAGGAGCAGAATTCTTTTTGTTTTGTAATTTTAATAATACAATTTATTCAAGGTTATCACAAAATTATCATTTCCACATATGGTATTGGCCATATTTCAAATGCTACCAGTGGGTTCCATGTTGCACAGCACAGATCTAGAGCTTGACTCAATATTACACATCCTTAAAAATCTCCAGGCCACCGCACCAAGCCACATCTGTAATCCCAGTAGTTTGGGAGGCCAAGGTTGGTGGATCCCTTGAGCTCAGGAATTCAAGACCAGCCTGAGCAAGAGGGAGATCCTGTCCCTACAAAAATGGAGAAAAATTAGCCACACATTGTGGTGGGCGTCTGTAATTCCAGCTACTCAGGAGGCTGAAGCAAGAGGGTCACTTGAGCCCAAGAGGTTGAAGTTGCTGTGACTGCGAGGCCACAGTGCTCTAGCCTGGGCAACAGAGTGAGATGCTGTCTCTAAAAAAAAAAAAAAAAAAAAAACTCCAGGGGCTCCTAATCTATATTTAGAGGGGAGAACAGCTATTGTTTGGGGAGCTAAAAGTTTTAAGCACCTGGTGTCAGCTAATGCCCACAGTCATGGAGAAATGTGGAAAGCTGTTTCCCAGGGCCGTTTATGAATTTGGGTAGGTAGTACAGACTCCTATCTTGGAACTTCCTCATCCTGGGGTTCATCTGTAGAACAGCTCTCAGCTGGGAATCTAAAGTCTTGACCTTGAACACCAGCTTCCCTAGCTGGAATGTGGGCCTGATGTCACCTTTCTAAGAGACCTTAGGGCAAGCCAGTCTTCGGTGGGAGGCATGGAGATGGGAACATGTGGGACGTTGTGCTTTCTCACATGAGATTAATGCTGTCTGTGCTGAGGGGACTTTCAGTCCTAAGGCCCTGCACTGGCGACACTGATGTAGGGAGCACACCGTGGCGTGTTCACCAAGCCCAGCTGTGTGGGCCTCCTGAGGCCCTGCCGTGTGTTCTGAAGGTGCCTCCTGGGGGTCACACCTTATATTTCCCTTGTCTTTAGCTCCAATGTCTCTGTCTCACATACTTGGTTTTGTGCCCTGGAAAATTCTGTATTTCTTCTTTTCCTTCTCCAGTCTGTTTTCATTAGCACAGGGGCCAGTATAGAACAGAGGATCCGTTGATGACTGTACCCTAGAACTACCAGGCCACAGCTCAGGCCAATTAAATCTGATTTTATGGAGAGGAGACCAAAGTATTCGTGCTTTTGATGGCTCTCCAAGTGACTCTGTTGTTCAGCCAGTGCTGAGAACCACTGCATTTATGAGTCTGTTTAAGAGCAAACGAGCCAACTTTTTTTTCCTCCTGAAAGACTGCATTGTCTAGCCTTAGTCCTACCAACATTTTCATTTATCTTTGTAGATGCACCCACCACATTTTACTGTGCTTTCCTACATTAGCTAAAGAATACGGGAATAGAATTTTTCCAGCATTCTGCCCCCACCATCATTATACATTAGGGTTATCTTTAATTTTTTAATCTCTTCAGTTTGAAGATTTAACATTTAAGAAATATTTAGTCATTGTTTCCCCTTAATGCATTCCATTTTTCCCCTCAAGATGACCAATTTTCATCACATGAGATTCCCATGGTTTTCCCTTCTCATTTAGCATCCCTCAGGTCACTTATCTGTGCCCCTTACCTTTACCTTTTGAGCTTTTATTTTTTTCAAACCTCTCCTCCATATTACTGATTTGTTTTCTGCTTTGCATATTGGGATCTGAACTATTTCTAACCCTATTTGAAATTCTGCAACAGTTTTTGAGTTAAAATTGAGTATTTTTTAATTCTTATCTTTCATCAAGTCTCTGTTTTCTTTTGAGGGTATAATGTAGTTGCTATATAAAGTTTTCTAAATTTTCTTTAGAATTAATCTTTTAATTTTTTTGAAGTAAATCTCTTAGATGCTTGAAATAATTTTCCTCTGCGTGTTAGTACATTTCAGTCCCCTAATTTGTTCTAGTGAGTGTGAGGGACGATTCCCCTTTGAGGTCCCTTCCTGCCTACCTGACCACAGTTAGGTTTTCTAAGAAGCTTAGTCAGCTGGGGCTGCTGGACTTAGGAGTTTCTAGTCATTCTAGGAGTTTCTAGTCATTCATCCCCAGGGTTACTTCTTGTAACTTCTCTTTTAAGTAACCCTTTCATCTTCACCAATGTCTGCAGATCATTCCTTACTTTTAGGTGCACTTTTTCTGTTTTTATGTCTCTCTGGAAGGGATGATACAGAATGCTGGGGAGGACATAGTTAATAATAGCAACATAATCAGGCAAGACCAGGTCTTGGGTTTTTCTGGAGGGAGTGATGTTCTAGGGAGGCTTTCCTTTCCCTCCGACCAGCTCCCTGCGTTGGAGGAGTGCTGCGTTCCAGGTTTAATAGCCATTGGTCTACAGCCACGGGGGTAGGGGGTGAGGCCCAAGATCACACACAGGTGAAAGCTCTCTCTGGAGCTCTGGGATCCTTTCCTCTTCACCAGGTACAAGGCAGGTAGAGATTCTTGTGGCAGTTCTGTCCTGAAGCTTAGATGCAGAGGAGAAAAGTTTCTGGAATCCCACATTTAGTGTAGGTCTGGCCTGGGCTCTTCAGATTCAGAGTTACTAGCCACAGGGTGATGGTGTAATTCTTATTTGAGTGTCCATTTTCAGTTTATTTCAAAGAGGGAAGACGTAGTAATATTGTTTCCTCAAAGCTCTAGCATGGAGAGAGATGGGAATTCCTCTGCTGAGAGATTGTCCCCCAGCAGGCAGCAGTGTGGAGTCCCAGCAGGAGGGCACAGTGGCACTAACAGGGTGGTTGATAGTCTCCTTCAGATGGTATGAAGGGTCTGCCGTCATTGGGGATGGGGTTGAATTTTGGAGCCAAGGAAGGCTGACCCTGGACTTCTGTCTTTGAAGGTGTGAAGTTCTGCAGGAGCTGGGATAGGCTCACCTCAAAACACACTGAGCCTAAGGCAGGGAATCTTTAGATTTATTGTTGGTATCTAGAATTGAAAGACAGAACGAGGTCCCATTCCTCTCACTGTGTTTTACTTATGTTTGGGGTTAGAGAGGGACATTAAAGGGCTAAGCCTTACATTTGTAGGGTTCATTTGCAGTTTCTGAACATTAATCTTTTCTCCCTAGCCTTAGGGGTTAAGATAACCAGACTGAGCTTAGATCCTACTTCCATCTTTTTTTTTTTTTTTGGCCGGGGCAGGGTTTGAACCCGCCACCTCCGGCATATGAGACCAGCGCCTTACTCCTTGAGCCACAGGCGCCGCCCCCTAGTTCCATCTTTTAATGGCTGTGTGACCTTGGGCAAGTTACCTGCATGTTAGATTCTGGGGATTCCTTCAACTTTTAAATGTGGATAGTATAGGGCCTCCTTCACTGGCACAAGCTAGTGCTCACACATGCTACCTATGATTTACCACTGATATTGTTGTTAACTTGATCATGGTTGTGGATTTCAGTGACCTGGGCTCTGGGTCAGAGATCTGGTGGCTTGAAGGGATCCCTCAGTTTAGGTAATAAAGAAGGGGCACGTGACTCTATGGGGGAATGTGTCAGCTTGTAGTGGAGGAAGAAAATCATGGCGCTTATTATGAGCTTAATTCATAAGGAGAAAATTAGAAAGGCCGGTGCTTGGAATGCCGTAGCTACAACAAACAGGCTTACTCAGGGGCAGCAGACAGAGGACTCTAGCCGGGGGTGAGGAAGCCTCAGAATTTGGCATGTGGTCGGAAAACTCCCACTCAGATTTTTAGGAGGACATCAGAAACTTAGGGAGAATGAAGTCCACTTAAAAGACAGGCTTTATTCTGCAGTCAAAACAACAGGAAATGGGAAAGGAAGACGCTGCGATCTGTTCACACTCCCCTACCAGGGCAAGAGGTGCGGGGCTGCGGGGACAGCTGGCTGCAGCTCTCAAAGCTGCTCCTTCAAAGGAGCAGAGGAGCCACGAGGGAAAGGAAGGGCATCAGAGGACACGCAGCAGATCGCACTTCTGAGGAAAAGGTGGGGACAGGGAGTTGCCGAAAGGACAGAACAAGTCAGTTGGGGCCTGGGCAAGCTCCATCTGAGGGAGGGTGGCGGCTGAGGCCCGTCCCCCTGAGAGCAAGGGCTTTGGAAGCACAAACCAGGAGGCTGAGTTCAGATCTGCCCACTCTTTGCTGAGCAGTCAGGCTCTAAGGAGCATCGTTTCCACCTAAGCGTCCCTACGGCCATCAAGCAGGGAAAAACTGTCTTTTCAAATGCAAATAAGATCAAGTCTCCCCTAGATGAAAAGCCTTCGAAGTTTCCCATTGCACCTAGTATAAATTCCAGACCCTTTATCTGGCCCTGGGGCCCTGAGCTTTTTTTTTTTTTTTTGGCCGGGGCTGGGTTTGAACCCACCACCTCCGGCATATAGGACCGGCGCCCTACTCCTTGAGCCACAAGCGCCGCCCTTGGGGGCCCTGAGCTTTTTGCCCTCTGCTCCTGCCGTCACAGCCTCTCTTTCATACTCGGAATTCCAGCCCCTCTGCCGTTTTGTCTGATCGTTCCTTTTGCAAATCTACATTGATCCCTGTGAGGTGCACTTGATCTCCTTGCTTGAGATAAGCCGTAAAACCAGAAGCAGCAACATGCTCTAAAATCAGTCAAATCCTGGCTACCTGGAATTGCATTACTGCGAGTTTAAACGTGCTTGATTGGTTTGCACCTCAAGGCCTTAGTGTATATTTTCTCCTACAGCCGAAGCACCCTTTCTCCAGACCCTCCTGTGGCCGCTGGCACTTCATTCTGCCTCAGATTCGACACTTATTTATGGAGGGCCCTCACTCACTCATTTCCGCCACCTGTTATTGTTTTCTAAGCAAATATCACTATCTGAAAAAAAAATGTTTGCCGTTTCTGTATGGTTTCCTTCCCCCACTAGACTGTAGATTCCATGAAAGCAGAGACATTATTTCCTATTGTATCCCCAGCTTCTAGAATGCTATCGATTCATAGTATGTTCTCAATAAATATTTGATGAATTAATTAATTCAAGAGAAGGCGGCAGCAGCAAAGAAATGGTTTGGATTCTGCTGAGAAGGGAGAAATACTTAAAAGAGCAGGAAATAGTTAGACCATAATTCTGCTCACAGAGTAGCTCCTTATAAATGTGAGGTAGCTTGCTCCTTGGAGTAGTCCACTTCTGATTCAGTGTTATACTTCTGGGAATAAAACAGGGAAATGAAAATTAAAAGATGGGATAGACAGTAAAGGTATCGGGTAGCTTCAGAAGAGCTCTGACAAGTGTAGACCACTGCAGATCTCCAAATTCTTCAGCGGCAGAAGTATCCCAAATGCTAGTCTCCGTAATTAGAAGTGGTATATATACTGGTGAACTGTTCTCAAGGCTATGGAAAATACTGTAGCACGATAAACTTCTCCATAGGAGGCAGATTTCTCCTAGGTGCACATGTAGGTATGTTTGAATGTGTGCAAGGCTTGCTGATTTAATAATGTTTAACTGATAGACTAGGGTCTCTCCTTTTTAAATAGAAGGAAAATGCATAAGTCCCAGGTGTAGACCTGGATTAATTTTCCCCAGGTGGAAATACTTGTGATGCTATCACCCAGACGTAGTAATTCCAGAAGTCCCGCATTGTCCTCCCTGGCCAAAGGTAACCATTACTTTGATTCTAACTCCATAGATTAGTTGTGGCTGTTTCAAAACTTTATTTGAAAGATTTTTTTATGAATCATCGAAGGGCTGACATGATGCTCCATCATCCCCAATTACTTTAGTGTGTAATTCAAGTCAGCAGGGCTTTCTCCTACGTGATCACAATCCAGCTGTCCACCTTAGGAAATTAACATGGATATACCATCATTATCTAATCTGGGGATCCCATTCAACTTTCACCAGTTGTCCTAAACATGTTCTTTATAGCAAAATGATTCAATCCAGGATCACATGTTGCATTTAATTGCCGTGTTTCTTAGTCTCCTTTGATTTCTAGGGCATTTTTAATTTTTTCGAGATTGAGTCTCAAGCTGTTGCCCTGGGTAGAGTGCCGTGGGATCATAGCTCACAACAACCTCCAACCTGGGCTCAAGCGATCCTCTTTCCTTAATTTTTCTATTTTTAGTAGAGAAAGGGTCTCACTCTTGCTCAGGCTGGTCTTGAACTCATGAGCTCAGGCAATCCACCCTCCTCAGCCTCCCAGAGTGCTAGGATTACAGGTGTGAGCCACTGTGCTGGGTCTCTAGAGCATTTTTTTTTTTTCATACTTTCTAGGCTTTCTTCGATTCTCATTGACTCTCCTTAACTCTCTTCAGCCTCGCTTTCACAATGGAGTGTTACAGGCCAGAGTTTGTAATGGATGTTTTCTAATGATAAGTTTCGGGTTATAAATTTTTGGTAGAAATATTATAGAACTGAGTCAGCATTCTTCTCATTGTATTCTATCAAGAGGGACACAATTTTGATTTGTCCCATTACTTGATCATTGAACTAAAGTGTTTTCCTTTGTTTTTCTCCATTTAAATTTATTCTTTTCTCCTTGTAATTGGTAAATATGGTACGAGGAGATGCTTCAAGACTACGCAAATATATCCTTCCCCATCAGCATTTCACTCATTAGTTTTAGAATCCATCAGTGCTTCTTGGATGAATTGTGATAGTTTATCAAATGGTGATTTTCTAATTCCCTCATTCCTCCTACTTTATTAATGGTATTCTATTGCAACAGAAAACCTTTTTCTTCTCATTTATTCGTTCTTTTATATCAGAATAAACTCATAGATTATTTTTGGTTTCATTCTGCTGTCTAGCACTGCCACTTGAACGAAAATGGTTTCTGTGGACATGATTTCTAATGTTCCTAATCTCAAGGGGAATGCTTTTTGATAATTTGAGATTAAGCATGTTGTTTACTTTTTGTTTTCTAAATGTACCCTTGCATCTTCTTTGGCAAAAGGGAAAGTTTAGCCTTGCAAATAGGCGATTCTAAGGACATGTGGTAGTAGCCTCAGCCCTGCTATGTCAGCTCTTTTCTGTGAAAACACAGACTCCTTTGAAAATTATCAACTACTTGATAGGTTGCACATACATTGATGGTCACATGTACTTTTCCTGGCTTGTTTTCCTCTGGCTGAGCCTGGGAGTGGGAAGGAATCTATCCCAGGGTGGAAAGCTGCTACTGTTGTAATAGGGACTCAACCATTTTCTGTTTACTTCATTCCCCCACCTGGTAACCCCGTCCTTTAGGCCTACTGCCCATCTCATACCTCTATCCTAAGCATTTGTGGTTTGCAGAAATGTCTTTCTTTGTTGTGACTGATTTATATAAGGGGAGGTCAGGGGAGGAGGCTGAAGAAGGTGCATTTCTTGTTATGAGAACTGTACCCCAGCTAGAGTTGCCCGATGTGTGTCAGGAGGGTGCTGGTGCTGGGCTGCATGTGCTGGGCTGGGGGTGGAATAGGTAATAATCTTCACAGGGCCATGTGGGGAAGACAGTAAAAGGTCCAAGTAGAATATTGTTTCCCAATCTCTTCCCCATCCAGGGGCCTGTTTTTCTTTTGCCCTAATCTTCTTGCCAGTCACCTTGGGGCTCAGTCACCTCTAGCTCTTCCCAAATATTTCTCCCATATTTTTTGTATAAGGGTCTAGCAAAATCCCTTTCATTTTGGTGGCTTCCCCCAGAGTTTGGCTCAAGGGAGGGAGCCATGAGCCCATGTACGTTTGTCATATTTCACAGAACTGCCAATCTTTTAAGGAAAAACTCAATTGAAGAGCCATAAGAAGGAAAAAGGGAGGGTTATTGAAGGATAAGACATGAACAGATTGGAAGGACATGTCTTCTTCCTTGATGAGAGACTTCATATTACCAAATCTCCATTATTCCATGAATGTCAATCATTCCTAAATTAATACATAAATTTAATAAAGTTTGAATAAAATTTCTAGCTTGTTTTAATCAAAAACAAATATGAAATTGACCTTGAAGAATAGATAAGTGATAAATGCCAAGAAATTTTTGAAAAGGAAAAATAATGGTAAGGAGAATTTGCTTTAATAGCTACCAGAAATTCATATCCACCAAGCCCCTAGAATCAAATGGATATGACATTCGAACGGTAATTGACACAGATTAAGCGAAACACAAGTAAGAATTCAGAGACATATCCGAGCTCAGATGGAGGGCATAGCAATTCATTTCAGTGCAGGGACAGATGAATAAGACAAGAACTGGTGTAGGAGCTATTGTCCATCTCTTGAAATAAAGTTAAATAATTTTGTACAATATACAAAACTAAAAATTTCATGGGCTAAAATTATGCATATAAAACAATAAAACACCCAAAGTATTAAACACTTTGGAAATCATTTGTAAAATCTCAAAGTCATGGACACTTTTCTAAGCAACACAGGAAACCCATGGGTACATAAAAACCTTGCTATGGCCAAAGTTAAACAAAACAAATACCAAGTGACAAACTGGGAAAACGCTGCCTCTCCTCAGTTTCTTTGTTTTTCTATGGGTGTTAATGCACATATGTGTATGTGTGTGCATCAGACAAAGGACCAATGTCTGTAATATGCTAAAAGCACTTCCTCATAGACAAGAAAAAGAGATTGCAGAGTGTGCATGTGAAAGGGCAATCATAGCAAATAAATTGCTGATGGCACTAGACATCTGAAATCATGCTCAATTTTCCTTGTGAGAAATGCAATTTAAAGACAACAATGGCATAGTACTCTTTTGCGTTTCTAGATTGGCAAAAATATTGTTAATATCCAGTTTTCTCTAGGTTATGGGAAAATAAGAACTGTCATGCATTTGTGCTGGGAGTGTAAGTTTGTAGGAGCTTGTTGGAATTTAATTTGACAGTATCTAATAAAATTTAGAAAAGCTCATATTCTTCGACCCAGTAAATCTGCTTATAGAAATTTATCCTACAGCAATAAGATCAAAGTCCTCAAGGAGATATGTAAAAAAGATACTCATTACAGCATCCTAACAGCAAACATTTGGAAAAACACACATGTTCATCAATAGGGGAATTCTTGAATATTGGTGAATAAATTGTGCTACAACCATACTATGAAATACCTTGTTGCTGTTAACGATGGATCTACAGATGCCACTCAGGGAAAATGTCCAGGGAAAAAAACAAGTCACAGACCATCATATACAGCATAATTCCGTTCTTCAGCACAAGAACATTTTTATGCATATGGACATATGGTTGGTAGGTAGGTAAGTAGATAGATAAATTTGGAATGATTCCATTTGTGTTATGATAAATAGGCAGAGATGGGAATTCTCTATTATTACTTTATTATAAAAATTTTTCATGGATTGCATTGTGTCAGTCAGTATTCCATGCATAAGTGAGAAACTATTTTAAATATTTTAAGTGGGGAAGAATTTAATGTAGATAATTGTTTGCAAAATTGTTGGGAGAACCGCAAAAATAGGCTTTTGGTTGGCCTCTGGGAATGAAATGATTCTTAGAACAATTGAGAAATGTTGCCTTTGAGGGTGCTGTAGGAACTCCAAGTTATGAGCACAATCCTGTAGATATCATCCTAGGGCAGAGAGCCAGAATTAGGAAACAGCTGTCTCTCAGCTCCTGGGGTACTGGGGAATTGGCATCGGTTACCACAGCAAGAAAACCTCATGTCACCATGACCTGGTTAGCTAGCAAAAACCAAGTGATGGATATGAGGAGCAGGGCTTCCACCTCAGTTCTGCCTTCAGAATTCCTTGTAAGTTCACTGAATTGGCAGAACCTGATTTACGCCCAGAATCTGAGCTGCAAGCAAGCCTGGGAACTGCAGTGCTTAGCTCATCACCATTCCAGCAGAGAGGGCAGGGTGCAGTGAGTGGGGCAATCTGCAGGATCCACCAAGCTGATGATGCATAAAGTTTACTTTGTTACATTGTTGAATATTTTGACATTGGCAAATGACTATGATACATTTTAATCAAAAAGAATGGAAATTGATACTAATATTTTCCTGTTTTTTATAAGGAAGGCATGCACATACACACGTGTATGGGGGCTTAGAAAAATACTAAAGGAGTTAGACTAAAATGTTAACTGTGGTTTTATTGCAGGGGAGGAGATTATAGGTAGTTTAAAAAATCATTGGCATTTTCAATAATGGGTATATCTTGCTTTTTAAGAAATAAACTTTAATTTTTACTTTTTTTCTTTTAAGTTTTTAGTTTTTTTTTTTATAAATTTCATAATATTAGGGGGCATACATATCATATGTGTATCTTTAGTTTTTTACAGAATGTCAAAGTTACAGAATGTCCTTCAGTGTGCCCTTCACCCAGATGGTGTGGACTCTACCCAATAGGTGGGAATTTACCCATCTCCTTCTATTGCTCCCTCTGGCTTGATTTTCATCGAGATTTACTTCCACGTGTGTACTTAAGTGTTTATTTATTTTTTTAAATGTTTTTTTAATTAAATTATAAACACATAGATCATGTATACATTAATGCATTTATGGGGTACAACATGCTGATTTCATATAGAATTAGGAATGCTTAGTTTACACTGGTTAATATATACCTCATCTCATTTTTTTTTTTTTTTTGTAGAGACAGAGTCTCACTTTATGGCCCTCGGTAGAGTGCCATGGCCTCACACAGCTCACAGCAACCCAACTCCTGGGCTCAAGTGATTCTCTTGCCTCAGCCTCCCGAGCAGCTGGGACTACAGGTGCCCGCCACAACGCCCGGCTATTTTTTTGGTTGCAGTTTGGCTGGGGCTAGGCTTGAACCCACCACCCTTGGTATATGGGACCGGCGCCCTACCGACTGAGCCACAGGCGCCGCCCTACCTCATCTCATTTACTTAATTGTTGTGTTAAGACATTTATACTCTATACTAATAGATTCAACATGTACCCTTGCATTATGCACCATAGGTGTGATCCTACCATTCACCCTCTTTTCATCTGACCTTCCCCCTCCCATTCCTCCCCCCTTCATTGGGCCATAGTTGTGATCTATTCTTCATATGAAAGTGTGAGTGATCGTAAATTGGTTTCATAATAGTACTGAGTACATTGGATATTTTTTCTTCCATTCTTGACATACTTTACTAAGTAGGATATGTTCCAGCTCCGTCCATGTAAACGCAAAAGAGGTAAAGTCTCTATCTTTTTTTAAGGCTGCATAATATTCCATGATATACATATACCACAATTTATTATATATATAATACTTGTATATAAATACTTTATTATATACAAATACTATTATATATAAATATTATATATTATATATAATACAATACACAACATATAATTATATATTATATATAATATAATATAAAAATTATATATTATATATAATATAATATAAAAATTATATATTATATATATAATTTTTTTTGCAGTTTTTGGCCAGGGCCAGGTTTGAACCTGCCACCTCTGGTATATGGGGCCAGCACCCTTCTCCTTTGAGCCACAGGCAACGCCCATATCCCACAATTTATTAATCCATTCATGGGTCAATGGGCACTTAGGCTTCTTCCATGACTTGGCTACTATGAATGGAGCTGCAATGAACAATCTGGTGCAAATATCTTTGTTATAATGTAATTTTTGGTTTTTTGGATATACGCCTAGTAAAGGAATTGCAGGATCAAATGGCAGGTCTACTTTTAGATACCTGAGTATTCTCCATACCTCTTTCCAAAAGGGATGTATTAGCTTGCACTCCCACCAGCAATGCAGAAGTGTTCACTTTTCTCCACCTCCACACCAACATCTATAGTTTTGGAATTTTGTTATGTGAGCCACTCTTATGGGAGTTAGATAATATCTCAAAGTGGTTTTGATTTGCATTTCTCTGATGATTAAAGATGATGAGCATTTTTTCATGTGTCTGAGGCCATGTGCCTATCATCTTCAGAGAAGCTTCTGTTCATGTCTTTTGCCCACAATGAAATGGGATTACTTGTTCTTTTCTTATTAATAAGTTTGAGTTCTCTGTGGCTTCTGGTTATCAAATCTTTGTCAGAAGATAACCTGCAAATATCCTCTCCCATTCTGAGGACCGTCTGCTTGGTTTACTTACTGTGTTCTTGGCTGTGCAGAAGCTTTTTAGTTTGATCAGGTCCCAGTAATGTATTTTTGGTGTTGCTTCAATTGCCTGAGGTTCCTCCTCATAAAGTATTCTCCAAGGCCAATTTCTTCAAGTGTTTCTCTTGCACTGTCTCCAAGAATCTTTATAGTTCCATGTCTTAAGTTTAAATCTTTCATCCAGTGAGAATCAATTTTTGTTAATGGTGAAGGGTGTGGGTCCAGTTTCAGTCTTATACAAGTCACCAGCCAAGTCTCCCAGTACCATTTGTTAAATAGGGAATCTTTTCCCCACTGAATGTTTTTAATTGGCTTGTCAAAGATCAAATAACGGTAAGTAGCTGGGTTCATCTCTTGGTTCTCAATTTTGTTCCATACATCTACCTCTCTATTTTTGTGCCAATACTATACTGTTTTGATCACTATAGAATTATAGTATAGTTTGAAGCCTGGTAGCATGATTTGTCCTGATTTGCTTTTATTTCTGAGTAATGTCTTGGCTAGTTGAATTCTGGTTCCATACAAAATGAAATGCTATATTTTCCAGATCTTAAAAGTGTGATGGTGGTGGTTTGATAGGGATTGCATTAAATTTGTAAATTGCTTTGGGTAATATGGATATTTTAACAATGTTGATTATTCATAGCCATGAGCATGGTATGCCTTTCCATTTGTTAACATCTTCAGCTATTTCTTTTCTCAGAGTTTCATAATTCTCTTTATAGAGATCTTTCACGTCCTTTGTTAGGTAAATTCCCAAATATTTCATCTTCTTTGGCACAACTGTAAGGGAATAGAGTCCTTGACTATTTTTTTGGCTTGAGTAGTATTGGTATATATAAAAGCTACTGGTTTGTGAGTATTGATTTTTGTATTCTGAGATGCCACTGTATTCCTTGATCACTTCTAAGAGTTTTGTGGTTGAGTCCCTGGGATTTTCCAGGTATAAAATTATATCATCTGCAAAGAGTGAAAGTTTGATCTCCTCTGACCCTATTTGTATAACCTTGATCACCTCCTCTTGCCTGATTGAAATGACGAAGACTTCCATTACAATGTTAAAGAGCAATGGAGACAATGGACAACCTTGCCTGGTTCCTGATCTGAGTGGAAATGTTTTCAATTTTACTCCATTCAATACGATATTGGCTGTGGGTTTGCTGTAGATGGCATCTATCAGCTTAATAAAAGTCCCTTCTATACCTGTTTTCTTTCCTTTTTTTTTCTTTTTTTTTTGCAGTTTTTGGCTGGGGCTAGGTTTGAACCCACCACTTCCAGCATATGGGGCTAGCGCCCTACTCCTTGAGCCATAGGGGCCGCCCTATACCTGTTTTCTTAAGTGTTCTAATCATAAAAGGATGCTGGATATTGTCAAAAGCTTCTTCTGCATCTATTGAGAGAATCGTATAGTCTTAGTGTTTTCGTTTGTTTATGTGATGTATTATATTTATAGATTTATGTATATCGAACCAACCTTGAGATCCTGCGATCAAACTCACTTGGTCATGGTGTATAATTTGTTTGATGTGTTGCTGGATTCTGTTTGCTAGGATCTTATTAAATATTTTTGCATCTATGTTCATTAAAGGTATTGGTCTATAGTTTTCTTTTCTTGTTGGGTCTTTTCCTGGTTTGGGGATCAGGGTAATATTTGCTTCATAGAATGTGTTCAGAAGTATTCCTTCTTTTTCGATGTTTTGGAAAAGGTTAAGTAATATAGGTACTAGTTCCTCCTTAAAGGTTTGGTAGAATTCTGATGTGAAGCCATCTGGTCCCGCACTCTTCTTTTTTGGGAGATCCTATATAGTTGATTCTATTTCACTACTTGATATAGGTCTGTTCAGCATTTCCAATTCTTTCTGATTAAGTCTAGGAAGCTGGTGTGCTTCCAAGTATTGGTCAATTTCTTTCAAATTTTCATATATTTGAGAATAAAGATTTTGGAGTATTCATTAAGAATTTTTTGAATTTCTGAGGTGTCTGTTGTTATTTCACCTTTGTCATTTTTGATTGTTGATACTATAGACTTTAATTTTCTATTTTTGATTAGGTTGGCCAAAGGTTTCTCAATTTTGTTGAATTTTTCAAAAAACCAACTTTTTGATTCATTGATCTTTTGAATAATTCTTTTGTTTTTGATTTCATTTAATTCTGCTCTAATTTTAGTTATTTCTTTTCTTCTGCTGGGTTTGGGGTCGGAATGTTCTTACTTTTCCAGTTGCTTAAGATGTCCAATTAAGTTATTGACTACCTCTCTTTTTCTTCTGTTGAGGAAAGCTTGAAGTGCTATAAATTTCCCTTTTAGGACTGCCTTTTCAGTATCCCACAGGTTCTGATAATTCGTGTCTTTATTATCGTTTTGTTACAAAAATTTAGAAATTTCCTTCTTAATCTCATCTATGACGCCGCTATCATTCAGCAAAAGGTTATTTAGTTTCCATGTCTTTGTATGAGTATGTAGATACCTGTTATTGGTGAGTTCAACTTTTATTGCATGATGATCCGAGAAAATACAAGAAATAATTTCTATACTTTTTTTTTTTATTGTTGGGGATTCATTGAGGATACAATAAGCCAGGTTACACTGATTGTAATTGTTAGGTAAAGTCCCTCTTGCAATCATGTCTTGCCCCCATAAAGTGTGACACACACCAAGGCCCCACTCCCCTCCCTCCGTCCCTCTTTCTGCTTCCCCCCCCCATAACCTTAATTGTCATTAATTGTCCTCATATCAAAATTGAGTACCTAGGATTCATGCTTCTCCATTCTTGTGATGCTTTACTAAGAATAATGTCTTCCACTTCCATCCAGGTTAATACGAAGGACGTAAAGTCTCCATTTTTTTTAATGGCTGAATAGTATTCCATGGTATACATATACCACAGCTTTATATTCCATTCCTGGGTTGTTGGGCATTTAGGCTGTTTCCACATTTTGGCGATTGTAAATTGAGCTGCAATAAACAGTCTAGTACAAGTGTCCTTATGATAAAAGGATTTCTTTCCTTCTGGGTAGATGCCCAGTAATGGGATTGCAGGATCAAATGGGAGGTCTAGCTTGAGTGCTTTGAGGTTTCTCCATACTTCCTTCCAGAAAGGTTGTACTAGTTTGCAGTCCTACCAGCAGTGTAAAAGTGTTCCCTTCTCTCCACATCCACGCCAGCATCTGCAGTTTTGAGATTTTGTGATGTGGGCCATTCTCACTGGGGTTAGATGATATCTCAGGATTGTTTTGATTTGCATTTCTCTAATATATAGAGATGATGAACATTTTTTCATGTGTTTGTTAGCCATTCGTCTGTCATCTTTAGAGAAAGTTCTATTCATGTCTCTTGCACATTGATATATGGGATTGTTGGCTTTTTTCATGTGGATTAATTTGAGTTCTCTATAGATCCTAGTTATCAAGCTTTTGTCTGATTGAAAATATGCAAATATCCTTTCCCATTGTGTAGGTTGTCTCTTTGCTTTGGTTATTGTCTCCTTGGCTGTACAGAAGCTTTTCAGTTTAATGAAGTCCCATTGGTTTATTTTTATTGTTGTTGCAATTGCCATGGCAGTCTTCTTCATGAAGTCTTTCCCCAGGCCAATATCTTCCAGTGTTTTTCCTATGCTTTCTTGGAGGATTTTTATTGTTTCATGCCTTCAATTTAAGTCCTTTATCCATCTTGAATCAATTTTTGTGAGTGGGGAAAGGTGTGGGTCCAGTTTCAGTCTTTTACATGTAGACATCCTGTTCTCCGAACACCATTTATTGAATAGGGAGTCTTTCCCCCAAGGTATATTCTTGTTTGGTTTATCAAAAATTAGGTGGTTGTAAGATGTTCATTTCATTTCTTGGTTTTCAATTCGATTCCAAGTGTCTATGTCTCTGTTTTTGTGCCAGTACCATGCTGTCTTGAGCACTATGGCTTTGTAGTACAGACTAAAATCTGGTATGCTGATACCCCCAGCTTTATTTTTGTTACAAAGAACTGCCTTCGCTATAAGGGTTTTTTTCCGGTTCCATACAAAATGCAGAATCATTTTTTCCAAATCTTGAAAGTACGATGTTGGTATTTTGATAGGAATGGCATTGAATAGGTAGATTGCTTTGGGAAGTATAGACATTTTAACAATGTTGATTCTTCCCACCCATGAGCATGGTATGTTCTTCCATTTGTTAATATCCTCTGCTATTTCCTTTCTGAGGATTTCATAATTTTCTTTATAGAGGTCCTTCACCTCCTTCGTTAGGTATATTCCTAGGTATTTCATTTTCTTTGAGACTATGGTGAAGGGAGTTGTGTCCTTAATTAGCTTCTCATCTTGACTGTTATTGGTGTATACAAAGGCTACTGACTTGTGGACATTGATTTTATATCCTGAAACATTACCGTATTTTTTGATGATTTCTAGGAGTCTTGTGGTTGAGTCTTTGGGGTTCTCTAAGTATAAGATCATGTCGTCAGCAAAGAGGGAGAGTTTGACCTCCTCTGCTCCCATTTGGATTCCCTTTATTTCCTTGTCTTGCCTAATTGTATTGGCTAGAACTTCCAGCACTACGTTGAACAGTAAAGGTGACAGAGGACAACCTTGTCTGGTTCCAGTTCTAAGAGGAAAAGCTTTCAGTTTTACTCCATTCAGTAAAATATTGGCTGTGGGTTTGTCATAGATAACTTCAATCAGTTTTAGAAATGTGCCACCTATGCCTATACTCTTCAGAAAAGTATACTGGATTTTATCAAATGTTTTTTCTGCATCTATTGAGAGGATCATGTAGTCTTTATTTTTGCCTCTGTTAACATGGTGGATAACGTTTATGGACTTGCATATGTTAAACCAGCCTTGCATCCCTGGGATGAAGCCTACTTGATCATGATGAATGAATTTTTTGATGATAAGCTGTAATCTATTGGCTAGGATTTTGTTGAGAATTTTTGCATCTATATTCATAAGTAAGATTGGTCTGAAATTCTCCTTTTTGTTTGGGTCTTTTCCTGGTTTTGGTATCAGGGTGATGTTTGCTTCATAGAATGTGTTGGGGAAGATTCCTTCTTCCTCAATTTTTTGGAATAATTTCTGCAGTACAGGAGTAAGCTCTTCCTTGAAGGTTTGATAGAATTCTGGAGTGAAGCCATCTGGACCAGGGCATTTTTTGGTTGGAAGCTTTTTTATTGTTTCTTTGATCTCAGTGCTTGAAATTGGTCTGTTCAGGAGCTCTATTTCTTCCTGGCTAAGTCTAGGGAGAGGATGTGATTCCAAATATTTATCCATTTCCTTCACATTGTCAAATTTCTGGGCATAGAGTTTCTGGTAGTATTCAGAGATGATCTCTTGTATCTCTGTGGGATCGGTTGTTATTTCCCCTTTATCATTTCTGATTGAGGTTACTAGAGATTTTACTTTTCTATTCCTCGTTAGTCTGGCTAATGGTTTATCTATTTTATTTATTTTTTCAAAAAACCAACTCCTTGTTTCATTAATTTTCTGAATGATTCTTTTGTTTTCAATTTCATTGATCTCTGATTTGATTTTGGATATTTCTTTTCTTCTACTGAGTTTAGGCTTAGATTGTTTTCTTTTTCCAATTCCATGAGATCTCTTGTGAGATTGTTGATGTGCTCTCTTTCTGTTTTTCGAATGTAGGCATCTAAAGCGATGAATTTTCCTCTCAAAACTGCTTTTGCAGTATCCCACAGGTTTTGTTAGCTTGTGTCTTCATTGTTGTTATGCTCAAGGAAGTTAATGTTTTCCTGTTTTATTTCTTCCTGCACCCATCTGTTATTCAACAGAAGATTGTTTAATTTCCATGCCTTTGGGTGGGGTCGAGCATTTTTGTTAGAGTTGAGTTCCACCTTTAGTGCCTTATGGTCTGAGAAGATACAAGGTAAAATTTCAATTCTTTTGATTCTGTTGATATTTGTTTTGTGTCCCAGGATATGATCAATTTTGGAGAATGTTCCATGGGGTGATGAGAAGAATGTATATTCTTTATCTTTGGGATGGAGTGTTCTCTATGCGTCTATCAAGCACAGTTGTTCTAGGGTCTCATTTAAGTCTCTTATATCCTTGTTTAATTTCTGTTTAGAGGATCTGTCCAGCTCTGTAAGAGGAGTGTTAAGGTCCTCTGTTATTATGGTATTATCAGATATCATATTGCTCAGACTGAGTAAGGTCTGCTTCAAGAATCTGGGAGCATTTAAATTGGGTGCATAAATATTTAGAATTGAAATGTCTTCTTGTTGTATTTTTCCCTTGACCAATACAAAGTGACCATCTTTGTCTTTTTTGACTTTAGTTGCTTTAAATCCACATGTATCTGAAAATAAGATTGCAACTCCTGTTTTCTTCTGAATTCCATTTGCCTGAAAAATTGTCTTCCAACCCTTGACTCGGAGCTTTAATTTGTCTTTTGAAGCCAGGTGTGTTTCTTGCAGACAGCAAATGGATGGCTTGTGTTTTTTAATCCAGTCAACCAATCTATGTCTCTTCAGTGGGGAATTCAAGCCATTAACATTTATTGAGATAATTGATAAGTGTGGTAGTATTCTATTCATCTTTTTTTCTGAGGGTCCATTGCTTAGTTTTATGTTTTGCATCAGTGTGGAGGTTAGGTTCTGTCCTTTAATTTCTGAGTTCTTACTTTGATGCTGATCCATTGTGGTGGTCAGTGTGCAGAACAGGTTGAAGTATTTCCTGTAGAGCTGGTCTTGTTGTGGTGAATTTCCTCAGTGTTTGTATATCCGTAAATGATTTGATTTCTCTGTCAATTTTGAAGCTTAGCTTAGCAGGGTACAGAATTCTGGGCTGGAAATTGTTCTGTTTAAGTAGATTAAAGGTAGATGACCATTGTCTTCTTGCTTGGAAAGTTTCATTAGAGAAGTCTGCGGTCACTCTGATGGATTTGCCCCTGTAGGTCAACTGGCGCTTACTCCTGGCAGCTTGCAGAATCTTTTCTTTTGTCTTGACTTGGACAGGTTCATCACAATGTGTCTTGGAGAAGCTCGGTTAGAGTTGAGGTGACCTGGGGTCTGATATCCCTCTGAAAGCAATGTGTCAGAATCTTTGGTGATATTTGGGAAATTTTCTTTTATAATATTCTCTAGTATGGCTTCCATTCCTCTGGGGCATTCTTCTTCCCCTTCTGGGATTCCTATAACTCGTATGTTGGAACGCTTCATAAAGTCCCATAATTCTGACAGTGAACGTTCTGCTTTCTCTCTCTTCTTTTCTGCCTCTTTTACTGTCTGAGTTATCTCAAGAACTTTGTCTTCTACCTCTGAAATTATTCCTTCTGCATGGTCTAACCTGTTGCTGATACTTTCCATTGCATCTTTAAGTTCCCTGATTGACTGTTTCAGTTCCTTCAGCTCTGCTATATCCTTTTTATATTCTTCATATCGTTCATCTCTTATTTGATTCTGTTTTTGGATTTCCTTTTGGTTATTTTCCACTTTATTAGCAGTTTCCTTCATTGTTTCCATCATTTCTTTCATTGTTTTCAACATGTGTATTCTAAATTCCCTTTCTGTCATTCCTAACATTTCTGTATAGGTGGAATCCTCTTCAGTAGCTACCTCATGGTCCCTTGGCGGGGTTGTTCTGGGCTAGTTCTTCATGTTGCCTGGAGTTTTCTGCTGATTCTTCCTCATGAGTAATTTCTTTTATCTGTTTCCTTGCCCTAATTTTCCTTTCACTTCCTCTTGCTCTTTAAGTTCTCATGCCTGTGGACTAAGGGTTACAGGACCAGAAGGGTGAGAAGGTTGAAGAGCAAAAAAGGGATGAAAGAAAGGAGGACTGAGTGATAAGAAAAAAAAAGAAAATTAGAGAAAGGAGACGGTTGGGTAAAAAGAATATTGACAAAAAGAAGAGAGGCACAGAAAGAGGGAGACAGAGCAATATAGGTGTACAGTAGGGTACTTTGACACAACCTTAAAAAAACCCCATCTTCTGGGGGTGCCCAGTTGGGTGGTTCCCTTGAGGTCAGCAGCTCTTTGCTAACCTGATCAGATACAGTACCCCACCTCCACCAAGTAGAGTGGAAAGACAAAAATGCTATAAATAAAACCAAAACAAGCAAACAGAAAACTTTACGGGATAAAATTGGGTGGAAAACCAAATAATGGCGGTAGAAACACTAGCAAAAATGAAGTTCTAATTATTGAAAAAGGCAGCAATGGGAAATTATAATTAAACTAGAAAAATTGAGAAAGAAAAAGGATCTGTATGGAAAAGGTTGAACTTGAAAAACAAAACAACATCAACAACATCAAAATAAACAAAAAACCCAACCAAACCAAAAAAAAAAAAAAAACACAACCAAAAACAAAGCAGTATGTATATGTTATTGAATATTGTCTGGGCAACACGTGGTCTTCTGGGGTATGAGATGTTAATCACAGTTCTGATATGACTGGAGGCTGCTGATTTCTCAAACCCCAGCAGGTAGACACCCTAAATCTCTCTTCAGCCCACTTAAAAGGCACTTTGAACTTGTTCACTTGCTGAGCAGAAGATTTCCCAGGAAAGAGCTTGTCACTGGAATCACTGCTGAAGTGGCTATCCACTTACCCAGTGTGCCAAAACTGGTCTCACTCTGCCCCTGAGGTTTAGGGCTGCAAGGCAGCTCAGACCCCGCCCTTAGGCTACTTGGTCACTGGGTTACCAGCTCCCACCCAATTCTAGCTCTGTGACCCTGAGGGCAGAGCTTGCCAGGGCAGATCGCTCACAATGGTTCTCTGTGACCCACAGCCAAACACTATTAGCTCTGTCTGGCTCAGCGGCTCAGACTGGGACCCTAGACAACGGCCAAAGTTCTCCGCACTCCCGCTCAGGCTATCCCCAAGGCAGTTCAACTGAGTGCCAAGTCCAAAGACACCAAAACTGTTCATAGGTAAGGTCTTTCTGGTTTCTAGTCTCGCTGCTACTGAACTTACAGTTGCGGGCGTGTTTAGATGGATTGAACACACGTGACCACTTGCTGTTTTTCCACTGTTTTAGTCCTCTTCTTAGGGTCCAGAAGTCTCTTGCTGACTCCCTGTATCCTCACAGGGGTGATGATAGGCAGATCCCACCAGCCAGAGATGCCTGGAGTCCTATCTCTGCAGACTCACGGTGCCCAGATGCAAGGAAGCTGTTACTCGGCTGCCATCTTGCTCCGCCTCCTAATTTCTATACTTTTAAATTTGCTGAGGTTAGACTTGTGACCTAAGATGTGATCAATTTTGGAGGATGTTCCATGGGCTGATGAGAAGAATGTGTATTCAGTTTGGTTAGGATGAAATGTTCTCTAGATGTCTGTTAAATTCAATTGTTGTATGGTGAAGTTTAAGTGCAAAATTTATTTGCTTAGTTTCTTATTGGAGGATTTGTTCAACACTGCCAAAGGGGTGTTAAAATCTCCAACTATTATTGTGCTGGAAGATATTAAATTGCTCATGTCTGTTAGGGTCTCCCTTATAAATTGAGGAGCATTCTGGTTGGGAGCATAAATATTAATGATTGACATCTCATCATGTTGAGTGTTTCCATTAACAAATATGAAGTGACCATCCTTGTCTTTCTTTTCTTTAGTTGGTTTAAAGCCTGGTGTATCTGCAAATAAAATTGCCACCTCTGCTGTTTTCTGATTTCCGTTTGCCTGGATTACAGATGTCTATCCCTTCACCCTGAGTCTGTATTTATCCTTTAAGGTAAGATGAGATTCATGTATGGAGCAATTATCTGGCCTGAGTTTGTGTATCCAGTCTGCCAACCTGTGCCTCTTAAGAGGATAGTTTAAGCTGTTCACATTAATTGAGAGTTTTGATAACCCTGGTTCTATTTTGGGTATCAAAGTCCAGTGGACATTTGGAATCTTTTCACCACTATGGAAATTGGGTTTTGGTCAAGAATTTCAGAGTGAGTTTACTTTGGTGGTAGAGCATTGTGCTGGTCATTATGGAGGATGGGTCTGAGGATATCCTGAAGAGCTGGTTTGGTTATGGCAAATTTCTTCAATGTGTGCATGTCATTAAAGTATTTAAGTTCTCAGTTATAAATTAAGCTCAATTTAGCTGGATACAGGATCCTGTGCTGAAAGTTGTTTGTTTTAGGACATTGAAGGTTGATGACCATCCTCTTCTGGCTTGAAAAGTTTCAGCAGAAAGATATGCAGTTATTTTAACATTCTTCCCCTTGTTGGTTATTATTTTCTTATGTCTGGCTGCTTGCAGGATTTTCTCCTTCATGTTAACTTTGATGAAAAATGTGCCTAGAAGATGCTTTATTTGGGTTGAGTGGTGCTAGGGTTCTGAAACTGTCTGCTCTCTGAATTTCAGTATCTCTTGCCATGCTTGGGAAGTTCTTCTCAATTATCTCTTGGAGTAGAGTATCTGTGCCTTTCAGTAGAGTATCCTCTTCTTCAGAGATTCCTAAGAGGCGAATGTTTGCTCTTTTGGAGTGGTCCCACAATTCTCTCAGGGAACCATCCATTTTTGCTCTCCACTTCTCTTCCTCTTTGAGCACTTGGGAGCATTCAAAATCTTTGTCTTCGATGTTAGAGATCCTTTCTTCTGCCTGCTCCATTCTGTTACTGAGAGATTCTATTGTATTTCTCAGATCTTTGAGGGCTACAAGTTCTTGCCTCAATCTGTCAAAATCTTTGGTGATTTTGTCTTTGAATTCATTGAATTCTTGAGACAACTTTTGAATTGCTCCTTGAATTTCTAAGTCCATCTTTACCTCCATTCTGTTAATCTTATTTGCAATGCAAACTCTGAATTCGATTTCTGACTTCTCAGCCATTTGTTTATGAATGGGATCTTCTGTTGTGTCTCCTTTGTCATTCCTTGGGGGAGTTGATCTACTCTGATTATTCATGTTACCAGCTGATTCTGCCCCATGATTATTTTTCACCATTTGGCTAGAGAAGCTGGCAAGGTAAAATTGAATTGAGGGCTCCTGGAGTTGTAATTAACCAGCCCTTTCCCAAAGAACTGGGACTGGTGATTGCAGCTTTTCCTTTAGAGCTTTACAAAGGTCCCATTCAGAACTACTGCCTGCTGAAACTCTAGGCACCTGCTTGGTGTGATTGGGATAGATGGTGCTGACTGGTATTCAGCTAGTCTCTGTCCAAACCTAGTGAATCAGTGGCTTGGGTTGAAATCTCAGCTGTGGAGATATATAAGCAACTAAGATACCCTGCCGCCCCCACAGGTGATAATTGGAAGAAGAGAATCCCACACTCCCTGAACAACACACCAGGGTACAACCTTGTGGGTCCCTGGGTGACTTGCCCAGGTCAAGAGTTCCAAACCAATTGTCCTGGTTGACACAAACACTGATCAGGTGGGAGAGTTCAAAAGATATTCAGCATCCAGGCAGGGGGGTCCACTGGCAGCTCAATTTGACACCAGTGGGAGGGACCATGGAGCCATCATCACTGTCAACAGTGGTGCCACAGGTCTGGGGTACTGCTGTGTGCAGGTCACAGGAGCTGGAGGGCATTGCCATGGGCTGCAAGGGTCATAGGAGCCTGGCAGGGAACTGGAGGGTGGAGCCACTGACTCCTGGTCTCGTGCTGCAGGAGCTGTGTGTGGAACCTGAGGGCAGACCTGCAGATCCCGGCCTTGGGCTGAAGGAGTTGGGATGGAAGCCAGAGGGTGGAGTCGCTGGCCTGGGGGGCCTCAGGGGTTGCAGGAGCCAGGCAGGAGTTATTGGCCACAGGCTACCTGTGGGTCACAGAAGCTGGGCAGGAGTTGCCACTCTGGCTGCCCATCACAGGAGCCTGGTGGGGAGCCTAGCCACCTATTGCAGGCTGCTGAGCTGGGGAGCCAGTGGTCTGTGGTCCCGGTGGTGGTCAGTAGTGCAGGACCTGAGCTATGCTCTTTCCAACACTGGGCAAGTCTCTCTCCCCTTGTGACTCCCTACCTCTAATAAAGTTATAGTTTCAGCACAACTGTCCTACAGCTCATGAGGTGCCCCGCCCTAGCAAAAGTCTGCCAAACACTCTGGATTTTGCAGGGGGTAGTCTTTCAGACTGCCAGGAGAGTGGGGAGGGGTGGATTGGGAGTTCAGGAAGATAGGGAAATATTAGATCAACTTTTGGCCCAGGCAAGAGACTGCCTGGGCTTGCAGTGGTATCTCTCTGGAGGAGACCCGGCCCTCAGTGTTCTTTCCCCATTGGTGAAACAAAAGGTCCTCTTTCCTTTATTCACCTCAAGCCACTCTCCTGGGGGGTGGAGGAGAAGGATTCCTGTCCTCTTTGGGTTGGGTTTTGTATCTTAAATTTGTTTCCTTGGAGTCCCAGCTTGTCACAGCAGGGGTGATGCAAACCTATTGATCCTTTCTCTCAGCTCAGCTCTCCATCTTCCACTTTATTGGGTTATTTCTGGCCATTATTTCTCCCTCTGGATGGGAGCCTCTGCAGAAAGCTGGCTTCAGTTGGCCATCTTGCCTCCCTCCAAACTTTAATTTTTAGGACAGTTTTAGGCAACATTGGGCAGAAAATACAGAGCATTTTCATATACCTTATTGTTACCATAACAGAGTAGACTCACTGCCCTAAGAGTCCTCTGTCCTCAGCCTACTCATCCCTTCCTGCTCTAACCCTTAGAAACCAGGGATCTTCCCATTCTCTCTACAATTTGTCTTTCCCAGAATGCCAAATAGTTGGAATCATAAAGTATGCAGCCTTTTCCGATTAGCTTTTTCTCTTAGTAGTATGCATTTAAATTTTATCTGGATTTTAAAAAGTGAAGCAAATATTAAACATTTTTAAAAGACACAAAATGGCAAGGGGATTCCTGGATCATGTAGCTTTGGATTCTGACCCATTGCACAAGCTTCTGCAGGTGGTATCATGAAAGCCATTTTTACAAGCTCAACAGCTCCCTCACTGGTTCCAGGCTGATGCTCTGAACAGCAGAAATGATGGAGTCAATAGGATGTTGCTGATACAACTTTGGTCATTTTGGGGAGAATAGCCTTGGCTCCAATTTACTATGGACCATACTCAGCCTAACAGGTAAGTAGAAAGAATACGAGCAGGGCAATGTAGAAATATTTATGATTCCTGCCTCTTATTTTCTGTCCCCTCCACTTTATGAAGGAGAGATCCTAATTGATTAGTCAGATTCTAAGACTCTTACGGTTTCTTGTTTGCTAAATTAAAAAATGCAGGCCTGACCCTGACTCTTCTAAAAGTAGAAAAAAACTAGTTGAGTGTGGTGGCACACACCTGTAGTCCCAGCTACTTGTGAGACTGAGGCAAGAGGATTGTTTAAGCCCAAGAGTATGAAGTTGCTGTGAGCTATGACTCTACAGAACTCTATCCAGGGTGACAGAGTGAGACTCTATCTCAAAAAAATAAAAAATAAAAATAAAGCAGCCTCTTTTACCTTCTGTCCTGACATGAGAGTGTAAGAGAGTCAGAATCTTTTTTTCCTTTCTTTTCTTTCTTTTTTTTTTTTGAGACAGTCTCAAGCTGTTGCCCTGGGTAGAGTGCTAAAGCATCATAGCTCACAGCAACCTCCAACCGGGGCTCAATTTATCCTTTTGCTTCAGTTTTTCTATTTTTAGAAGAGATGGGGTCTCACTTTTGCTCAGACTAGTCTCAAACTTGTGAGCTCAGGCAATCCACCTGCCTCAGCCTCCCAGAGTGCTAGCATTATAGGTGTGAGCCACTGCCTCCGGCAGGGAGCCATAATCTTATTTTCTCTCTGTGCCATCGTCTCTGCCTTTCTCTTCCTTGTTCACTCTTTATTTTTTCTCTCTCTTTTACCTTCTCCCACTCCCACTTGCACTGACTCTTTACACTCCAGACCAGCGAAGCCCACTTGTCTGTCTGTATTGGGAGACTTGGACTCAGTCTCAGGAATATAGCAAAGTCCTTAACCTTTACTAATCGTACCTACCATTAGTTATGAATTTTAGGCACATTCTATTAATCTTTATCTATTAATTGATGTGTGAATTATATACCTGTACTAAAAATATGTCATAAATAACATAAGATATTCATAGAAATAGAAACTAGGAAAGGATGAGATAAAAATAAATACAAGATCATTCCAATATTTTCTGACTTTATGGGTGAGAGACCCGTGTGGAGGGCACCATGCTTGGTTTGATGCTGTGCTGCTGCAATCTTGAAATGCTTAAATAATCGGAAAGTGTCTCTGCATTTTCATTTTGCACTGGATGTTACAAATTATGTAGCTGGTCTTGCCTGCATGCTTCACCTTCTCCCTGCCTGGGCTATGATCTCTCTTTTATGAAGATCTTTATCTTAAAGGATCCATTGTTCCAAGTCCCTTAGTGTCCTTCAAAGCTTTTTTTTTGTGAGTTTGTGTTTATTTATTTCTCCCTTTTTTCCACTTCCCCCTACATTTTAAGCCCCAGATATACAGAAATATTTGCTGTTCCCTAACGTGCCACGTGGCCTCACAATTACACCTTTGCATGGCGTGTTTCCCTACAATGACACATCTCAAAAACAAATGTCACTGCTACTGGATTACTTGCTGAATTATAAGTGCTTTGAGAGCAGAGAGCTTTGTACACGTATCTAATTAGATTAATCTGGGAGGCTGTTTGAAAATGCAAAAACCCAGTGCCCCATGTGCAGTATGTGTTCTGTGTTTGCTGAATTAAAGAGATACAAAGAGGCTTAGGCAAAGCTCTTTTGCTATATCGTGTTTTGTTTGATGTGTCACAGGGGAACTTAATATAAACCATCTTAAGACAAATCAGGATTCTCCTGGTCCAAGGCACTAATTTGCCAGGAGAAGAAGGCACAGAGGGGGCTCAAGGATAACAGGAACCTGGCTGGGAGGCTGCCAGGGCCTTATCTCACCTTTGCTTTTCCCTCTTTCTCTCTTCATCCTCTCCCACCCTGTTCTTCTTGGGAGCTGGAAACTGGTCATTGGAAGCTGCCATGCTCACACCTCAAATCTCTGTCCTAGAAAGTTTGGTGCTCTAGTCTGGTTTTGGTAGGGCCAGTTGCCCATCACTGGCCCAACCCTTGATTCCAGTTTCTTCACCCTCCTGGGTTGTGTGGGTGTGTGTGAGGGAGGGAAGGGAGGAGATGGAATTTCACAAATTCTGGCAAATGTAGCCGGGTACATGTACTGTTTTTAAATTTCTTTCTCTCTCATATACACACGGTTTCCACAATTTATTTCAAATTCCTGCCACGATTGCATTGAATCAAATATTTATCTATAGCTATGTTTAAAAGTTTCAATAACCACATCTACATTTCTAATTTGCTATTTTACTGTATTATTCCTTTCTCTTTTAAAATTATGAATGTTTAACAATGGTACTCAAGTGAGAATATGGACAGTTTTAGTAAACACGGTGTGAAGGGTAAGCCTGAAATCATAGAAAATAAGTAGGATCATGAGGGAAACTCATAGAAGCAGGAGTCAGTGAAGGGTGTGGCAGACATAACATTGTCTCTCATGAACTGACAGAAAGAATGACAAAACTATCCTTTGTCATTACTAATTGGGAATAAACAGTAGCATTCAAATCAAATGATTTAGGATGTTGTTAGAAGCCTATCAAGATAAATGTTTTTTTGTGTTTATTTATTTATTTATTTTTCTTGTGCCAGTCATTGTGGAAAAATCTTTATTGTAAGAAAAAAATTTAGTTAACAAAAAAATTTAACAAGTTTCACTTAGCAAAATACACCCAAAAGGAAATCACAGTACAAAGAAAGTTTTAAGTCAAGGCCTCACCAATTCCTACAGTATTAGTATTGTGTCTCAATTCTCAAAACTAACTCTTAAAAAGCTTAAACTGAACCTAAAAGATTTTAAATGAAAATAAACTACAATGAACATGAGAAATATTTCTTTTTGAATCAGGGAGCTAGCACCTTTGAGTTTTCCAAAAAAGCACATCTCCCCAGTGTGTTCACTGCGATGTGGTGGCAAAAGGTCCATATTTAACATACTTAAACTACTTAAACTTAAGAGGGACTTTACCTGACAATTGCAATCAGTGTAACCTGGCTTATTGTACCCTCAATGAATCCCCAACAATAAAAAAAAAACAAAACAAAACTACTTAAACTCAGATAACATCACTCTAAAGTATACTACCAAAATGTTAATTGGGAAAAGCTGAAAATAGTTTTAGTTTACTCAATATCACATGCTAGAAGAAAAGTTTGCATGAGAAAACACTGAAGAGGTAATTTTTTTAATCCAGATTTCACAAACTCATGGTGCAAAATGGGTCCCTACAGCTTCCTCTTGAGTTATAACTGCTCTTCATTGCTTGTTGGCTGCCTGTGAAAATTTGATTGAAAAAACTTAAATGTTCCTACAAAACTAGTCGTACCCACCCATGCTGTTCTGCCCGCTGTAGCCAGCCCCGTAGCAGTCACTCACTGACTGGCTCTCCAGCCCACTGTAAGTGGCCTGGGCTGCTGACACCCCCATGCCTTGCATCACCTGGCTGCTGTATGTCCCATTGCTGGCCCCTGTTGTTGAATTCAAGAAGAGCTCTATGTATCTGTGCTGCATGTTAGCCCTGTCTTTCGACATTGCCGCCACAGCCTCTTCGTGAGTGGCAAACTCTACATCTGCTTCGCTGGTCACTCTTCCATCTGGGCCAATCTCAATATGCACTCGCACGGGGTTGAGTGGAGAGAAGAAATTGTAAATGTCATTCTCGGTCGCTTTGTATGGCAGCCCCCTCATGTGGACGCAGTGCCCAGTGGTGCTCTGCACTGTGAACTCACCATCTCCATATCTGTGGTCATACATCCCAGAGAGATAGTAGCTGAGGTCTCTCCCAAATAGGTCAGTGGTGAAGCCATAGCCGTCACTGAGGCCACTGTACTCTTCATAGCCACTGTAGCCTGCACTGTAGGCACCAGGCCGCATCCTATCCAGGCCAGCTTGCTTCACGATGCCAATGTATCTCCTAGCTGTGCCAGGACAGTCATAGGGCCCTGGCCGCTGCACAGACATGAACTTTAGAGGGGGATCTGAGTATGACCTAACTTCCTCCTGACTGCTCTTGAACACTTCTATATACCTGTGCCCTATCCTCTCCTTGTGCTTCCCCAGAGCCTTCTCAGCTAACTCCTGGGAGGCAAACTGCACAAAAGCTTCCCCTGTTATCTTGCCCTCAGGGTCCATAGGTAATGTGATCCCGTTTGGCATGATTTCCAACCCCGAGAAGAACTGGACAATTTCTTCCTTTGTGCATCCAAATGCGAGTCCTCGAAGACGGACGAAGCCATCGTTGGAGCTGTCAGCACTGTTGGGACCCCTGTGCTTCAACACCCAATCCATCTTGGTTCTGTGGGAATTGAACACCTGGATGTACCTGTGTCCCATGCTTTCCCTGTCTTTTTTCAGGGCCATTTTTACATCATCTTCTGATTCAAGTTCAACAAAAGCCTCACCACTCTGCCTGCCCTCTCTAGTGTAGATGAAGGGGACACCTGCAGTCCCACCACAAATCGTGCAGTAGGAGAGGAAGTTCTGCATGTCCTCAATAGAGCAGGGCCAGGGTAGGCCACGGAGCTTGACCACAAAACCCTCACCTCCCTCGGGGCCCAGCATGATGGACACTTGGTAGGCCAGATGTCAGACAACCTTGGGCACTGTTTTTTTTTTTTTTTTTTTTTTTGGTGGCTTAAAGAACTTTGGAGGCCTTCAGTGGGAGACACTTCCTGTAGGTGACAAATTGTCCACGGAGTTGAGCAGGACAGATTTCTATTAAGTAGCAAGGCTTACAGCTCAAGGCCCTCAAATTCCACCCAAAGCTTAACAATGAAGAGAGATCCGAGGGAAGTCCAGGTGCATCTTTTTGTTCTTAACCTGAAACAGAAATTCAAGTGGCCAAGGGCAAACGCTTTCTGCGAGACTGGAAACCCAGTCGGGCGGGTGCGCGTGTTTTGGCGGGAAGCACCGAAGAAGTTGTGAGACAAACTGCGTGCCCACGGCCTCCCGTTTTTTTGTGTTTAAATGTCAATGAGTGTAAAACTTTTTCTCACGTGAGAAAATCTACACACTCAGCTGTTCAGCATCATCCTAAATCTCAGGGAGAATAGTCTCATTCCTCTATCTCTCAAAATATAAATTTTTCCCATAAGAATTTGAAACAATTTTTGTAGTTTTTCTTTTGAAATTATTTAACTAAAAGTAACTATTTAATTCAGGGTTAGCTACAATTTTTTTCACGAACATTTTTTATGCTTGAGATATTTTTGAAAGAGAGACATTTTCTCCTGAAATAATCAGATTAAATACTTCATTTAAAGTATTCATGGCAGTTCTTTGCTTTCTCCCCTTTTTTATTTTGGTAAGAATTAAGAGGCTCAAGTTGAATTTCATTACATGTATTCATTGTATGATGGTGAAGTCTGGGCTTTTATATCCATCATTAAAATAGAGTCCATCGTATACCATTACGAAAGTTATTTTCTGAGAGAAATTAATTATGAGCAGGGAAGTGGTTTTGCAAATGTTATTTTTGCCATATATATGAATACCCATCTATAGTCATACTGAATTAGTTGGAGAAGATGTTGGTTAGAGTTTACAAATTAAAGATTGATTTGTTATGTTACTATTTAGAAAAAATGCCTTCAGAAAAGATAATAATCTAGATGGGGAGAATTTACTAAACTTTTATCTTAATAATTGAGAAAGCAACCAAAAATTTGACTTATTTATCAACCTGTAAGAACCTGAATACTCTCAATAAAAATAAATAAGTATAAGGCGAAACTATGAATGTTTTTATGGCATATAACAAACATATTGAAATGAAGATGATATTTGAGAACTGATTAAAGAAAGATGATTGTGAAGACTCTGAGTCGTTGGAAATTCTTTATTCATGTGGACGTGATGAAAATTATAACTTAGTGGTAAAATAAAGAATAACATCATTACTATCTTTTGGGGCTGAAAATAAATTTCTTTGGCACATATTTTTCCAAAACAGTAAAACAGGCTGACTAGTGGATTAGAATCATTTCGTCTTAACAAATGACAAAAACAACTTGATTTCTCAGTAAGAAAATATGCTGATCAAAATTTCCATCAAGTGTAAGTTGAAAATGTTGGCACCTCATTGGCTCTATTTTGGTTTCTCACTTAGGTGATTACTCTGATATAAAAATAAAGCATAAAACCAACCAAACAAACAGGCTCTTTCTCCACAAAACATAAAACCATCATCCAAAGCTGATTCTATTTATGTACACATGGGTGAGCCTAGACTTTCTAAATGGTATCATACCCAGAGAGACAAGGGCAATTGCCTGGCTGCTTAGTCTGATCTATCAAGTATCAGTTCAGTACAATTCAGTCTGGATCTTGAATGTGACATACTTCATACCTCTGCCTCAGTGTAAGAGAGGTGGGGCATGGTTGGGTTATTTAATGCAATTTTGAGTAATTTGAAATCAGAATGTAAAATATGCACTCATGTTATCACGAAACACACAACAAGTAAAACATTTCATGTTTGTGGTAAATTTGCTTCATAAAGCAATCCCTGGTCTCCTGAGGGATATTTTGTTCACTCTTATGTACAAGCAAAAATCTCTGGTTTGGGCATCCTGAAATCAAATCTGAAAAACTGAAAAAACAAGTTCAAGGCAAGTGAGAGGTCCAGGGGTAACATGCCCAAGGGGAAGTGAGGTTTATGACCAAGAGAAGGAAATAGAGTTAACAACAGAAGCTGGGACTGGGAAGCAGGGCACAGGCACTTACAGTGTGGGGAAGTACGCTCCCTGTCCCCTCACTGTGTGGTCAGTTCTTGTCCTGAGGTTGGGCTGTTATCTTTTGAGCTCACAGGTCAGGCAGCACAGAAAGGTAGAGCTTGATTTTCACACAAAGGGTCCAGATATTCCCAGTGTAGGTCCTCCTGGGGAGAGGATAATCTTAACATAGGAGGATGGACTGACAGTGGTTCTCAACCTTTCTAATGCTGTGGCCCTTTAATATAGTTCCTGTGGGTTGCGACCCACAGTTTGAGAACTGCTGGACTAGAAGGTGAAGTTTAGCAGAGAGGGGAGGGTACTCACTCCCCCCTCAGGCACTTGCTCACTGGGGCCTAGATGGAACGGAAGCAGATAGAAATGTTCTGCAGTTTTCCTTGGCTCTTGCCTTGGGGCCTCCCTTGAATGGGGAGAGAAGTAAGCTGGGGTGACCTGAGGAGGAAAGACCAGAACTTGTGGGCTCTGAGCACACTCAAATTCAGATCTAAGTTTCCTTTTGGATTATTTTTTTCCGTATCTTTGAGAATTTACTAACGTTTTATTAAACATATCAGCTGTGTTATGGAGAATGGAGGGAAGGGAATTCAGTCAAAAGAAAAGAGAGAGAGAGACCCCTCAGACCTTCAGACAGTGATGATAGAAAGAGCCTCCCACTAGGAATGTGCATCTCAGGGAAGCAGAGCTGAAGCTACCTAGTCCAGGCATTCTTTCACGTATGAAGACTTTTTGGATAGTCCTTCCTTTTTAGGGGTAGGAGAGATGAGAAACCTTATGGACTGGGAGAACCCCATGGTGTATCACAGAAGAGGTACTAGTAAGAATCTATTTAGAGAATGAAGCTTTGAATGTTTTCTTTTTAGGTAAGTAGAGCTGGGAAGTTCTTTCTTTTTCCTTACTATTATTATTTTTTTAATTTTTAGAGACAGGGTCTAGTTATGCTGCCCAGCTTAGAGTGCAGTGGCTATTCACAGGCATGAGAATAGCTCACTGCAGCCTCACTCCCTTGGCATCAGATCATCCTCCTTCATCAGTGTCTGGAGTATCTGGGATATGGGAGCATGCCACTGCATCCAGAAGTTAAAAAAATTGTTTTTCTCCAGTGAGCAAGTTCTCCATATTTCTTGATTAACTGTTCTTCTTCCCCTTGGCTCAGGCGAAGACTAGTCATTTAATATCTCTTGAGATAGATGATAAACAGGCCTAGCGCAGTGCCTGACACAGTGAAACACAGTGTTTATTGAGTAAGTGAATTAATGAACCACTGAATCAGTGAAGATGATGCAGCCGCAGTCCCCGTGGCTCATGGAAAGGACATCCCAACAACCACCTTGCAGTGAGATGGGGGCTGTAACAGGCTAGTGAATAAAACTACAACTACAGGAATAAAAACTAGTAGAGGGATTTATCTCACCGTAGAAATGAGAAGAGGGGAGGATTGTGGAATAGGGGTTGAGGAAGTATTCAAAGGTGGTGAGATTCTGAATGGAATGGGAGGACACATATATTTTTTCCTGGTGGGGAATATTTGAGAAAAAAAATTACCATGAGCAAGACATGGCTCTTAAAATAAATAAGTCAATAATTTGTGGTTAACTCATGATTAATGTCTCTGGGCTCTGAGATATAATTTTTATATCACTTTCCTTTGTTCAATTGTACATAGAGGACAATGCAAGGGAAAGGCTCATGGAATCACCTGCAGCCTCCGAATTTTCTATAGTTTGGGTGACAGTTGCATAATTCTGCAAATATTGCCTAAAGCTTTATGTAAACCTCAGGGGGCCCTTGTTGTCAGAGAAGTCATCTTGTTTTTGTGTCTGTGGTTTAGAAACAGGCAGGGATACATGGCCCAGACTAGGAAGATAATGACAAGTAGGTTACTATAAAATTAGAGCAAGTTACAGCCTTCCATACCTAGCAGAGACTGTAAAACAGGATTAGGACATGTCTGATAAAATAGAAATAGAATCAGGAGGACTTAATTTGCCCAAGGACTCTTTGTCCTGAAGAGAAGAAGTGACATTGGTTTGGAACATTTGGGGGGAAACTGCAGATGAGGGGATAGCTCAGTGTGCACCTCAGGTTTTGTTTTTCCTGGTTGAGCTTCCTGGATCCGTACTTGAGACATTTGGAGATTTGGGGCTACATAAAATCTAAACAAGCTGTATTTTTAAAGAATTTGGTCATAGCGGGGGGAAATGCAAGGCAGATTTGGTGCTCCATTGAGTGCGGAAGAAATTAGTTTTGTCTACTTTATAGGGAAGATATGGCAAAGCTTTACTGCCCTGTAGACTGAAGATAGTGCATTCAGCCTTGGCACCTGGTGACGGCAACTTTGGAAGCCCCAAGGATAGCACCCTGGGGTAAGGTTGGCTTCTCACCCAGGGCAGTGGTGGCAGCACTGGGGAGGTACTGCCCTAGAGAGGCTTTGTGAGTTTCAGAAAGTAGATGATAGTTAAGTCCAAGAGGGGGGTGGAACCCAAACATGCGTGCCTAGGGGCTCCCCAAAGTAACTGGGTATCACCCTGGGGCCAAGGGAAGGGCCACGAAGGATTTTAGTTAATGTGCTTCAGTTTTCTCTTCCAGGTTAGTGAGGCCTGGGAAAGTCAGGTATTGACTTAGAAAAATCAGCAGAAACTGAGGGCTCCAAAGTGTTATTTTGAGTAGGTGCATAGCCACAGACTGGGCTTGATAGTGAAGTTATATATATAAAAAAAGATAGATCAAATTGTATGGGTTTTGGAACATTGGGAGAAACAGCAATTAGATGTGATCAGAACAGACACTGGTTCATTTGTCTCACAGAGATTAAGGATTCTGCCTTTCTTCAGTGAGCTGGAACAGAAGAGGCAAATCATTACACACGGTCAGCTTGAAAGGCTGAGTAACTGCGACTGCATAGGTACAATAAACATATTCTCATTACAGAATGTGAGTGCAGCTACTCTCAATGGATCCATTTGCTATTACTCTAAAGATTTTTGATATTTCAACTTTTCTTGTACTGAAAGACCTTGACTGAATGGATCCAGATTTTTTATTATTTTTTTTTTTTAGGTTAAAATGAGGGTGTCCAGAGAGAATGAAACCAGGTAATAGGCACCATTCAGGGACTTTGTCATTGCGAGCTTATTTTTCTCCTGGCATGTCACTGTTAGTTTGAATGACTGCTTATTATTTCATCCATCACATGTATGCAACACAAATCACCACGCCATCCATTTATGTAGTGAATATAAATCTTATTCAATAAACTCCAGTGAGCAAGAAATGTCACATCTCTATTTGCTTTAAATCAAATTAAATAAGTCTCTGAGCTTTTGTCTGATAGAGTTGCTAAAAAATTCCAGTTCAGTCACCACCATTGGGGTTCCTTATCTCTTGACCCAAGGTCACGTAAAGGTTCCAGGAGACTCACATTAGCACTTAAATGTCAAGGAGGCCCACTGGGTGCTGCAGCAATGATCCTTACCCAAGCCCACCTGGACATTGAAGTCTGCAACTCTGTTGCTTCTGCCTAATGATTACGGAGACCAGGAGCCTGACCAGGAGGAGAAAAATCCAATAACAAGAGGCCATAGGTGTTTTGGTCCAGGTTGGGGGTCCTGAGAATCGAAAGGTACACTTTGAAGCCATCCTCTTGGAGATTCTGCTCTCAGCCAAGAAGACTGGCAAAGGGTAGGACCAGGTCCCTGATACCCGCTAGCACTGCCAACCTCTGCTCTTCTCCCAGCCTGGAAGCCTCCGTGCGCCCGCCTCCTTCAACTCTCAGCATAATCTCTGCACCCACTCAGGGTTTTGGAGAACAAATGTTCAAGAGGATATTGTTTCCAACAGCTTTGGTAGCTTATTGTTACAAACTTCCCTCAAAACAAGGAAGCTTGGAATAGGATATAGTTATTCTGATATGGTCAGAAATAGCAATGGCAAATTACTACCTCAGGGAGTATTTCTGCCTTGTTTACTCAACACAGAGTGATTACTGCTAGCTAGGTGATAGAATCTGGACTGGGCACCGAGAACGTAACGGTGAGTATGAGAGAGTCTGATCACCATCTTCAAGGGCTGTGCCACAGCGGGCGATATGCACGACAACTGATGACAGCACAGTTGCTAAGTCTGGGAGTGTCACTTAGTCTAGAACTGGAGGTGCACAAATCCTTCCTACGGGATGGTTCATGTATGGAGCATGGCAGAAGAGCAGGGGTTAGCTGATCCAATCAGGACAAACTTTGGGGGGTATGAAAGATGCTGGCATGTGTTAAGAATTGGAAAATCAACAACACTGAAGTTCAAGGTGGGATATGAAGAGGAGTGAAGTTAGAGGAGCAAACACGGCCCCAATCATCAAGAAACTCGTAATACAAACCAAGATTCTTAGAGTGAAGAGGGCAGGCTCATGTAACACCCATTGCCATCTCATTTTTCTAGCCTTAATTTTCCAAGGTGGCTGCAAGGTTAAAATATTCAACTTCCTGGAATCCCTTGGAGGTGGAGTGGCTGTGTGACCCTGTTCTGACCAAGTTATGTTGAGTAGAAGTTTGCAGTTGCTGCTCGTGTACCCAGAATGGCAGCAGTGACCAGAAGTCATCACTGGACAGGGGAGTGCAGGGAGAACAACCCTGCTCCCTGGGGGTACCATGGAGCTTCTGGATCAGTGCCAAGCTGCCTCCCTCAGCCTGCTCACGGTGAGGTGGGGAACCCACATTGGGCTAGCTCACCTTGACTGGGTTTCATACAGGTGGATGCTAGTCCCAGCATAGCCGGCCATCAGAATGTGTGAAGTGTGAGAGTTGATATTTTTATTTTAGAATGATTGCTCTAGATGCTTTGTGGAAACTAGTTTGGAGGGGGTTAGGGAGCTGTCAGGACACAGAGCAGAGTTTGCTACCAGGTGGGAGAGGAAGTGAGTCTGAGGCAGTGGTGGTGGAGGCACACGGAGTGATCCGAGAAGGGCTCCTGGAGAAGAGGTGAGTGGGAGTGGGGAAGATGAAGTGGCTGAGAAGATTCTGGCTTGAGTCAGTGCGCAGAATGAGCATTTAGTCTATTTCTGATTATTCACTTCCCTAAACAATGCTGGGCTTAAAAAAAAAGCTTTTCCATATTTTGAATAATTTCCTCAGGATGGAGATTGTAATGAATTTTTCCAAGTTTTCAACCATGACTATAGAGATTTGGAGCTCTGGGAATTCCTGAAGTCTCTCTCTAGTAAATGACTTCCATCCATTTTCCACCTTAATAATCCTGTCCCTTTGTCCCCAAAATAAAACCTTCAGAGGCAGTTTTGGATAATGATTCACACGGTAGTTAATATTTGGAGTCAAATTTGTCCTGAGAACTCAGACAGTGATGATCTTGCCTTCCTAGCAGGATGAATGGACCTGGCACAGCTCTCACCATTTTCTAGTCCTCATTAGCCTCCTGGGCCTTGGCTCAGAAATCAGTTTGCAGCCCCGGGCTATGCCTGAGAGCTGGTCTGCAAGGCTGGGAGGAGGGAGCATGACATGAAGAACACCCAGAATGACAGGTTTAAGAGGAGTGAATCTCCAGTTTCCAATAATGACCTTTATAAACATAACAGATAATTTGATTTTTTATTTCTGTCCTTTAATTTTTTATTTATTTTTGCAGACAATGAGCAACAGACAAAGAGAGAGAGAATTCCCATGCAGCCAGATGAGCACAACTAAAGAATCTGGCGGGGGCCTTCTCTAGTCAGTGAAGGTCTATCCTGACTCTTCCCAAGGGTGCAGCCTTTTTGTGATGCCTGGACCCACCTCGATGAGACTCCCCAGTTAGGTAAAAGAGGTATACCAAGGTATACAGTGCTCATTGAGTGGGATGGAAGCCCTTTTTCAAGAAAGGTCTTTGGGTCATTTTTGTTTTGCTGCACATTGTGGGAGCTGAGGGTCCACTTCAAGGATTATTGAGGTCTGCGTTGGTGGGAAATCCATGGTGAGGAATTGTCCAGAGAAAGGATACTCTGTGGGGACAGAGGAAAACATTGTTCTGGGGGCAGGGATAGATTCCTCGATGGGAAGGGTGGTTTTGATAAGAACAAGACTGTGGTGGGAGACATCAGTGATGTGAACGTATGGGACTTTGTATTGTCACCAGAAGGGAGGAGCAGAGTCTATCACTGTGGGTGGGGTCTTCAGCCCTAGTGTCCTGGTCTGATTGGTGTGAGGTGTACAGTGGAGTGTTTACTAAGCCCTAGCTGCAGTCCTGGGGCTGCGATCCCCCCGAGAGCAGAGGTCCTGAAGGGTATCTCCTGGAGGTGACACCTCACTAGCGCCACGTCCCAGTCCTGGAAGCCTTTCTTCCCTTTACACACTGGAGTGCGGCACTGAGATGATGGGTCTCCCTTCCTTGCCCTGTTTTCATCAATATCAAAGAATGTGTGTTTCTTCTTAAGTGAAAAGTAAGCCATATGTTGTGTATTTTTTTCAGAAGGAATCACAGCTGTGGAATTTCTTTTTTAAGTTGGAAAGGATTTCAGACATAATCTAACATGCCACTGTGTTAGATTTCTAAGTCTTCTGTACCAAATTCCTACAAAATTAGTGGCTTAAAACAGCACGAGCACAAATCTACTATCTTACAACTCTGTAGGTTATAAGTCTATAATGGATGTGTCCTCAGGGCTGCCTTCCTTCTGGAGACCTTGGAGAGACCCCATTTCCCTGCCTTTTCTAGCAGCTGGAGGCTGCCTGCCGTCCTTGGCTTGTGGCCCCTTTTTCTATTCTCAGAGCTACTGGCATAGCATCTTCTTTCCTCTGTGACTGTCCTACCCTTATGGGGATGCTTGTCATTACATCAAGCTCACTTATATAATTCAGATAATCTCTTCACTTCCTGCTGAGGCAAGAGAAATGCTTGAGGCCAGGAGTTCAAGACTAGTTTGGGCAGCATAGTAAGATCCTATTCAGTCTACTGGATTCATTTTACAGAAGAGGCTAAAGAAGAATAATTAAATAAAACCTACAGGGCTCATGTGGGCTGCTGCTAGCAGCAGACCATACGGAACTTTGTATGAGAGAGTGGGGCCTTGGTGAGTGGTGCTGGGGGAGGCAGCTGCAGTCCCACTGTCCTCGGCTGGACACCCGTGTGCTGCAAACATCCTGCAGAACACACACTCTGGCCCTGGAGCTGGTGAGTCTCTATACTGGAAACAGAATGCTGATCTTACGATTTCGTACCCTTGTTGCTCCAGTCTCACCCCTGACCTAAAGCCCTTTACAGCTGAGTCTAGGGATTATCTCAGAACAGTTGGCTCCGGGAATCTTGGGCACACACTTACTATATGCTTAAGAGATCTGGCCACGCTGCCTCAACTCCGACTCTGAATACATTCCGTGCAGCTCATGAGTGATAGGCTTCTCCTTCTTCTTTTATCAATAATATCTTAATAACCCTCTACCTGTCCCATATCAATGGTGTCCATAAGCACCTATGTCCCAACCAGAGGTTCTACCTTTTGTGTGTGAGCTGCTCGTACCTTACTCTGTGGCACTGGGAATTTTGACACATGTAAAAAGGGCAAGACATTTTGGCTCTGAGTTTTATAAATCCTCTGTGGCAATGTTGCCATCCTATGCCATTATTACAAAGGAACTTTAATCAGTGATGGCTGAAAAGGGAATTCCTCCAGACCAACACTGTCCAGTGGGACTTCCTACGGTGATGAAGATGGTCTCTACCTGCACTGCACAACACAGTGGCCACTAGGTGGCTATGAGCAAGGGCAATGTGGCTGGTGTGAGTGAGAAAATATTTTTTAAATTTTATTTAATTTTAATTAAAACTAACATAGCCACATGCAGCTGGAAGCTATTGTATTGAATAAGCACAACTAGAGCTTCCTTGAATAAAAAGGATAATAAGGGTAGAATGTAGGAGAGAATGTTCTCAATCAATCATAAAATCTTATAATTAGGAGAACCAGGAAGTACGGGTCTACAAAGGAATTGGAAAAGTAAAAAATCTGGGAGGGTTTAAAAATTGCCTTCTACATAGAATGATGTTGAAGACCTAATTGTCTCTTGATTATACCAGAGGGCAAGTAAGTTCTAAAATTATTTAAAGTATTCTAGAGAAAATCTTCAGAAGGATGCTTTTTATGTTTTTATTCCTTATTTTGTGCACTGTTTTTTTAAGGACTCATTTTCTCTTGTATTTTTTTTTCTTTCTTATAGATGAGTTTATCCATATTTACTATTTCAAAAAGGAACACTCAGAACATCTTTTGATTCTGCTTTTGTGCGTAATTAGTAAGGCCACTGTAGTGTTCTTTGTCTTGGGACTGCAAGGCCCGCTGCATTAAAGGCACTCCAGGATCATTATGTTTGCTGTGGCATGTTACATGCTGCCAATTCAAATTGTGCCCAGGATGGTTTTCTTTTAAAGATAAGATGGTATAGAGAGGCCTTATAGCTCTCTAAGGGAGAAAATATAGCACTGGGAGAACGTTTTGTGCCAGGACATGGGTCTAAGGTGTTTAACGATAGGAAGTGTGTGATGTCTGTGGTAGGAATTGAAGGGTGGCTTTCACAGAGAGGTGAGAGTGTGCAGTGATCACAACGGTTGGTCTCTGAAGCAGGTCCTGGGACTAAAGAATGGGGCCCAGAAGGAAGCAGCTCTTGGGACACTAACAGGAGCAGCCCCCTTCCTAGGCTTCTCAGTGGAGAGTGTAGGGTCCCACACACCTGGTGTCAGCAGGGCAGGGTAACTTGTAGTCAGAGCACCCAGTAGGAGGAGGACTAGGCTCAAGTTGCAGGAAGCAGCAGAAGAGGCAGAGAAGAACAGAGAGTAGCAGTAGGAACAACAACAACAAAAAAAACAAAAAAACAAACAAACCAGCAGGGATAAATACTAACATGGAGGATGCTCATTGCCATTTCAGCTCCATCTGCCATAAAAGGCGCTGGGACACTCGAAGGAGGCTGAAGAAAGGCACACTTCCTAGGGCTATCTGGACAAGATGGGAGGGGATAGTGACAATGGGAGGTTGTCGCTGACATTTGTAGTACGGAGGAGATAAGCAGCTGCCTGCAAGAGATTACTGCAGGGAGAATCCCCATTGTAAACGTGTCCTGAGACACATTTTTACAGTCCTGCAAACCCAACACAAAAAAGACTTAGTAAATTACAGATAAGTAAAAGGATGTGATGTGTCAAGAGGAAATATTAAGAATGAGAACTGAAATGCTTTGGTAAAATTCTAAGGAAATTCTTTATTCTTACATTTACTCACCCACTGAGGTTATTTTTGTGTATTTTCTGAGAGCCTCTGACAGAGCCAATCCGTATGGATAAAAGGTATGAATGAGACAGTCCCTGCCCTTAAGTAGCTCTCAGTCTAGCAAGAGAGGAACCGTGTGAACTTTGGGTGTGCTCCCCTAGTGTAGGTATTATGGTGTGTGTGTGTGTGTGTGTTTGAATAAAGAATGGTGGGAACAATTTATTCTCAGAAATAGGGAAGAGAAAGAGCAGTCAAGGAAATCTTTGCAGAAGTTGTGAGATTTTAGTCAAATGTTAAAGTTAAGTAAAGTTTTTCCTGGTGAAGAACTTTGAGAAGAAAATTGTAAGCAGAGGAAATAGTATGAGCTGGGTACTGAGATCTGGTAAGCTATGCGCTGACTGATTAATAACAGTGACATGTTTGCAGTGACTGCAGAGAGGCAGAGGACTATCTATCCAACTTGATGCAATAGATGCTGGGGAGGACCCACTGGGGCCTGGGACACCAGGCTTACTGCCTCTGACCTCTGCACAAGGGCAAATGGGAGAGAGAAAGCAGCCAATATTCTAGACTATCTGGATACTTCCTAAATGTTTGGATGACTATGAGAGAGTATTGAGCATATATTTAGCCTACTTCTGATTTTTCTTTAACTTCAGATAACTATTTGGAGAGACACCTTGCTCTATATAAGTATGAGAGACCTATTGCAAAGCAGGGGCTGTAAAAATTAAGAACTATATATGGAAGGAGTTTTAGAAACTGCTCAAACCAATAGTTTTCAATCCTATCAGACCTAATGAATGTTCTTTTTATACATAGCATAGCAATTACTTATAACACCCCCTTCATTATCTCGAAATGAAATCCATAGATAATACAACTCACCAATCACCTAACTTGAACATATCAATATAATGCATAAATTGTAACAATAAATAAAAGGAAATCAATTTATGATAAAATATTATGTGTTTCAATATGAGAATGCTTAGGCATGACTTCAGTAGATGATATAATGAAGAAACTGGATGTATGTGTCTATAAGTAAAATCACAGTGAGTGCAACAGCCACAAATGTGGCCTTATACACACGGGCAGACTCGTTAAATCAGAGATAAACAGCTTTGCTATTTGTTATGTTATTTTATGAACTGGTGAACAGTTCTAAATAAAATTCAGAAACAAACAAAATAAATTCTTCCTTCACTTTACATAGTATCTATATTACTACCAAATCTATCTTAGGTTAAAAGTCTATAAAAACGAGCTGATGTTTACTTGCAAAACAAACAGAAGGAAGTACTAAGCTTGGCTAAATATAAATATGCTATTCTTCAACATTACATGGAAGTCTAGGAAGAAATTTAAAAGTTGTAGGGACAATTTTGTTGTGTAGGAATATCCTAAGGACTGGACAACTTATAGCATCCTGACGCGTGCTTTCTAATGCCAGTAGGTCCCTTCGTCTTTGTGACAATCCAAAATGCCTTCCCAAATGTTCACAATGGCCTTTTGGAGGTAGTATCCCCCTTTGAGATCCATTGGTCCAGAGTGACCCTGTCACTCTACGGAAACACTTACTTAGGCTCATGTAGAAGGACTTATTCTCCATAACTCATATGGTGAGTCAGATTTAGTTAGGGGGCTTAAATCCAGATCTTCTCATATCCTATTTAGTGTTACCCCCTGCTTAACCACTAACACTTTGGGGATTGAAGGAACAGCTTTATTTTGGTAGAACATTTCATATAGTTTTCAAATTCTCCATTGTTCTTCCTAAGAACCTTGAAGAAAATGGATGAAAGATTACTAGCTCAGTTTAAATAATCTCATAAGATATTTACATGTATTGCCCTGTTCACATTTCCACTATCTATTTAAAATTTTAAGGTTCAAAGCCTCACAAATACGTGAAGTAGTACTTCCTTTAAAATTTTATAGATACATCTACATTTTATCCAATGAATATAGGCTTGTAATGAAAAGATAAAATAATGCAGAAATGTTTTAAAGAAAAACAACAGTCTCTTGCTTTACTATTCTACTTCTTGGTCCCACTACACAGAGGCAGTCACTTTGAACTTTTAAAATTGTTTATGTTTTTATGGAGGTAGCCTTGACTTCTATAAAAAGTCATACATTGCTGTTTTTTGTTTTTGTTTTTTTGTAGAGACAGAGTCTCACTGTACCGCCCTCGGGTAAAGTGCTGTTGTGTCACACGGCTCACAGCAACCTCTAACTCTTGGGCTTACACGATTCTCTTGCCTCAGCCTCCCGAGCAGCTGGGACTACAGGCGCCTGCCACAACGCCCGGGTATTTTTTTTTTGTTGTTGTTGCAGTTTGGCTGAGGCTGGGTTTGAACCCACCACCTCCGGCATATGGGACCGGCGCCCTACTCCTTGAGCCACAGGTGCCGCCCTACATTGCTGTTTTTTGTTTGATCAACTTTAAAAGTCATCTAAAGACTTCTATAGAAAGGGAGTCAGCTCATTTTCGTTACTTTCCCTAAATGAAGGAATATCAACATTTTATTCTACTGGTTACTTTGTTACATGAATTTAAGCAGGAGAGGTAATATAGACAGCCCTTAGTTCCAACTACTTGGGAGCTGAGGCAGGAGCATTGCTTGAACCCAGAAACTTGAGGTTGCAGGGAGCTAGGCTGATGCCACAGTACTCTAGCTGGGGCAGCAGAGTGACACTCTGTCTAAAATAAAAGAAAGCTATAGAAAGAGTTCAGTGTGTGTATGTGTGTGTGCATGCATGTCCAATGGTGGCTTTTTTTTCCTTTATGAATATGTGGAGGATCCACCTTTCAGCCGGGGATCCTTATATAATACAATCTAAAGGACACCTTGGACCTTTGGGACCTCAACATCACCACTACTCTCTTTGTTCTATTCTTGTCAATTTTCTTAGGAAAACATTTCTTGCTTATGTATTTATTTTTGGCCTGGAAGTAAACACTCATCTACCAGCCAATCTGATGAAGGGATTATTAAGGAAAGACAGCTGGAGTTGATGCTCTTAACAATTTTCAGGATCTAGTCCCCGTCTGAGGTGTTGAGTCTTGGAGGCAGGCTGGGGTGTCTCCCTGGGTTCTCCCGGGTAGATATTCTTCCTGCTTTGCTGAAGGCTCTTTCTCTCTCATATACTCTAGGCTATAATTTCCTTTGTCCAATGTCAGAATTTTTACCAATTTTTTTCTTTTTCGGAAGTGTTTAGAAATATTTCTCTTGCTAATAGCTTCTCTCCTGTTCTCTTCATTGTTGTGGGTTTATATCATTTTTATTCTTCTAACACCTTTAAATATTGGAAAAGAGAGCAAATAACACATTTTTGCACAGTTTGGAAAACGATCTTTGTCTCCTTTTTCATCATTACATTTTTTTGGTAAATGTAATACGTGCATATATGGTAAGATTTAAAGGACTAAAGAGTATACAGTAAAATTAAAGTCTCTCTTAAACCTGTTCCCAAGGCACCCAGATTCTGGTGTAGCCTTTCAGAAATAGTCTATGCAAATGTATACATATATATTTTTTAATTTAAAAAATGCAAGCAGAAGTATACAAACACGGTCTTTCACACCTTACTTTTTTTTTTTTTTTTGTAGAGACAGAGTCTCACTGTACCGCCCTCGGGTAGAGTGCCATGGCGTCACACAGCTCACAGCAACCTCTAACTCTTGGGCTTACGCGATTCTCTTGCCTCATCCTCCTGAGCAGCTGGGACTACAGGCGCCCACCACAACGCCCGGCTATTTTTTTGTTGCAGTTTGGCCGGGGCTGGGTTTGAACCCGCCACCCTCGGCATATGGGGCCGGCGCCCTACTCACTGAGCCACAGGCGCTGCCCCACACCTTACTTTTTGTACTTAACCAATATCTTAAAAGTATCTCATACTGTTATAGGATAGAGATTTTTAAAGATAATTTCATTTATTTATTTAATTTATTTTTATTGTTAAATCATAGCTGCGTACATTTGTGCAATCAAGGGGTACAATGTGCTGGTTTCATATACAATCTGAAATATTCTCATCAAACTGTTCAATGTAGCCTTCATGGCATTTTCTTAGTTATCGTATGCAGACATTTGTATTCTGCATTTAGTAAGTTTCGCCTGTACCCATTCTAAGATGCACCGTAGCTGTGGCCACACCCATTACCCTCCCTCCACCCTAACTTCCCCCCTTCCTTCCCCTCCCTTGACCCTTTCCCCATATTCTTGTGCTATAGTTGGGTTATAGCCTTCATGTGAAAGCTATAAATTAGCTTCACAGTAGGGTTAAGTACATTGGATACTTTTTCTTCCATTCTTGAGATACTTTGCTAAGAAGAATATGTTCCAGCTCCATCCCTGTAAGCATGAAAGAGGAAAAGTCTCCATCTTTCTTTAAGGCTGCATAATATTCCATGGTATACATGTACCACAATTTGCTAGTCCATTCGTGGGTCGATGGGCACTTGGGCTTCTTCCATGACTTAGCAATTATGAATTGGGCTGTAATAAACATTCTGGTACAGATGTCTTTGTTATATTGTGATTTTTGGTCTTCTGGGTATAAACCTAGTAAAGCAATTATAGGAGTGAATGGCAGGTCTATATTTAGGTCTCTAAGTATTCTCCAAACATCCTTCCAAAAGGAACATATTAGTGTGCATTCCCACCAGCAGTGTAGAAGTGTGCTCTTTTCTCTGCATCCACACCAACATCTCTGGTTTTGGGATTTTGTTATGTGGGCTACTCTTACTGGGGTTAGGTGATATCTCAAAGTAGTTTTGATTTGCATTTCTCTGATGATTAAGGATGATGAGCTTTTATTCATGTGTCTGTAGATCGTGTGTCTGTCTTCTTTAGAGAAGTTTCTCTTCAAGTCCTTTGCCCACCCTGAGATGGGATCACTTGTTCTTTTCTTGCTAATATGTTTGAGTTCTCTGTGGATTCTGGTTATTAAACCTTTATCGGAGGTATAACCTGCAAATATTTTCTCCCATTCTGAGGGCAGTCTGCTTGCTTTACTTACTATGTTCTCGGCTGTGCAGAAGCTATTTAGTTTGATCAGGTCCCAGTAGTGTATTTTTGATACTGCTTCAATTGCCTGAGGAGTCCTCCTCATAAAATATTCTCCCAGGCTGATTCCTTCAAGAGTTTTCCCTGCACTTTCTTCAAGTGTTTTTATAGTTTCATGTCTTAAGTTTAAATCTTTTATCCAGTGAGAGTCTATCTTAGTTAATGGTGAAAGGTGTGGGTCCAGTTTCAGTCTTTTACAGATCACCAGCCAGTTCACCCAGCACCATTTGTTAAATAGGGAGTCTTTTCCCCACTGAATGTTTTTAATTGGCTTGTCAAAGATCAAATAATGGTAAGTAGCTGGATTCATCTCTTGGTTCTCTATTCTGTTCCAAACATCTACTTCTCTGTTTTTGTGCCAGTACCATGCTGTTTTGATCACTATCGATTTACAGTACAGTCTCAGGTCTGGTAGCATGATTCCTCCTGCTTTGTTTTTATTTCTGAGTAATGTTTTGAGTTTTTTCTGATTCCATATAAAATGAAGTATTATTTTTTCAAGATTTTTAAAATATGACAATGGAGCTTTGATAGGAATTGCATTAAAATTATATATTGCTTTGGGTAGTATAAACATTTTAGCGATGTTGATTCTTCCCAGCCATGAGCATGGTATGTTTTTCCATTTGTTAACATCTTCAGCTATTTTGTTTCTTAATGTTTCATAGTTCTCTTTATAGAGATCTTTCACGTCCTTTGTTAGATAAACTCCCAAATATTTCATCTTCTTTGGCACTACTATGAAAGGAATAGAGTCCTTGACTGTTTTTTCGGCTTGGCTATTGTTGGTATATATAAAGGCTACAGATTTATGGGTGTTGATTTTGTAGCCTGAGACATTGATGTATTCTTTGATCACTTCTAAAAGTTTCATAGTAGAATCCCTAGTGGTTTTCCAGATATACGATCATGTCATCTGTGAAGAGTGAAAGATTGATCTCTTCTGACCCTATGTGGATACCCTTGATTGCCTTTTCTTCTAATCAGAAATAGACTAAATGCTCATTCTGCACACTGACTCAAGCCAGAATCCTCTCAGCCACTTTGTCTTCCCCACTCCCACTTTTAGGAGATTAAAAGTCGATGACCATCCTCTTCTAGCTTGAAAGGTTTCAGCAGAGAGATCTGCAGTTACTCTAATATTCTTCCCCTTGTAGGTAATAGTTTTCTTTTGTCTGGCTACTTTCAGAATTTTCTCCTTCATATTAACTTTAGTGAAATTGATTATGATGTGTCTGGGGGATGTCTTAATCAGGTTGAGTTGTGCTAGAGGTCTGAAACTGTCAGCTATCTGAAATTCAGAATCTCTTGGCATGTCTGGAAAGTTCTCTTTCATAATCTCATGGAGAAGAGACTCTGTGGCTTGTGAAGCCACTTCATCGCCTTAGGGGATCCCTATAAGATGAATATTAGTTTTCTTAGAATTATCCCAGAGCTTTCTGAGAGAGTGATCTATTTTTGCCCTCCATTTGTCTTCCTTTCTGAGAGTTTGGAAGCATTCGAAAGCTTTGTCTTCAATGTCAGAAATCCTTTCTTCTGCTTGCTCCATTCTGTTACTGAGGGATTCTACGGTGTTTCTCAGATCTTTGAGGGCTGCAACTTCTTGTCTCAATGTGTCAAAATCTTTGGTCATTTGGTCTTTGAATTCGTTGAATTCTTGAGACATCTTTTGGGTTAGTGCTTGGAATTCTAATTTGATCTTATTTGCTATGCAGATTGTGAATTTGATTTCTGACATCTCAGTGATTTTTTTTGTGCATGGGATCTTGTGCTGTGTCTGCCCCATTTTTCCTTGGGGCAATTGATCTACTCTGATTATTCATATTGCCAGAGTTTTTCCTTTGATTTCATATCATGATTGTTTTTCACCATTGGCTCTGGCCGTCCTCAGAGTTGGGGTGGTGTCTCTCCAAGTTTAGACCCCGGGGGGATCACTTTATTGTTGCTGGATCCTTTTAGGGAGTGACCCTGTGTAGCTCTTCTGGGGCTGCCCCAGCCAGGGAGTTCTGGTTGTGGGAGCAGCTCTGGAATGTGACACCCCCAGATCCAGCTACAGGGCAGGGGTTGGGGCACACGGTTCTGGGAGTGCCTGGTGCCCAGTGACTTTTGCACAGAGAGCCCAAGGCTCCAGCAGTCTCTGGCCAGGAGAAGGGCTCTGTGCAGATGCAGGGAGGGCTCCAGATGGCATGTGGCTACCAGAGTCCCTGGCCAGATGAGTGGGTGGTGTGGAGGTAGGGATGGTACTGGAGGAAGGATGCTGGGTTGCTCAGCTCCCGGAGTTCCTGGTCAGGGCGTGGGGAGGCCTGACGGGCAGGGTAGTGGGTCCCGGTGCAGCTCTTACCGGGTTCCGGTCAAGCTCAGGCATAGCTCTTACCGGGGTCGGGAGGGTGCTGATTACAGTCGCATATCAGCTATTCCAGTGGTCCAGGAGGGTCCTGATGCAGCTGTTCTGGAGGTCCAGGAGGGTCCTGGTGCAGTTCTTCCAGAGGTCTGGGAGGGTGCCGATGGCTGGTCATGGCGCAGCTCTTCCGGAGGTGGGAGGGTGCTGATAATGAGTCCTGGAGCAGCTCTTCTGGAGGTCCAGGAGGGTCCCGGTGCAGCTGTTACCCGGGTCCAGGAGGGTGCCAATCACGGGTCCCAGTGTAGCTCTTTTGGAGTTGGAAGGGTGCCGATCACAGGTCCTGGAACAGCTCTTCTGGAGGTGGGAGGGTGCCAATCGCGGGTCCTGGAGCAGCTCTCTTAAAGATAATTTCTGATTTCCACACAGTGTTTCACTAAGAAATACATTGTAATTTATTTAACATTTTCTATTTGTGGATTTAAATTTCCCCTCTAATCTTTTGCTTTAATAAGCAAAACTATAGTGATTTCGTTTTATAAATAGTATTTCACACACAAATGAGTATATTTATCAGATAAATCCCCAGAAGTGAAATTGCTGGTCAATTTACAACCTTCTTGGATGTGAGCAGCAGGTCAATCAACATGCCCTCCAATAATATGAGGCGCCTGGATCTCCATACCTTTGGCCATTGTACTGTCAAGACTCAATCAAAAGCTATACCAACTGTTTCAACAGAAATAATTTGATATGAAGAATTGTTAACTAAGCATAATGTTGGTAAAAGGAAAATTAAGGCAAGAAGACTAACTCAGGGAGGTACCAATCCCATCTCTAGGGTTAGGGATATATAACAAGAGGTTGATGTTATTAAAATTTAGAAGGTTAGAGGAGATGCCTCAAAGGGTTGTAACTCAGCTGGTGCTGTGAGCTTGGAGAAGCGATCCCATAAGGCTTGGGCCAGACTTTTAGCAGCAGAGCAACATTGCAAACTCTCAAACTTTTGTTTTTTGTTAATGTAATAGATGAAAACTTATAGGTCATGGTACTTTTGATTAGCACTTTTCCCCTGTGGACTCAACTCGAATACTTCTTAAATTTTAGAATTATTTTATATTCCTCTCTATGAAATATCTTTTGCTATATTTTGTTCACATTTGTTTTCCCCTAGGTTGTTGATTTTGTTTCATATTTATTAAAGAAGTTATACCTTTGAATAAGAGTTGCAAATAATTTTTCCCACTTTTTTTGTTTATTTTTTGATTTATGATTGATATTTCATAGATTAATTTTTTTTTTCTTTGCAGTTTTTGTCTGGGGCCGGGCTTGAAACCACCATCCCTGGCATATGGGGCCAGTGCCCTACTCCTTGAGCCACAGGCCCTGCCCTCATGGATGCATTTTTATTTTTCTAGTGTTGAATTTATCAATATTTTCATTTGTTACTTCAAAGTTTTTCTTCATATGTATCAAGACCTTTCCAACTTTGAGATTATAAAAATGTTCTTTCATTTTTTTCTTAGTGATTTTATAATTTTAAGATTTAGATATTATTTGGAATTTTGCCTGGTATATAGGAAGAGGTATTAATCTAAACATTCTCTCTTTTTTGCTCTATTATCCAGATGTTCCTACACAATTTATTGAATAATATATATTTCCTCCATCAATTAAAAAATTCATCTTTATTATAATTCCTTATGGTTTCATTGATATGTCTATTCATGTACTAACATCACACTGCTTCAATTACTCTAGTTTCAGAATGTGTTTAAACATCTCAAAAGCATCCCTTTCTTATTATTTGCACTTTTTAGGATCTTATACTTGTCTTTTATTTTCTTTTCCCCTATAGCAACATTATAGTCAGCTTGCCTAACTTTAAATCCTGCTAGTAATTTCACTGGAAAGGGAGAGCTGTCATTGTTACCTTATTGAGTTTTTCAATTCAACATGGTACCTACTTCAACATGTTTTTCTTTTATTGCTCCTATTTTATTGCTTTAATTTTATTCCTCTTTCTCTTTTTCTTTTTGTAGCCATGCACATCTTGATCTGGTGCCTGCCCAACACCCAAGCAATATATTTTTTAATCTTAACTGCATATAGCAACCCCACTTCAAATATGAGATTTAAAGTTACAAATATTTTATGGTTTTGTTGACTATAGAATTTGCATTTTTGTTCCTTTGTTGCTTTTGGGTGATTCATAAGAGAATAAGAAAGAATGGCCATATTTTTCTATGCTATTTAAAAACCAGATGTTACTTTGTTTATATGCTCAGAATACTATGGGATCGTACCACATTGATAGTAAGACATTCAGTTTTTATCACCAAATATTTCTGAGAATTATAATGGAATGATAAATAGTTCTACAAATGTGCCCTGAATGTCATTGCCCCATCAGCTATTCATCTCTCTCAGGTACTTTCAAAAGTTCTGCAGGTAGCATGTATCTATTTCTTTTTCTTTTCTTTTTTTTTTTTGCAGTTTTTGGCTAGGACTGGGTTTGAACCTGCCACCCTTCCGGTATATGGGGCTGGCGCCCTACTCCTTTGAATCACAGGTGCCACCCACATTTATCTATTTCAGTACCAGCTTCACTCATTACTGCTTTTCCCGGTGTTCTCAAATTGGGTGTACAATTTCCTGGGAGTATATGAAGGCTTTCCAAGGAATAGCAGGAAAAACATCTAAGGGCCAAACAAAGATGCAATTCAAATTACTTACGCTGGCATTGATAAAGGGAGTGACTATAATGGTTGGTAACAAATCTGTTTGCAACTCAAGTGGTTGCAATTCTTTGCTTTCATTAAAACTGAAAGAAGACTTTATGGGGTTGTCAGTGGATAGACGACTTAAATTAGTTATTTTGTTGATTGATCATTAATTGTTTTACATATAATTTATAAAGAATTAAAAGAAAATGAAAGACATTACCATAATAAATCTCCTTAAATTTGCATCTACCTGTTCAATATGAACAGCTGTGTCACTGCTTACATTAAAAAGGGAATAAAATTGATGACAAATCTTGTTTCTCTCTGGTAATAAAGAATGTGCATTCATGTATGTATAAACTAATTATTTTAAAAAGTCACATCTGTCTCATTAAGAAATATATGTCCTGACAAAACACACATTTTATGTTTAAAATTGCTTTTCAAAATCACATGTAAGTAAAAATTATAATAATAATTTAAAACAGAAAAGAGTCTTTGGCATTCAGATTCTCTAACCAATGGAAATTAAATAATTTTTAATAATATTTAATTTTATTTATTTATTATTGTTCCAGATAATTATAATAATGGGATTAATAAAATGCAAACATACAATTTACACTTTGATAAAATTCTATGGGGGAAGTGGAATGGAAATATGAATTCATGGAAAAAAAGGAATAATGTAAAATTTTGACTGTTAGAAAAGAGCTTGTTTATATATTTTTAAATGGATGAAACACATGCAACCCAGAACTCAAATACAAAGATAAGAAGTTCTCCAGGCCATGGAGAAGAGAAAAAACTATGAGCAGATGTTAATGGAATCAGAATTTTGTATTTCTAATGCCCCTCTTCCTAATCTACCAAGCATATGTATGTAGAGAATTTCCCCCAACTCATGGTTTCTACACTGGAAAAAGTGAGATTGAGGTAGACAACCAGCTTTCCCACTGTCTTGGGTTCATTGGCAGGAGATCTGTTCCTGCCTCAACTGATGGGAAGCATTGAGAGTCTCTGAAGGGAGAAATATCCCTGAGGATAGCCAGAGACAAAGAGGGGAGTCAGGACTACTATTCCCAGCTCTGGTAATTCTGCTCTGCAACTCAGCCAAAAGAGACACCAAAGTAGAGTGGCTATTCAGTATCACCATACTATAGGAGGCGAATTCCACAGGTCCTCTGGACATGTGTACCTAGCCAGCTTTCCCACATTGTCAGGATATCTCCTTTGGGACCTTCCCCATTCATGATGGGCATCACTCTGATTGTTTACTACTAGTTAAGAAAAACCTGGGCTTTAGATGACAACTAGTGCTAAAAAGGAGGCAGAGGCTTAGCAGGATTAAAATAAAAAAGAAATTTATGGGTAAATTACAAAGGAATTATCAGCAAACATATGAAAAAGAAATCCCCAAATATGCCAGACAGAGAAGACTAAAATAAATAACTAATCATTCAATGTAAATACATAAAGGTACGTATATAAGAAACAATAGCAAATAGGGAACTATCACCTTCCCAAAAAGACTATGTAAGAAACCACCAAATGATTCTACTGAAATGGAGATAGGAGAGCTCTCTGACCAAGAATTCAACCTATGAATTTTAAGGAGACTCAATGATCTCAAAAATAACATAGAAAAGTAATTCAGAAATTAATCTGAATTTAAAAGGAGTTGAAGTAATTTTAAAGAGCAAATAGATATTTTAGAACTGAGAAATGCATTTGCTGAACTGAAAAATTTATTAGAGGCTCTCAGCATCAGAATAGATCAAGAAAGGAAATAATCAATGAGCTCAAAGACAGCTTTAGAAAGTATATAGTGAGAGTAGAAAAAAGAATGAAAAAGAATAAAATGGCCTACAATAGAAAATTTCATCAAAAGACAAAATTAAGGATTATTGGTGTTCAAGAGGGAATTGAACAACAGCAAGGTTAGAAAGTTTATTCAAAGAAATAATAACAGAAAACTTTCTAAAACTTGAGAAAGAGATAAATATTCAGGTACAGAATATTTATATTTACAGAATAGAGAATACCAAACAGACTCAACCCAAATAAGATTACCCCAAGGCATATAAAGATCAAATGGGTCAAAGGTCAAGGACAAAGAAAGGATCTTAAAAGCAGCAAGAGAAAAGGAATAAATAACATATAAAGGAGCTCAATTTGTCTTGAAACAGTCTTCTCAATAGAAGCCATACAAGCCAGGAGATAGCATTTTTAAAGTGTCAAAGAAAAAAAAACCCCTACCATTCAAGAATACTATACTGAGAAAAGCTATCCTTGAAATATAAAGGAGGAATAAAATCTTTCCTGGACGGAGGCGGAGCAAGATGGCAGCCGAGTAACAGCTTCCTTGTATCTGGGCACCGTGAGTCTGGGGATATAGGACTCCAGGCATCTCTGGCTGGTGGGATCTGCCTATCATCACCCCTGAGAGGATACAGGGAGTCAGTGAGAGACTTCTGGACCCCAAGAGGAGGACTAAAACAGTGGAAAACCGGCAAGTGGTCGCGTGTGTTCAATCCATCTTAACCCGCCTGCAATTTCCACAGGCACAAGAACTTAAAGAGCAAGAGGAAGTGAAAGGAAAATTAGGGCAAGGAAACAGATAAAAGAAATCACCCACGAGGAAGAATCAGCAGAAAACTCCAGGCAACATGAAGAACCAGTCCAGAACAACCCCGCCAAGGGACCATGAGGTAGCTACTGCAGAGGATTCCACCTATACAGAAATGTTAGGAATGACAGAAAGGGAATTTAGAATACACATGTTGAAAACAATGAAAGAAATGATGGAAACAATGAAGGAAACTGCTAATAAAGTGGAAAATAACCAAAAGGAAATCCAAAAACAGAATCAAATCAGAGATGAACGATATGAAGACTATAAAAAGGATATAGCAGAGCTGAAGGAAATGAAACAGTCAATCAGGGAACTTAAAGATGCAATGGAAAGTATCAGCAACAGGTTAGACCATGCAGAAGAAAGAATTTCAGAGGTAGAAGACAAAGTTTTTGAGATAACTCAGATAGTAAAAGAGGCAGAAAAGAAGAGAGAGAAAGCAGAACGTTCACTGTCAGAATTATGGGACTTTATGAAGCGTTCCAACATACGAGTTATAGGAATTCCAGAAGGGGAAGAAGAATGCCCCAGAGGAATGGAAGCCATACTAGAGAATATTATAAAAGAAAATTTCCCAAATATCACCAAAGATTCTGACACACTGCTTTCAGAGGGCTATCGGACCCCAGGTCGCCTCAACTCTAACCGAGCTTCTCCAAGACACATTGTGATGAACCTGTCCAAAGTCAAGACAAAAAAAAAGATTCTGCAAGCTGCCAGGAGTAAGCGCCAGTTGACCTACAGGGGCAAATCCATCAGATTGACCGCAGACTTCTCTAATGAAACTTTTCAAGCAAGAAGACAATGGTCATCTACCTTTAATCTACTTAAACAGAACAATTTCCAGCCCAGAATTCTGTACTCTGCTAAGCTAAGCTTCAAAATTGACGGAGAAATCAAATCATTTACGGATATACAAACATTGAGGAAATTCGCCACAACAAGACCAGCTCTACAGGAAATACTTCAACCTGTTCTGCACACTGACCACCACAATGGATCAGCATCAAAGTAAGAACTCAGAAATTAAAGGACAGAACCAAAACTCCACACTGATGCAAAAGATAAAACTAAGCAATGGACTCTCACAAAATAAGATGAATAGAATACTACCACACTTATCAATTATCTCAATAAATGTTAATGGCTTGAATTCCCCACTGAAGAGACATAGATTGGTTGACTGGATTAAAAAACACAAGCCATCCATTTGCTGTCTGCAAGAAACACACCTGGCTTCAAAAGACAAATTAAAGCTCCGAGTCAAGGGTTGGAAGACAATTTTTCAGGCAAATGGAATTCAGAAGAAAAGAGGAGTTGCAATCTTATCTTCAGATACATGTGGATTTAAAGCAACTAAAGTCAAAAAAGACAAAGATGGTCACTTTATATGGGTCAAGGGAAAAATACAACAAGAAGACATTTCAATTCTAAATATTTATGCACCCAATTTAAATGCTCCCAGATTCTTGAAACAGACCTTACTCAGTCTGAGCAATATGATATTTGATAATACCATAATAACAGGGGACCTTAACACTCCTCTTACAGAGCTGGACAGATCCTCTAAACAGAAATTAAACAAGGATATAAGAGATTTAAATGAGACCCTAGAACAACTGTGTTTGATAGACGCATATAGAACACTCCATCCCAAAGATAAAGAATATACATTCTTCTCATCACCCCATGGAACATTCTCCAAAATTGATCATATCCTGGGACACAAAACAAATATCAACAGAATCAAAAGAATTGAAATTTTACCTTGTATCTTCTCAGACCATAAGGCACTAAAGGTGGAACTCAACTCTAACAAAAATGCTCGACCCCACCCAAAGGCATGGAAATTAAACAATCTTCTGTTGAATAACAGATGGGTGAAGGAAGAAATAAAACAGGAAGTCATTAACTTCCTTGAGCATAACAACAATGAAGACACAAGCTACCAAAACCTGTGGGATACTGCAAAAGCAGTTTTGAGAGGAAAATTCATTGCTTTAGATGCCTACGTTCGAAAAACAGAAAGAGAGCACATCAACAATCTCACAAGAGATCTTATGGAATTGGAAAAAGAAGAACAATCTAAGCCTAAACTCAGTAGAAGAAAAGAAATATCCAAAATCAAATCAGAGATCAATGAAATTGAAAACAAAAGAATCATTCAGAAAATTAATGAAACAAGGAGTTGGTTTTTTGAAAAAATAAATAAAATAGATAAACCATTGGCCAGACTAACAAGAAATAGAAAAGTAAAATCTCTAGTAACCTCAATCAGAAATGATAAAGGGGAAATAACAACTGATCCCACAGAGATACAAGAGATCATCTCTGAATACTACCAGAAACTCTATGCCCAGAAATTTGACAATGTGAAAGAAATGGATCAATATTTGGAATCACACCCTCTCCCCAGACTCAGCCAGGAAGAAATAGAGCTCCTGAACAGACCAATTTCAAGCACTGAGATGAAAGAAACAATAAAAAAGCTTCCAACCAAAAAATGTCCTAGTCCAGATGGCTTCACTCCAGAATTCTATCAAACCTTCAAGGAAGAGCTTATTCCTGTACTGCAGAAATTATTCCAAAAAATTGAGGAAGAAGAAATCTTCCCCAACACATTCTATGAAGCAAACATCACCCTGATACCAAAACCAGGAAAAGACCCAAACAAAAAGGAGAATTTCAGACTAATCTCACTCATGAATATAGACGCAAAAATTCTCAACAAAATCCTAGCCAATAGATTACAGCTTATCATCAAAAAATTCATTCATCATGATCAAGTAGGCTTCATCCCAGGGATGCAAGGCTGGTTTAACATACGCAAGTCCATAAACGTTATCCACCATGTTAACAGAGGCAAAAATAAAGATCACATGATCCTCTCAATAGATGCAGAAAAAGCATTTGATAAAATCCAGCATCCTTTTCTAATTAGAACACTGAAGAGTATAGGCATAGGTGGCACATTTCTAAAACTGATTGAAGCTATCTATGACAAACCCACAGCCAATATTTTACTGAATGGAGTAAAACTGAAAGCTTTTCCTCTTAGAACTGGAACAAGACAAGGTTGTCCTCTGTCACCTTTACTATTCAACGTAGTGCTGGAAGTTCTAGCCAATACAATTAGGCAAGACAAGGAAATAAAGGTAATCCAAATGGGAGCAGAGGAGGTCAAACTCTCCCTCTTTGCTGACGACATGATCTTATACTTAGAGAACCCCAAAGACTCAACCACAAGACTCCTAGAAGTCATCAAAAAATACAGTAATGTTTCAGGATATAAAATCAATGTCCACAAGTCAGTAGCCTTTGTGTACACCAATAACAGTCAAGATGAGAAGCTAATTAAGGACACAACTCCCTTCACCATAGTCTCAAAGAAAATGAAATACCTAAGAATATACCTAACGAAGGAGGTGAAGGACCTCTATAAAGAAAACTATGAAATCCTCAGAAAGGAAATAGCAGAGGATATTAACAAATGGAAGAACATACCATGCTCATGGATGGGAAGAATCAACATTGTTAGAATGTCTATACTTCCCAAAGCAATCTACCTATTCAATGCCATTCCTATCAAAATACCAACATCGTACTTTCAAGATTTAAAAAAAATGATTCCGCGTTTTGTATGGATCTGGAAAAAACCCCGTATAGCTAAGGCAGTTCTCTGTAACAAAAATAAAGCTGGGGGCATCAGCATACCAGATTTTAGTCTGTACTACAAAGCCATAGTGCTCAAGACAGCATGGTACTGGCACAAAAACAGAGACATAGACGCTTGGAATCGAATTGAAAACCAAGAAATGAAACTAACATTTTACAACCACCTAATCTTTGATAAACCAAACAAGAACATACCTTGGGGGAAAGACTCTCTATTCAATAAATGGTATTCGGAGAACTGGATGTCTACATGTAAAAGATTGAAACTGGACCAACACCTTTCCCCACTCACAAAAATTGATTCAAGATGGATAAAGGACTTAAACTTAAGGCATGAAACAATAAAAACCCTCAAAGAAAGCATAGGCAGAACACTGGAAGATATTGGCCTGGAGAAAGACTTCATGAAGAAGACTGCCATGGCAATTGCAACAACAACAAAAATAAAGAAATGGGACTTCATTAAACTGAAAAGCTTCTGTACAGCTAAGGAGACAATAACCAAAGCAAAGAGACTACCTACACAATGGGAAAGGATATTTGCATATTTTCAATCAGACAAAAGCTTGATAACTAGGATCTATAGAGAACTCAAATTAATCCACATGAAAAAAGCCAACAATCCCATATATCAATGGGCAAGAGACATGAATAGAACTTTCTCTAAAGACGACAGACGAATGGCTAACAAACACATGAAAAAATGTTCATCATCTCTATATATTAGAGAAATGCAAATCAAAACAACCCTGAGATATCATCTAACCCCAGTGAGAATGGCCCACATCACAAAATCTCAAAACTGCAGATGCTGGCGTGGATGTGGAGAGAAGTGAACACTTTTACACTGCTGGTGGGACTGCAAACTAGTACAACCTTTCTGGAAGGAAGTATGGAGAAACCTCAAAGCACTCAAGCTAGACCTCCCATTTGATCCTGCAATCCCATTACTGGGCATCTACCCAGAAGGAAAAAAATCCTTTTATCATAAGGACACTTGTACTAGACTGTTTATTGCAGCTCAATTTACAATCGCCAAAATGTGGAAACAGCCTAAATGCCCACCAACCCAGGAATGGAATAACAAGCTGTGGTATATGTATACCATGGAATACTATTCAGCCATTAAAGAAAATGGAGACTTTACATCCTTCGTATTAACCTGGATGGAAGTGGAAGACATTATTCTTAGTAAAGCATCACAAGAATGGAGAAGCATGAATCCTATGTACTCAATTTTGATATGAGGACAATTAATGACAATTATGGTTATGGGGGGGAAACAGAAGGAGGGAAGGAGGGAGGTGGGTGGGGCCTTGGTGTGTGTCACACTTTATGGGGGCAAGACATGATTGCAAGAGGGACTTTACCTAACAATTGCAATCAGTGTAACCTGGCTTATTGTACCCTCAATGAATCCTCAACAATAAAAAAAAAAAAAAAAAAATTTTTCCTGGAGAACAAAAGTTTCATGTTTTAACTCTTTAGGTATAAAAAACACTAAGGAAACTTGTATAATTCAGCACAAAAAAAATAATGTTAACATGAAAGAAGAAAACCTTTGAAGGTTAAAAATTCATGGGTAAAATTAAGTACACAGACAAACCCACAATACTGTGTGGTGTGCACTTCACTCATAACTCTAGTATGAAGCCCCAAAGACAAACATATCAAAACTAGTAATAGCTGTAGTAAATTGTTAAGAGATAGACAATATAAAATAAGTAAACTGAGACAATACAAAGTCAAAATGTGGGGAAAATTAGGTTAAAAGTGAAGAGATTTTTTTTCCCCAGTTTTTTCTTTGTTTCTATTTTTCCTTAGGGATCTAAGATAAGTTTTCAACTCTTCAAAATAACTTGTTACATTTATAAGATTTTTTTTTCCATGAGCCTTATGGTAACCAGAATGCAAAAGTCTATAATAGATACACTAAAAATAAAAAGCAACAAATTAAAACATACTACCAGAGAATATCTAACTACTGAGAAAGATAGGAAGAAAGGAATTACAAAACAACCAGAAAATAAGAAACAAAATGGCAGTAGAGGGTCCTTACTTAATCAATATAGTGCAATATAAATGCACTCAATTCTCTAATTAAAAGACATAGAGTAGCTGAATGGATTTTTTAAAAAAGACTCAATGATCTGCTGTTTACAAGAAATTCAATTCACACAGAAAGACACACACAGACTGACTATAAAGGGTTAGAAAGAGATATTGCATACAAGCCAAAACAAAAAAAGAATAGGAGTGGCTATATTTACATAAAATAAAACAGACCACAAGTCAAATATTGCAAAAAGATACAAAAATGTCAGTATATAATGATAAAGGGTCAATTTAGCAAGAGGCTATAACCACAGAAATAGCTATGCATTCAATGCAACAAGCAAGTATATAAAGCCAGCATTAGTAGATCTAAAGGGGAAATGGACTGCAGTACAATAATATTATGGGACTTCAAAACCCATAGTAATATGGGTTCATTTAGTAATATATAGTTCATTTAGCTCAGTAATATATAGATCATCCAGACAGAAAATAAACAAAGGAACATTAGATTTAAACAAGGCAAAATAGTCAATGAATGTCACTTTTAATTGTTACTTAATTAGCATACCTCTAAGTTGTAACTGATTAAATAAATAAAGTGTTTAAAAGATAAAAAAACTATATATAGATCAAATGGGCTCACTGACATTTACAGAACATTTCACCTCACTGCTGCAGAATATACATTCTTTTAATCAGCACTTAGAAGATTCTTCAAAATAAACCATATTTTAGGCCACAAAAGACTCAACAAACTCAGAAAGGTAGAAATTACAAAAAGATATTTTTGATTACAAAAAGGAGTAGAAATCAATGATAAGAGGCACCTTGAAAAATACACAAACACATGGAAATTAACATGCTCCTGAACGACCAATGGGTCAATGAAGAAATTCAGAAAAATAAAACTTCTTGAAACAAATAAAAATTGAAGTACAACATACCAACATCTATGGAACACAACAGAAGCAATACTGTGAAGAAAGTTTGTAATAATATATGCCTAGATCATAAAAGTAGAAAGACTAACGATCTACCCCAAGGAACTAGAAAATAAAAAACAAACCTATCCCCAATTAGTAGAAGAAAAGAAATAATACAGATTAGAAGATCACAAAATAAAATAGAAACCAAAAAAGCAAAAAAAGATCTATGAAACAAAAAGTTGGTTTTTTAGAAAGATAAAATTGATAAACCAATAGGTAGACTAAGAAAAAAAGAAGATCCAGATAAATAAAATCAGAAATGAAAACGGAGCCATAACAACTGAGATCACAGAAATACAAAAAATCATTAGAAACTGTTATGAATAACTATACGCCAACATAATGGAAAATCTAGGAAAAAATGGATAAATTCCTAGATACATACAAAATACCAAGACTGAACCACAAAGAAATAGTAAATGTCAACATACCAATAATGAATAACAAGATTGAATCTGTAACGAAAAGTCTCCCATTAAAGAAAGACAATTTCACTGCTGAATTCTACTGAACATTTAAAGAACTAATTCCAATTTTACTCACACCATTTCAGAAAATATAAGAGAATACTTCACTCATTCTACAATGCCAGAATTACCTTGCTACCAAAACCAGATAAGAACACATAAAAAAAAGAAAACTATAGGCCAATATCTCTGAAGAACATAGAAGCAAAAACCCTCAACGAATTACTAGTGAACAGAATGCAACAACATATTAAAAAGATCATTCACCGTGATCAGGTGGGATTCATCAAGGAAATTAATGATGGTTCAACATATGCAAATCAATAAACATAATGTATTATATTAACAGAACCAAGAACAAAAACCATATCATCATTTTAATAGATACTAAAAAAGTATTTCACAAAATTTGACATTCCTTTATGATAAAAACCTCCAACATACTGATTATAGTAGGAAATACCTCAAATAATAAAAGCCTTCTATAACAAGCCCATAGCTAACATCATACTGAATAGGGAAAAATTGAAAGTCTTTCCTTTAAAATCTGGAACAAGACAAGGATGCCCAAATTTTACCATTTTTATGAAGTCTTGGGAATAACAGTTAGGCCAGAGGAAAAATATAAAGGACTTTTAAATTGCAAAAGAAGTCAAATTAGCCTTGTTCATAGATGATAAGATCTGATGTTCAGAAAAACCTAAAGAATCAGTCCATAAAGTAACTGTTAGAATTCAGTAAAATTGCACTATAAAAAATCAATATACAAAAATCAGTAGCATTTATATTCCAACTGCAAATAATCTGAAAAAGCAAGAAAGTGATTCTATTAACAATAGCTAAAGGGACTATAAAATACATAGGAATATATTTAGCCAAAGAAGTGAAAGATTTATATAGGGAAAACTAAAAATATTGATAAAAGAAATTGAAGATGACATAAAACAATGGAAAGATAATTTCATACTCATTGATTGGAGATTTTGATATTGTTAAAACAGTGGTTCTCAACCTTGCTAAAGCCACAACCCTTTAATAGTACCCGGTTTCCCCGAAAATAAGACAGTGTCTTATTTTAAGGTGTGCTCCCAAAGATGCGCTAGTTCTTATTTTCAGGGGACGTCTTAGCTTTCCTGTAAGTAGGTCTTATTTTCAGAGGATGTCTTATTTTCGAGGAAACAGGGTATTAATAGTATTATAATTTTATGGTTTGGGGTCACCACAACATAAGGAACTGTATTAAAGGGTTGTGGCATTAGGAAGGTTGAGAACCACTGTGTTAAAATACCAATCCTATCCAAATCAATATACAGATTCAATACGATCCCTATCAAAATGCCAGTGACCTTCACAGAAATAGACAAAACATTTTACAGTTTTAGAGTTCATGGCACACACTGTTTCATATGGGTACACTATTAGACTGGTCTTTCCTTAGACATGGATTCTTTACTATATACAGGCCTCTGAGCTCACATTAAAGGGGCACCCTCCTTACCCTCCTTTATTTCAGTGACAGTTCCCTTGAAAGTAACTCTTCTTTTAAATCTAGCACTCCAGCTTCGAAAAGACAGGCTCATGGATTAGTTTCCTGTTCTCCTTAGGTGAAGTCTCAAGTTGAATTACTTGTGAGAACTTACCCAATTACTAGGACAATAGTGTGACTGCTTTGGAAAGCTGAAATTCACCTCTATACAAGGAGGTGAAGTCATACACTTAAGCTTCCCCAAAGCACAATAGACTGTAGACGCCATCTGTTTTTTTTTTTCTTTTTGTATTAAATAAGATCATATATGGGACAGTAGCAGTCGGGACAAGTCTTATTCACACTCTTCTCCAGTGGTAAAATGTAAAGTGTGAGCATCTTTTCTAGCCATCTTACAATTCTCCTCTCTGTGAGTAAGGACATGAATAATAATGTACAGGCCTTCCAAGAATCAGCAAGAAACTCTTTAACAGGGAAGATAAATTCACCTATTAGAAATTCAGTCTGCAGAGATAAAGATATGTTAAACAGCACATGCAATTTATATCACTTAACAGAACACAACCTGCTCAGCTGAAACGTTTTATGTTTGATTACTTTAATGTCGTTCCTAAGTTCAATGGGAGGGCTTAAAATATGTCAGAAAATTCAAAGGACTTTTAAGTGATTTTTGCCTCAGAACAAAAGGTAGCCTTTTCCAAAAAGTCGGTTGCTTCCTGACATTCTTTGAAGGCTCTGCATTCTAGACTATCAAAGATTATCTCATTTCACAGTCTTTAATTTTCTGGTTGTTGCCACTTTCTTATCCTTCCAATTTATTAAACTTGAGAACACAAGGAGTTGCCCATTAGAGTTTCTCTTCAGGGTCACTGCTGATTTTTATTCAACAAGGATAGCTTTTGTTAAGAACTCTCAAGAATCAGAACAAGGTCAAGAGCAAGAACAAGAGAGGCACTTTTGCTGTCTCATAGCTATGTTGCTTGGTTGCTTTGGGGATGGGCATGTGAGCATGTGAAGCTGGATCTATAACCTATTTTTAAACATTTAATTAACGAGGTTGTACAAAATGACACACGAATACATTTTCATTGTAAATAATTCAAACTTTACAGGTGAAGTTAAAATCAAACAAGAACAAAAATCCTTAATCACGCCCACCAATAACATTCACCACTGCAGAGGCAACATATTCAAGGTAACATACATTATAATAGGTTTTGATACCTGGTAGAATGAGTCCCTACACATCCAATCTTCATAGTATTTAATTATTTTTGCTTTTTTCAGTATTATTAAAGATCTTGTTGTTTACTACAATGTTTTAACAGGTGTTGCTTTTGTACAGAAATGCTATTGAGTATTTTGTTTGCTGATCATGTATATGGTTGCTCTAATTATTGGTTCATTGTTTCAGATTTTCTAAATAAGTAATTCCATTGTTTGCAAACAATTATAGTTTTATATCTTTCTTTCCAATATTTATGCTTTTTAAAAATTGGGGTATTGTCTATTGCCAAGACCTCTAGATAATTTGAGTAGGAGGTATGACAGAAAGTGTTTCATTCCTGACTTATAATGCTTAAACTATTTTAGCATTAAGAAAGATATTTTCAGGTTTACTGTTAAATGTGTTCTTCAGATGAAGAAGTTCTTGTATATTGCTTACTTTCTAATTTAAATATTTTAATTTTATTAAATTGTTTGTTTTAGGTATCTATTTGACACACTTTTTCTTTTGCTCAGTTAAGGAAATAAACTATTTTAATAGATTTATTTTTCTTACTAAGCCATTTGTGTATTCCTGGAATAAATATTGCTTGGTTTTAGTGAGTATATGTATTTTCCATTAAATATACTGATTCATTTGTTAATATTTATATAGGTTTTATATTTGCCTTCTCAAAGTCAATGTACAATTTTCTTATATTCTTGTCTGGAATTTTTAAGAGTATTCTTTTAGAAATATAAAATGGGTTGTTTGGCTTTATATCTTTTTCCACGTTCTGAAGCAGTTGGTATATGTTGGGAATGCTCTATTTCTTAATAATAAGCTAGAATTTAACACATAATTCACCTGGAACTAGCATATTTTATGGAAGAATAAGTCTTTATAAACCTTTCAATTTCTTCTATGGCATAAGTCATTTAAAATTTATTCCACTTCTTCCATAAATTTTGGAAATTTATATTTTTCTTGAAATGGTTTAATTCATTTGAATTTTTGTTTTGTTGGTATAAATATACATAATTTTGTGTCTTTTCTTCTATTATTGGTGTTTTTAAAAAACTTTTATTCTTCTCTGATCAAATACATGATCTATTTTATTGTTTTTTTCTAATAAGCAGCTTTGGCTTTTAGTACTTGAGTCTCCTATTATATCTTATTCATATTTGAATAGTATTTGATTTTATTTTCATTACTTCTTTTTTGTTATCTGCTTTGAGTTGCTTTGCATTCTTAGTTCTCTGAATTGAAAGAATAGTTCATTTCTTTTAAAATTTAATAAACCTTTAATGAATGCATTGAAAAAAATATATATTGTTCTTTTTTTGAGACAGAGTCTCACTTTGTCGCCCTTGGTAGAGTGCCATGGTGTCACAGCTTACAGTAATCTCAAACTCTTGGGCTCAAGCAATTCTCTTCCCTCAGCCTCCCAGGTAGCTGGGACTACAGGTGCCCACCACAACACCTGCTGTTTTTAGAGATGGGGTTCTTGCTCTTGCTCAGGTTGGTCTCTAACTTGTGAACTCAGGTAATCCACCCTCCTCAGCCTCCCAGAGTACTAGGATTAAAGGCATGAGTCACTGCTCCTGGCCTAACTGCATTTTGTATTCTTTATTTGTCAATCAAAAATTAAATTAAAAATCTTAAAATGAAATGATAATTTCAACATAGAATGAATTAGAGTAAGACATAGCAAAACGTTGGAGATGTGCAGAGTATACACACAAAAATTTATCAATGCAGGGCCTAAGGTACACATTGTGTTGTGGTCAATAACAATGTCTAATATACTGAAAATCATTAGAGAGTTTTTTGGGAAAAGTGCCAGTTATTAGTTTTTAATTTCTAATTCAGTTGTCGTATGATCTGTGGATGCGACAATATGATGCCTTCTGGAATTTTTGAAAATTGTGGCCCATACATGGTCAAATATATACTACTTGCCTGTGAATAGTCATCTACTCTTTGTTTACATACAAGCATATGCATGTGTGTCTGTGTGTATATGATTAACATTGTTCAATGTTTAACTCTATTTTTCTCTGTTTTGTAAAAAAGATTATTCGATATCTTGATTTCAGAGAGAACTGTATTATATTACTATGATTCTGCATTTGTTAATTTGTTAGTGTGTTTTTTTAATTTTTTACTTTATTTCAAAACTATGTTGTGTTTACGTATAATTTATTATTGAGGTTTATTATTTTAAAAAAATATGAATTAAAATATTTTAAATATTAATATAAGGTATGCATATTTCTTAATATTATTTCCATTAACATAAAATATCCTTGTTTCTTTTTTTAAATGCATTTGTCTCAAACTTTATTTTTTGTAAGGTCGTTAGACTAGTTTTTCAGTCTATTTGTATGGTATTTTGTTTCCTATCTTGATATTAGTTTCATTGTGTCATTCTATTTTCAATGTGAATCTTATAAACAGCATAGTTTTATTTTATTAATATAATCAAAGAATCTGTGAGTTGGAATAGATTAGATTTACCTAATCACATTTAATGTGCTCACTGACATATTTGTACTCATTCCTGAGTTTTCTATTAGGTTTTCTGTTAAGAATTGTGTGTAATCTTCTTCTCCCCATCTCCTGCTTTTTGTTGCATGGATAGGATTTTATTTATTTAGTATTTACCTTTTAATAGTTTATAAGTGAAGCACTCTGGGAGGCCAAGGAGGGTGGATTGCTTGAGCTCACAGGTTTGAGACCAGCCTGAGCAAAAGCGATACCCTGTCTCTAAAAATAGCTGGGCATTGTGGCGGGCACCTGTAGTCTCAGCTACTTGGGAGGCTGAGGCAAGAGAACCTCTTAAAGCCAAGAGTTTGAGGTTGCTGTGAGCTATGATGCCACAGCACTCCACCTAGGGCAACAAAGTGAGACTGTCTCAAAAAAAAAGTTTATAAGTTTAATATTTTGTTTCTCAAGTGATTATCCTATGTGTTAGCATACATGTTAAACATATATTTAATAATGCTCTAAATTAATCAATTAAGCAAATTAGCTAGTCTTTCACTTCCTATGAACTTCATGCACTACAACTATTGATATATTGGTATTTTCATTTGAATGCTAGATTATTATGTAATAAATGTTTTATAATAAAAACATTTAGCAGAAAATAAAATTTAAATGGTTAAATCTCCAACAAGATGGAGTTAGGAAAAAAATCCTTTTCCTAAAAAGCAGTATGGAACTGGAAAAAGCTGCCCAAAACAACAATTTCAACTATATTTACTCAATATTCACTCTAAGCATACTAGATACTCAGAAACTTCTATTCATAAAAAAATGACTAACCTCTGTGTAAGAACAGCATGGGTCTGTTATTTTCTTGCCTCAGGTTATTCCATTTGTTCCCAGAAGCCACATCAGAAAAAGAGGGACAAGTGGTTTGAGGGGAATGAAAGGGAAGTTTATTATTTTGCCTGTAAAGGAGGAAAATGACAGACAATGGTTTCACAATCCAAATTCCTGCTTCTGAGCAGAGGCACAGAGCTTTTAAAGGTTCTACTCCCATAAACCCATTTTGGGCCAACACAAACCTATCCTTCAAATTTGAAGGTGAAAGAAAGACATTCCTGAATAAACATACGCTGAGCAATTTCTAAATTCACATGTAAGTGCCTTTGTTCTGGACCTCCTCTTTCTTTCATTTACGGGTTTATTCTCATTCTAATGACATATATTTAAACTACCATAGCATTATAGCATAATTTGCTATTTGATAGGCCAATTGTCTATTCTTTTTCCTTTCTCATATGTTATTGGTTTTTCTCATGCATTTAGTTTTCTAGGTGTGTTTTAGAAATAACTTGTAGCATGTCACAAAAAAATCCTGCTAAAAATTTGATTGAAATTTTCTCTTTGTACCAATTATTATGTTTGTAATAAATAAAACCCGTAAGTCTTATTTATTTATGCTCATCTAAAACACAATTAATACGGACAGCAAAGGTATTAAGCAAAAGAATACAGGATTATCTCACAGAATTGAAAGAATTATTGGTTAATTAAAGTGCAGAAGGATGATGATCTGACTGTTCTTATATTCCTTAGCAGCTGAATCTGTGCCTCTGCTCCCTGGGTCCTTGCTGTTAGTGTGACTTACAAATCTCAGCCTCTATGCTTTTTACTCCAAATCCCGGATTTCTGGGAAAGAGAATTTTATCAGTTCAGCTTGGGTACTGTCTGTGTCTATATATCATCAGCTGTAATCAGGTGGCAGAGTTTGAGGGCATAGATTACTGATGGGTCCACTTGTTGGAGACAACTCAAAGCCATATCCACATACTGCAGCTCTTGACACTGTGTCTGCTGCTCTTTCCTGTATCCAGGCTCCTTGGGTTCTTCCCGTTATTTTCTTTTGCTGTGGGCTTTATGACTGGATGTTGAACTCCTGCACTATATCTCTTGTCCTTACTGCATACTTTTCAGCTTTTGTTTTTTCTGGGTAAATTCTAAATGTTGATATTACAGTTCACTATGTGCAATTTGGAGCAGATTTACTAATCTCTAATTTTTTTCATCTATAGAATAAGGGTGATAATATGATCTATATCATCGAGATGGTTAGAGGAGTAAAGAGTTAATATCTACAAAATGCTTAGCAAGTAGCACATAGTCAACGCTCAATAATTGTTGACCATTATTATTCATATCAGTAAGGAACTTTGTGACTTATTGGGGTGGTACTGATCCAAAAATCCACAGAGCCACAGTCTAGTGAGATGGTGAGAGAGTGATCGGATAACAGCAAAAATAACACATCAGTCATATAGCTATATTATCATAAACTGTGATAACTGATATAAAGAATAAACAATTGTTTGCAAACTGTAAGTGACAGGAGAAAGTAAAATAAAGGTGACCAATTAGGTTGAGGTTTGGGAAAGATGTCCCTGAGGAAATTGTGTCTACGCTGAGTAATCCTGTCATATTCTAAGAGTTATCAAGGAAGAGTGTAGTGGGAAGGGAGCTGGAAATACATCTGGGTACATCTGGAACTGTGAGGAGGTTGTTAAAGGCTGAATTATGTCCTCCTCCCTCCTCTCACATTTATGTGTTGAAGTTGTAAGTCTCAGTACCTCAGAATGTGACTTTATTTGGAGGTAGCACCTTTAAAAAGATAATGGCAGTAAAATGAGGTCGTATGGGTGAGCCCTGACAATATGAGACTGGTGTCCTTGTCAGAAGAGGAGTTGAGGACACAGGCGCTGCAAGAGAAATGGCAGGTGGAGACACAGGGAAAAGATGGCCATGGAAAGCCTGCCCACACCTCTGTCTCTAACGTCTGGCCTACAGAACAGGGAGGCATACATTTCTGTTGTTACACCACACAGTGCGTGGTGTTTTGTTAGGGCTTCCCAGAAACCAGTACAGAGGTCAAATCCATTATTTAGCTTCCTTTTCTGGATTCTAATTGTTTCTTGGCAACTCTTAAAATTTTCTTCTCTCTGGGCAGTGCCTGTGGCTCAAAGGAGTAGGGCACTGGGCCCATAATACTGGAGGTGGCGGGTTCAAATTCAGTTCCGGCCAAAAACTGCAAAGAAGAGCAAAAATATTTTTTCTTCTCTCGACTCTTGATCTTCTGCCTAAAGTAACCATTGTGTTTTCATGGTCACCGCAGTTTTGCTGGCTAATGGATCTTCTATCTTAACTTTAAGGTTATTTATTTCCTTTTTCAGATTTGTTTTCTCTTCCAAACTCCATCATGACCATATTCCTGCTTCCATAGTCAACATTGCCCTACTTTGGGAAGAAATTGAACCAACACAAATGGACTCTGGTCAACTTTGCTCAATTAGTAGTTCATCACAACCTAAAGTGTCTGGATGATGATGGTGACTACATTGAGCACCTCTTGTAACTGCAGAAGTCAAATGGGACTTGTGTTCACTTTTCGTTATCAGTATATACTGAGCATTATAATTTTAATATCGTTTTTTTTCTTTCTTAAAATGTGTATTTTTTTGGCACTCCGTGTGTATATGTATATATGTGTGTGTGTATAGATGTAAATACATATATGCACACAAATGTATATTTCCTTGTTAAAACCTTCTGTAAGTCAAAAATAATTAGAAAATGATTTGGCCAGTTTCCTCCATGGACATTAGATTATTGTCTCACTTTCATTGTGACATGTGTTCCTCTTTCAGGAGAATTATTATGCAGGATCACAGTGGTGTATAAAAGATTTAGGATATTCACCAAAGGTGGTGCTGTCAGATATCTGATGAGCAGGGAAATAAATCTAAATCCCTAATGTGTCTATTTTTTGAGTACAAATAGTTACCCCATTCATGATAGAGAACAATGCCATTTTCCATTGGAGAGTAGAGAGCTCAGCATTAGAGTGACCAAATTAGATTTAGTGAGGGAAAGGCCATGTTATGAAGTCCATGTATGATCCTAGGTGTTGTGACCTTATAACTTACTAGTCCATTTAACAAGGAATGGACCAGCCAGAGAAAGAGGGTGATCAATGACAACAGCATAGTTCTCCTGACTCTCTGGTTATCAATCTCATTTTTAGTGAAGAATTTTTCTTACATATGGGGCACAGGCATTTTCAGGCTCTAGGCTGCTTTTGAATGGGCCACTCTGAAATGACAAATTCTTCTCTGTTTTTGTGGAACTCACCATGTAGAACTTATTAAAAAATGGAAAGTATTTACTACATATTTCCAGGATCTATCATAATGACATCATCAAAGTATTGGGCTGCTGTGAGGTCTTGAGGGATTACGAAATGGTTAAGGACCCTGTAGATTAGATGGTGTCAAATGGTATTACAAAAGTGAAAGTAATTATGTCTCTCAGGCAGGAACAAGTGACAAATTATTTCCATGTTCTCTATGTATTAGAACAGAAAACAATACTTTTGGGTAGAAACTAACTGAAATCATCATACTTACATCTTTTGAGTCCTTGGTGGTGAGGCTAATATCTTTGATTCCACCCAGAACACAACCTGACCTCTAATTGGCTATTGTAGCGGGCAGGATAGGACCGATTGACTTTCCTTTGTCACACTCTGCCACAAAAGCTATTTCTTTTTTTTTTATTTGTTTTTTTATTAAGTCATACACACATAGATCATGAATACATTTATGCATATGTGGGGTACAATGTGTTGATTTTTTTAATACAATTTGGAGTGCTTACATCAAACTAATTAATATAGCTTTCACCTCATTTACTTGATTATTGTATTAAGACATTTATGTTCTATACTTGATAGATTTGACTTGTACCCTTGCAACAAAAGCCATTTCTTCATGGGTCATAGTCCCATTGCAGGAGACTTGCCTTCATTCCACAGCCTGTGGGCTGAGAAATGTACAGGAGGCTCTTAATCCTCTCAAACACTCCAATGTATTGGCTAGAGTCAGTTTTCTCTCCACTTGTCTGAGTTCTTTTTTGTTTGTTTATTTTTCTTTGTTTTTTTGGATTACACAGATCAATGGACATTTTATCTATTGATTTATTTCTGAGAGCTTCATGGAGAAAGAGAGAACTCTACATGTAAGGACTTTCAATGACACCTGATCACTGCACAAGCTGATGCCCAGTTTATTTCACGTGTTTCTGAATTGCCACCTGGGCCCACCTGACCCCAGGACTTTTTCCACCCCATTTTAATTTCAGCTGTTCTTCAAATCACCTCACATCAGGAAAAAAAAAATCATAAAATTATCCAGGAAAGTTCATTTTCAATATTTTGCTATTCCTTTGCTAGTCTATTCCTAATGGCATCAGAAAAGTTTTTGTATATATATTTACATACAGTATGTTTATATAAACATATACATATACGTATAAATGACTTTTTGTATATATGATGAAAAGATTAATGACACGAGAAGGGCTCATACAATGGGTATAATCTAATATTCCTATTTTCTGTGATCTTTGAATGTCTTCTGCTATATTTGGCCCAGGATTTCTGGACTTTTATGCTGCATGGTCCAAGACTGAGTCTACTTTCCCATTGACCAACCCAGAACATTGTCAGCACTATGTATTTTTGGAACTATATATCTGTCACATATAGCACTTTGAATGTTTCGTCTCAGATGAGCGTACCCATAACAAATTAACACGTCTGTAGTCTTTTCCAGTTTTTTTTTTTTTTTTACCTGATTCTACGTATCACCCTGGGTACTTAATTCTAGACATTGCTGAAACAACAACAAAGAGCGAGACATGGTGGACATTGCTATATTAATTCAAAGGTGTAACAGGAAGCAGCAAGGCATGTGGAATGGAAAATATTTCAGAGGGTCTGGGAGAGCCATAGTGCTCCAGTTCTTAGTCCTCCAGGTTGGTTGCCCACATCTTAGGGATCAAGAACCCAGTTTTCATCAAAGCTATAATTTTCTTATAATAAATAAGTAGAGGTCATAAACTCAGTAGGCAGCTTAATTTATTAGTCTGCAAAACAAATATCTTGAAGTGATTTTCGTTTTAGCTTAGTGAATACAGGCAGCAAGAATCACTGACCAGCGTCATAGTAAATGATTTTACCTTCAATCCATGTTTTGATCCAAAGCCTAAGGTATCTCATCTGTCTTTCTCTCACTCTAAATTATCCAATATCCTTAGAAGCAAATATCTCAGCCTGTGGCTCTGATTTTCTCCATTCTCTTAATAGTCTTGTGTTGCAGCCTTGGCTTTGTCCTTCAGAGCCTGTCTCAGTGGTTACTTGGTTGTTCAGCCCTTTCTCAGCCTTGACAAGGTTTATCTTTTCCCTTTTCCCTTGGTTACATGTTCCTGCATTATTTATTGTGTTAGCGCTTTTAGAGAATAAATTCTAAATTTTATTGATCAAAACCTACTCTTTTCATTTCAATTGTATTAACTTCGTTTTATCTTTATGTATTTCTTCTCTTTTTATTCAATCATTCATAGTTTTATTAAAGTTTCGCATTTAATTTTTAATTCATTTACATCAACCTTACTTGAAATATACTTAAGGCCATATAACTTCTGCTGCTCTTTTGACCACATCTCTTAGAATTTGAAATATAGTGCTCTTATTTCATTTATTAAATTCTAAAGAGTTTGTGATTTAACTTAAATTTCTTATAAACCCAAGGTTAGTTTCAAACATTTAAAAAATTTTATCTGTGAATATCTTTTGTCAGTTATTTCATTGTCAAATAATAGTTTTTGAAATTAATTTTTAATTAAAATCAGAATTGTATACATGTATGGTACACAATGTGGTGATTTGATATACAATGTGGTAATTTGGTCACAAAACTATTTTAATGAGTTGGGTCATAAATAATTGTTACCTGTGTATACTCAGAGAGGATATTTGCTCTAGGACATAAATCAATGTTTCTCTTCCTTCAAAATGAACATTTTTATTTAATAAAGAAAATGAATTGAAAAAGAAAAGGTCAGCTGAACTGTGTGCTGAGCGATGTAATGGATTTACATTCTGGCCTACGAAGCTCCTTCTTGCTCCCGATGACAGTTTGTCGACTAGCTGTGGTTGGGACCACCCTTGGATCGGCGTTGCCCTAAAATATTGTGTTTATTCAGATTAGTTAGTCGATTTTATAAGTATTGTGTTTCATTGGGGCCAGTTAGTCAATTTTATAAATATTTCAATGGTATTTGACAAAAATATGTACTCTGTGTGGTACAAAATATTATAAACCTAATAGCTCAAGTTTGCTTGTGGTGTTATCAAATCCTCTGTGTTCTTACTCTTCTGTCTATTTGATCTGTAAGTTTCTGGAGGAGGGATGTTAAAGCTGTCCCTATCATTGCAGGCATCACAATTTCTCTTCACATTAGTAATACATTTCAATATTATGCTGGTTATAGTATAAAGGCTTTTTACTGTTAAATCTTGGTGGATTACTACTAAAATAAAAACAATTATTTCATTGATTGCCCTTTGTATTAAGTTCTATTTTGCCTTATTTCTTTATTGCCAGTCTTGTTTTTTTTTGGTAGAATTTATCCTCCATTTTTTATCTGCCCTTTTATTTCCAACTTTGTTTTATGTTCTTACAGCTTTTTTTTTGTAAATAGCATATATCTGGACTACAGTGCTTTTATTTACCCAATTTTGGAAACATTTTTTTCTATTGCAATTTGATCTATTTCTATTGCATTCACATTCATTATGATTACAAATGTATTTGTGTTTGGTCTTGCCACCCTATTTTATGTTTGCTGTTTAGTATGCTTTCCCGTAACTGTTGCACATTTCTCTTTTTGGTTAGATTTACCAAAGACTTATGTTTTGTTTTGCTTTGACCTTTTTCTTCCCTACTGTTCTTCTTTAGTACAGGGTTACAGAATGCTTACTTGCATGGTTAAAATCATCCAGAATGCTTCTTAAATGCAAAGTGAAAGGCTCTTCTTTCAGAGATCCTTATTGTATCCATCTGAAGGTATGTCGCCTGGGGATTTGCATTTTTAATTTATATCATACGTGGTTCTGTAGATGATTTTAAGATGAATGATTAAGAATTAATGATTTAGTCTGGAAGCTAAACATCATTTGACTATTCTTCTAGGTATTATTTTAACAAATAGTCTAAGCATACATTTTTATATATGTCAGGAAATTACCTATTTGAATAATCTGCATCTAAAAATGTTTTTTGAAAAACAATCTCAACTTTCTCATTCAACTTTTATTTTTGAACTAATGTAAGTTCTAAGTTATTTGTTTTACATTAAACTTTTACTTCAATGGAATCCTTTTTTATTGAATATATATTTCACTGCTATATACTCAATTGTTATATAGACCCACTTATAGATTCCATAGGCTTCTTTTCTCATTATTTCTCCTTTTTAAAAACTTTCAAAAATCATGAAATATAACACACATTCAAAATGTGTAAAACGTAAATAGCAATTTAATAAAATAAACTTGCCCATGTCAATAGAGTATTTCTAGCAATTCCCCGAATCTGTGTGTCCCTTGGTAATCATGACCATCTCTAGTCCCTGTAAACACCATCACGCTTCTGATTTGCATGGAAATTATGTTCTTGCTTTACTTTGTAGTTTTTTCCCCCTCTGTATGCATCACAAATGATACAGTTAACTTATTTTTGCCTGCGTTTGAATCTTCATGGATGAAATTATATTGTATATATTAGTTTGTGCTTGGGTTCTTTTGCTCAACATTCTATCTTCAAGATTCATCCCCCTTTTTGGTATATAACCATAATCCATACATATATTCCATCATTTATCAATTATACCATTGGATATTTGTGTTATTTCTGATTTTGGGACACACCAAACAGGGCTGCTATGAACATACTTATACCCAGATATCAGTACACAGGCATGACCTGACATCAATTCTCTGAAACCAACTGAGTGTCCTATGATTCATTTTAGTTTTGACAGTAACTACCCAGTGCCAGTGCAGATCCCACAAGCTAAGGACACCTTCCTTTATAAGACTGCTGCCATGTCAGATACTGCCCACAAGAGGAGGGAGTCATCAGCTCTTCTGCCTGGCCAGTTACACATTTCTAAGTGCTCTGTTTCTATCCCAACTTGGGTGAACTGCAGTATAATTCTGAACCTTGGCACCTTGAGTTAGCATCAGATCCCACAAGGGACTTCATCCATCACAGGACTAGCCCCCCTTTGGATATCTTGAGGGGTACCTGCATTTCTGACCGTCTACAATTTTGGGGGTTTTTATGACCCTCTCATGTTTGATAATTTGTTAGACAGACTTGCAGAACTCATTAAATGCACTACACTTCTGAATACAGATTAGAAACAGTGAAACGAAGACACACACAGCGCCAAGTGAGGGTGGGAGGACAATGGTGGTTTATACGCCTTCTTCTGGAATCTGAGTGTATCATCCTTCCTCAGTACATCCGTGTGTTTGTTAGCCAGAGCTCACTGAGCCTCAGTATCCAGAGTTCTTATTGGCATTTTATTTATTAATACATAGGCATAATTGATTAAACCAATTATGGCTTAACTCATAAGCCACCTGACTTAACTCAATTTCCAGCCTTGCTATTCTACCTGGAAGTCAGAGGTTGAAAGTTCCAACCCTCTAAAGTTCTGAGGTTATCCATGGACCCACCAATCATCTCATTAGCATAGAACTTTAAGAATTTTTCAAGCTATGTGGCAGGAACTAGGTGCAAAGACGAGATATTCTTTATTACACCACAATAGATAGAACACACTTAGATAGGAATTTCTGGGTGATAGTAAGTCGCATCTTAAAAATTGCTAGAAAAATGCTAAATTATTTTATAAGGGAAAGTATATTTAAAAAATAGATATTTAGAAGGCAATTGGTGGGATCTCACCTAATGTGCATAAAGTGAGGGTGTTTAGCACACCCCTGGATGAAGGGCTCTTTTACAACTCAAACTTTACCTTTGAAGTGAGAGTAACGTAACCTAAAAATTTGTATCCTCACATTAATTTGAAATAAAAAATAAGTATTTAAAATAAGTATTTTATATATTTAAAAATAAATAAAAAGTTTTTATTATTTTATTTATATTATCACCAGTAAAAGGTTTCTGAGAGCTCAACTTCCATATCTTTGACCATATTCTTAGCATTATCAGAGATTGAACATTTTTTTAAATTAAATCATATCTGTGTACATTAATGCAATCATGGGGTACCATGCACTGGTTTTATATGCAATTTGAAATATTTTCATCACACTGGTTAATATAGCCTTCCTGGTGTTTTCTTAGTTATTGTGTTAAGATACTTATATTCTACGTTTAGTGAGTTTCACATGTACCCTTGTAAGATGCACCGTGGGTGTGGTCCCACCAATTACCCTCCCTCCACCTACTCTCCCCCCTTCCCTCCCCTCCCTTTCCCCTTTCCCCATATTCTTAGGCTATGATTGGGTTATAGCTTTCCCTACATAGTAGGGAAACATGTTAGCCCACATGTTCCTTAAAACTAATAATATATTCCCTTCATTCTTGAAAGTTTTCACTGGGCATAGAATTTTAGATTGGCATTTATTTTTTTCCTACTACATCGAAACATCATTACACTATCTTCTGGCCTCATTGTTGAAATAATCTCTCAATTCCATTGATCTTTTGAAGTTATTTCTGTAAAATACTATTTACAAGATACTTCTTTTCCATGTGTGGGGGAAGTTCTCTGGCTGCTTTTAAGCTTTTTATCCTTGTCATTTTTTCCCTGAAGTTATCTAATGATATACGTAGGTATAGGATCCCTGTTCTTTATTCTATTAGAGATCTTGGGTCTTCTTAAATAATTGATTGGTGTCTTTTATTGGCTCTAGAAAATTCTCAGCCATTATTTTTTTCAAATATTATTTGTGCCATATTGCCTTTTTCTCATTTTGGGGGGGTATCTGATTAAACATAGGTTATATTATCTCACTCTAGTTTCTGTCTTTTACATTTCTATTATGTTTTCTAAGTATTTAATTCATCTGTGATAAGTTCTGGGTATTTTCTTATGATTTACCTTACAGATTTACTTGTTCTTAGGCATATCCTTTCTGTTTTTAATTATAGTTATTTTTTTTTCTTTCCAGAATTTCTATCTGGTCCTTCATCAAGTGTGTAATGTCATTTTTTCCCCTGTTTTTTACAGGTATTTTCAAATTGAAAAAAATTTTCAACATAGCTAGCATTGTAATTTTATTATCTGTATCTGATAATGTCAATATACGATGCATTGGAGGGAACTTTCTTTTCTTTTTTTCTTTTTTTTATTAAATCATAGCTGTGTACATTGATATATGGAGGAAACTTTCTATTGTTTATTTTTCTGGAGTCAATTTTTTCTTGTGCATTTCTTATTTGACTATGTTCCTTTAACATATATGTAGAAATAATTTGTTATATAGAATGAATACCTCTTCCTTCAGAGAGGATTTGTATTTTCTTTAGTCAGGTGCCATGGGAGATTGCTGACCAATGATGATCTCCATCTAAGTTCAAAGCCTGAGGTTTCCTTGACGTGCAATGATGCAAATCCATGTATCAAGATTGTGCAAATGTTTTTTTGATCTTGCTTTACTCTTATACTAAGGACATAACTCATTAGCGTCTCTGCTTATTGTAGAAAAGGCATATATTACATTTCCTTATCTCATGCAGGTTCTAGGTGTTGATTATGATTTTATTGCCCTTGGAGACTATTAAGATGAAAGTTCAAATTGGCTAGAATTGGTAAATACCCTTTGAGTCGAAGTAACTTCCATGCTTCCTTATGTCCTGAGATTTCTAGTTTACCTTCAGTTTTGACCTTTTAAAAAATTAATTATTTTCCATTAACATAAAGGTACACGTGATTAAGCTACATTGTCTGTGTTTGTAAGGTATACTCCCAGTTGTAGTTGAGTCCTTCACCCAGGAGATGTGCTCTATATTGTACCTGATAGATGGAAGAAATTATAATATGCTTTCTATTTCCACCAATGGCAAACAAATTTACTTGGAAAACAGTCCAAAACACTGGTGGCCTTATATTTTTTAATTCTCTCTCTCTCAGATTAAAAAATGTTTTATTTAGCTGTTTTCTGAACAAATTTGTTTGCCACTACTGGAAATAGGAAGTATATTATAATTTGTTAAATATATTTTTGTTTAGCTAAAAAATAATATAGGATACTTTAAAAAAATGACAAATAGTAAATATTCTATATCTTTGCATGTTCAATAGAGTCTTGGCTTCATCTTTGCATCTGATTGACGATTTGAATTGATATAGTATTCTAGGTTTGAAGTGATTTCTCCTCACCACCTAAAGACGTGGTACAATTTTATGGCCTAAATTCCCTTTAAAGTGTCTTTCCCCAAGTTGCTTCCTTCAAATAGGTCTAATGGCTGAGGAGTAGGATTCCTAATTCCATATGTGGACAGGGAAAAGAAGGCAGCTGAGGTCCCACACTGCTGATAACTAAGGCCATTTTTACATTGATGGTGGAAAATATTTATGTGTTTTTACATTTGGGTGTGATTGGTTGTCCTGGGAAAACATTTTGCCTATTGTGGATATCTTGAGTTATTTTAGGCTGTCCTCTGCTTTTCTCGTCATCTAAGATCTGTGACAGAAGCCTTCTCTAAGCATATTCTCCCCTTGGAGAGCAGATTTATCCCTGTAATTGATGCCAATGTGGTGAACAGCTATGCATTATGGGAGAAGAAGAGGATCATTACTACTCAACTGTTCTACAGGAAGATCTTTATTTAATTAATCTGGATGCCTTTATTTCTTTTTCTTGCCTAGTTTTTGACTTTAAGATAGTGAAAATTGTATGTGCATAGGATTTAATGTCCATATAGGCAAAGGAAAAGATGTTTTGGGAAGCAAACAAAAATGCCATTCATTATCAAAACAAGGAAATGAGAAGACACAGGCATATAATTAGGTTCTAAGTGAAAAAAAAAAAAATGGAGAGCCCAGTCCTGCATTTTACAGTAGTTTGTAGTTTGCATCTATACCGTACCATCTACATGATCTGATATGTTTTAAGCAAAGACATTCATGTACATAAAAAGTAGTCATCTCGTGATATTTTGGAGTCTTGAAATGCTTTTTCTCTCTTAATTCTTTGTTGTCTGGATGCTGAGTCATTCTTTCATAGTATGTTTAAAATCCTTAAAGAGATTTTTCAGTTTGAAGATGGTAGCATGGTGTTGAAATGATGTAAAAGCAAAGGGGAATGATAGTTGAGATAAAAAATTTATATTTGAAAATAGCTAAAATGTTGAATCACAGAGCAAGTGGAATGGTTTCTAAAAGCAGAGAAAATTAAGCAGAGTTGTTCCCAGCAGGAATCAAGGTGTTTGACAGCAAAGTGCACTTCTTAAGTTAAGAGTACACATTGAAATACAAAATAAATTCTTCATTTTCATTAATAGTAGACCTAGCTCACGGGCTGTCAGAAGGAGCTTTCCTGGATTCGATTTCCAGAGCCAGAGAAAGTGGGACTAAATGAGAAATCATGTAGCAAGCCACACGTGTGAACAGTCATTCTGGATAGCAGGTGAGTCAGAAAAGAGGGGGATTTTTTTCACCACCTCCAGCTGCCTATTTTAATTGGTTGGGAGAAGCAATAGATAAACAATATGATACAAAACCAGAATCTATAAAGAAAACTCAGATACCCTGGAGCACAGTTCATGTTCAGGAAAAATGCCTCAGTCAAGATGAGTAGGCAGAAAAGAAACTCTTACGAGGCCTACAGTATACACTGATATAAAAAGAAAATAGAAAAGGAATAGGTAAAACAATTGAAACCTGAAGAACAGGCAAAATATGTATATGAAGGAAATAAAAATTATTCTCAAAAATGGGCGGCACCTGTGGCTCAGTCGGTAAGGCGCCGGCCCCATATACCGAGGGTGGCAGGTTCAAACCTGACCCCGGCTGAACTGCAACCAAAAAAAAAAAAAAAAAAAAAAAATAGCCGGGCGTTGTGGCGGGCGCCTGTAGTCCCAGCTACTCAGGAGGCTGAGGCAAGAGAATCGCTTATGCCCAGGAGTTGGAGGTTGCTGTGAGCTGTGTGATGCCACGGCACTCTACCGAGGGCTATAAAGTGAGACTCTGTCTCTACAAAAAAAAAAAAAAAAAAATTATTCTCAAAAATTGTTCTCAAATTAATCTCAAATTGATTCCATAGAACAAACAAAACAAAAACAGTAAAAAACGTCACACCAGATAAAAAAAGCGAAGGGAAGAGCTAAATCATGATCGTGAGGAGCTGGGTAAGAGTAGAAGAAAATTATTGCATCAATGGAAATAAAGTTTAAAGGAGAACAAGGAAGAATAGGCACAGGTGAGGATGCTGATGAGAGCTTAGTAAAGAATATCAAGCAGAGAAATGAGGGAAAAAATAAAAATGAAATGGAAATAATCAAGCATTAATGAGGGAGGAGGGGAAATGATATATATGGAATTAGGCAGATGAGATCCAAAGTGCACATAATTGGAACCCCTGCAGAAAAAAATTGAAGTACTAAATAAATATATTTTGGAAGAGGTGGGCATGATGTTTCAAGCCTGTAATCCTGTCACTCAGGAGAAGGAGCAGGTGGGAGGATCACTTGAGGCCAGGAGTTCAAGATCAACCTAGGCAACATGAGACCCCTATCTCTTAAAAAATAAGATAATAATAATAATAAAAACCAAGTGTGGTGGCACATGATTGTAGTCCCAACTACTCAGGTCACTCAGGTGGAAAGATCCTTTGTGCCCAGAAGTTTGAGGCTATAGGGAGATATGATCCCACATATATGTGTATACACACACACACACACACACACATATGAAGACATGCAAAAAATGTACACTGATTATAAATGAGATATTTTCATAGCAACACCCAGATTAGTGTTTGGTGAATAACTACGGCTGTAGTTGACCATCATCTAATCTAATCAATCAGATGGAAAGGTAGCACAAATTTCTCACTTAGTAAAAGATGACTGAGGAAATTACCATGGATTAAAAGAAAATTAGGAGAAGCATAACCAATATAACCGATCTTTTTCAACCTCATTCAAATAAATTTGAAACCAGCGAAGACATGGATAATTTTCTAAGAATATGTAAATCTTCAAAACTGATTCCAGAAAAAGTAGAAAAGTCAGAATACCAATTTCCATCAAAGACATAAACATTTTTCTATACATTATTCTTATTCCCTCAAGGCAATGTATCATTAAAAACAGACAGTTTAATGGCTTTTTATGTTTTTCTATAGCATTGCTATAAGCTAGAACTTTGTGTGCTGATAAACATGTTCTAACTGCACTGGCCAGTGTGGTCAGGCACATGTGGCTAGAGATCACTTGGATGGAGACACAGCTAGCTCTGTTGAGAGGCTTCATTTTAATTTTATTTAACTTTAATTAATTTAAATTTAAATAGCCACATGTTGCTGTTGGCTACTATATTGGACAGTGCAGTTTTAGAGTATATAGAAGAAGAGCAGCCAAATTCTTCATTAAATAAACATAAAATTGTTATGTCTAATAAAGACTGAGCATTTAAAAACCACAGATCAATGGCATTTATAAAAATTGATGCAAACACTTTAAATAAAATTAGCAGGGCGGCACTGTGGCTCAGTCGGTAAGGCGCCGGCCCCATATGGCGGGTGGCGGGTTCAAACCTGGCCCCGGCTTAACTGCAACCAAAAAAAATAGCTGGGCGTTGTGGCGGGTGCCTGTAGTCCCAGCTACTCGGGAGGCTGAGGCAAGAGAATTGCTTAAGCCCAGGAGTTGGAGGTTGCTGTGAGCTGTGTGAGGCCACGGCACTCTACCAAGGGCCATAAAGTGAGACTCTGTCTCTACAAAAAAAAAAAAATTAGCAGATAGAAACTAGCAGCACTAGCTTGATCCCATCTTAGATGAAAAACTTAACATAAAAGTCTGGGCTTTGGGGCAGCACCTGTGGCTCAAAGGAGTAGGGCACCGGCCCATTATGCTGGAGATGGCGGCTTCAAGCCCAGCCCTGGCCAAAAACTGCAAAAAAAAAAAAAAAAGTATGGGCTTTGAAATAGAAATATAATTCCAAGTCTCTGTTTATAATTTTTATAAAAGAGTACTAACCTTTTTAAAAAATTGCTGGTATATCTTGGGATGTTGGTATTGAATCCTGGGTTAAGTCAAACCTTAAGTCTGAAGAATCATCTGATTGAATTGGTGATGAATTCTTAAAAATGTCCTGTGAAAAGTTATAATTGTTTCTTAACCTTTTATAAAGGTAAACTTAACTCTATGTCTAAACTTCACTTAATGACACAATTGCTACTATGTTGTAAAACACAAGGGTAATTATTACTCCACAAAAATTAGTATCTACTGGGTGAGGGGTATAGAGGAACTCTACATTAATTTTCTAATTTTTCTGAAAATCTAATATTTGATTAAATAAAAAATTAAAATTAAAAAAAGAAACTAGCAGCACTTTAAAAGCATAATGTATAAAGATTATGTGAAGTTTATTCTAGGCATGCAAAGTGGTCCAGAAAGAGGAGATTTGTTGATATAATTTATTACCTTAAGACATTGTATCCATCAGTTTGGACTGCCATCATAGAGTAACACAGACTGGGTGTGATTTAAACCAAAACAATTTTTTACAGTTCTGGAAAATGGAAGTTCAAGTTCAGAGTACAACCATAGCTGGGGTCTGGGGAAAAGCCCTCTTCTTGGCTTCCGGTGGTGGAAAACAGGTCTGCTCTCTCCCTTTTCTTGTAAGGTCACCGATCCTTTCCTGGGGGCTCCACTCTCATGACAGCATTATGTGCAAAAGACCCTGACTCTTATTATCATCTTATGGGAGGTTAGGGTGTCACTATGTGAATTTTGGGAGGAGACAAAGAAGCAGTTTGTATCAGAGATTAACAGCAAAAACATGCTCAAAGAATTTCTCCTACTATGAAAAATTTTGAATATTATAGAGATACTAGCCAACGTAATTGGGAGAGAAGAACTGTTTTTATGGAAAACCCCCCAAATCAACTGAAAATATGTTCAAGTGATAAGGAAATTTAGAAAGATGGCTGTGTATAAAATTAAGAGGAGAGCAACAGCCTGCATATGTACATATAGCAACCAGTTACAGGGTATGATGAGAAGGAATTCAACTATCATAGCAACAGCAACAACAACAGGTAAAATTTCTAAAAATAATCTAAGGAATTGTGCAGATTCTGGTTGAAGAAAACTCTATAACCTCCTCAGGGACAAAGCGGGAGATTTGAAGGAATGGAGAAGGATATCATATTCCTAGATAAGAGTATGTGAGTTAATCCATGAATTCAGTGTCATTTTATTAAATCACCAGCAGGACTTTCTTTTGGCAAGAAGGCAAGCTGATTCTCAAGCTCATACAGAAAAATTAAAAAGTAAGATTGGCCAAGCACATTTCTACTATTAAAACAAGGCTATATAAATTAAAATAGTATTATACTGGCACATAAATAGATAGCCCAATGTATCAGAATAGAATCCAGATATAAACCCAGGTGCATGTGGAAATTTCGGGTCTGATGAAGGCATTATTATCAGGCAGTAGTGAAGAGGAAGAGTATTCACACAGCTGGGTAGCCATCTGGAAGCAAGTATTGCATCACACATACCTAACATCCTAGACCAAAGTGGTTTCCAAATGGATTAAAGATTTAAATGCATAAAATCTATAAATGATTATAAAAATTAGAGGAGTCTTAAAGAATAATTTTGACTAGGAGAAGGCTTATCTAAGCAGGCCATAAAATATAACATTTTGACATCATGAGAATATTGATAAATTCAACTATGTTAAACATTCTTTATGACAAAAAAAATACATATGATCTAGGAAAAATATTTAAAGCCCATATTACAAAGGACTGAGTTTTGTACTATGCAGGTGGTTTTTACAGATTGGGGACAGACCACGAATCCACTAGAAATACAGGCAAAAGGCATGGGTACATAGTTCAGAGGAAAGCACACACAAGCAGCTGATATACTCATAAAAAGATGTTCAACTGTTTTTTTTTTTTTTTTTGTAATTGGAGAAATGCAAGCTATACAACTTCACTGCAATGCTAATTTTCATCAATCAGATTGACAGAGATCAGAAAAGTTTGAAAGCACAGTGGGTTGGCCAGTTTGTGGAGAAAGGGACACTCGCTGCTGTAGGAAGAGTAAATTGCTGTGTTCTCTGAAGCAACTGGGTTTGTGCTTTGAGATTTTATGACTGCAATTTCAGAAGAATGGTTGGAGAGGAACCCGGATTTCAGGATATAAAGGACAGAGCTCTGCGACTATGCCACATAGCACAATGCTACTCTGGCACTACAGCTGTGTTACAATGCAAGCATTGTGCAATGGGGAGTAGCAGCCTGTATCACATAATAGTGATCTGCAGTTACCTACTGTAACTTGCACCCTTGGCTGATATTTTACTTAATTCCCATGAAAGACCTCTTTCTTCAATTCATTCATTCATTCATATGATCAATATTGTGGTGAGCTAGGTCTTAGAAATTCTTTCATCCCGTACCTGTATTCCAATTCTTGCCTGAGGCATAAGCTTGTTCTGACTTGCCTACTGTAGACACAATGGCCTGCACTCATACTCTTCAATATTGATTTGCTTGCCAACTCACCTCTGGCCTTATGGAACAGGGCCTCGGGTTAGTATCCATCTTTCTTCTTATCCTGTTCCTGTGGAACTGACTAGCTGGGATTATTGCCCACCATGTCTCCAGCAAAGTGACACAGTGTGGTGACATTATGCCTAAGACACTATGGGACGTTTGCTGTCCCAATCATAGGGTGTTAATTCAAAAATAAGTCTGAATTGATTACCTCCTAAGGCACAGAGGTAGAGTTACAACACTTAACAAAAGAGAGAATTTTTTTATTCTGACGGGATAAGGTTGTAAATATTCAACTTGAGAACTATTGCCCAGGAAACATGGAGCTTGCCATCTGACAGGAGCCTTTCAATTAAGGCTGAGAAGGACAGACCAACTGGAAATGTGACTTGTACACAAATGCACAATAAAAGATGCATTTGGTGAAGTGAAGCAGGCATGCGGGGCTGCCATGTAAAATCTCCCCAGGAAAGGCTGGGAGGAAGTGTAAGTAGGGGAGGAAACCCTGTGTTCAACGGCTCTGAAGAAGCTGCAACAGAATGGTCAAAGATGAGGCCAGCTACACATGATGGCCCAACTGAGAGGGAAGAACTCTGCAAGGGAAGGGAATTCTCCCCAGAGTTCTGCAGAGTGACTTCAGACAACCCCAAAGATGAAATCAGGAGAGAATTGTAACCTAAGATTTCTGAAATCAAGAGGGTCAAAACTTAATGTAAAACAGGAGACAGAGGAATGCAGAGTGTGTGAAAATCCTCTTTGTCAAAAAGTAAAAGGGGCATGTTCACAGGAGCAGGGCTCTTTTTGGCATTTATAATTGATAATTGAATGGGTTTTAATTAAGCATTGAGTGATAAATATTCATTGATCTCATTCTCCATCAACTGGAGAAAAGAAAGTCTTTTTGTAAGGATATGCATGTCACAAAAGACTAAGAATTAAAAAACTGTCTAAGGGTACAATTCCTTTTTACATATAATGAGGAAGTGGCAGAAGGGTCATTTTAACCCCAGGAAAAGAGATTATGGGAATGGATAAATCCCACGCTATTCCAAATGGTGTGACTATTGATAACAGTCTTTACCCCAGATCCTTCCTTCTACACATTTCTCAACTCTAGCCCTGGCTGCAGGGAGCTGATAAGGACATCAAAGATCCAAACTACTGCAAAAGCACATTGTTCAGCTTCCATCATTTAATTCACTGTGGTTGGTATTGACTAAATGCCTAAAGTGTCAATCATAATATCTAGTGCTTTACATACTTTATCTGATTCTAAATAAGAGTTTAAAGTGAAAGTATTATAAACATTGTCAATCTACAGAGAGGGAGACTCCCTAAAAGAAAACAATGTATTTGGGAATAGGCATTGGAGTGAGAATACGTGTGCCATAGTAAACTATGTGAGTATATAGTAAAAAAAGGCAAAGGTTTTTAAAGGAAAACAAGGAGGATTACATAACTGTTTTTAAATAATTATCCTTGGCTATAAGAGTCAATAATAAGGGAGGCCCCAGTCCAAGGTTAAATAGGCTATTGCTGGGTAGATGTTTTTGCAGAAGTATTTTTGCGTATGTGTGCAAGGTTTTGGTTTTTGCAGAGTCTTTCACCATAGATCGTGCACGAGAACCCTCCCTTCATGGCCATTCTCAGCTCTATTTGTCAGAGAAATACAAGGGACCCTAGTTTGATTCTCGTAATTTCACAACACAGCAACGTACATACCTTGGAAGTGTATAGCTTATTGCATTATCATAGGATGAAACACCCACCAGGGAACTGCCACTTGGGACAATAAATGGAACATTCTTAGGATTCCAGAAGCATTCTTCCTGTCTCATCTTTTTTTTTTAAATTTCAGATTAAGAAGAGGGTACAAATGATTAGGTTACATTGTTTGTTAGGTAAAGATCAAGTTGTAGTTCAGCCCTTCACCTAGGGGGTGTGCTGTACTCCCTTAAATTGAGCATATTAGGTGAGTTTATTGATCCCCTTTCCTTCCTCCCCTCCCTCCCATGGTAATTAATTGTGTTTTTCTCTCATGTGGGGTGTAGTCATTTGTCTGTTGGTTTCATATTAGCATTGAGCACATTGCATACCTGCTTTTCTATTCTCGTGATTTATTACTAAGAAGAATGTTCTTCAACTCCATCCAGGTAAATACAAAGATGTAAAGTCTCCATCTTTTTTTTATGGCTAAATAGTGTTTCATGGTATCCATATACCACAGTTTATTAATCCATTCATAGCCTGGCTGTGTCTGTGAGACCAACTTCATATTGTCCTGTTGTTTTTCTTACTGCAACAGGCAAATCTCTACCCAGGTGTACTAGCTCATTACCTGTTGCTGTGTCTTTGTGAGGGTCTCTGTATAAGAAGGTAAGTGCAAGGACTAAAGGAGATTCGTCTCTCTCTTCTGAATAATCAGAACCACACTTCTCGGTACTTCATACTGTGCTACCTTCCATGTACTCTTTTGTTTTATGAGTCGGGACTCTACATGGTATATTTTTATTCACATAAAGTTATAACGCAGTTGATGTTAAGACCAGTCTTCAAAAGAAAAATAGCAAATTTCATCAAAGTTTCAAGTGTTTGAAAAACACAAAGCCACTCTTGCAATATTTTAGTTAATGATAGCTATGATGTTTGGGTTGGGTGGGCTGGGAGGTCCCTTTATGTGTGTATCTGACCCTCAGGTTTATTGTAGCATCAGTTAACCAAGGTACATGCTTTTCCTTGCCCTAAGTCACTGTCATTCTTCACACTCTAAGGGTTGGACCCCTCTTTCTTGGAAGTCTAAAGGTGGTTTTACACAGGGAAGAAGCCATGAGGAAAATTTCCAAATACTGTGTTGAGAAAGACTCTCAAAAATACAAGCAGAAACAGTTGCTGGTACAAACTGAAAGTGCCATAGGGAAGAAAAGTCAGTAGGCGTGCAAGATGGTAGAAATATTACTATTTGTCAAAGAATTAAAACAGCAAATGATGTGCACATAAGGGTAATGCACTTAGAAGGGAAAAAAAGGGAAACTAGACAAGGGAGGGTAGTGATGATCGGATGCTGCAAAGGAATAAGAAATTTATGCATAAGCTCTGGGCCTGCAGGAAATCTTGTTTTGCATTACAAATTCAAATCGGTGATATAGTATAATCTTCTGTAAATATGATTCATGTCTAAATGATTCTGTGGTAAAAATTACCTGTGGCCACTTCTACTGAGTTCTTTGAAAACAAATAAGTTCTAAGGTGTTAGTAATGGATTGAATAATCTCTTAAGTAATTTATGATAATAGAACACAAAAATGTCTACAAATAGAAAAAAACAAAATGAAACAAAACAAAAATGAAAAACAAAAACAAAAACAAAAAACCTCACCCTGCTTATAGGACAGCCAGAATTTTCAGGGGAAGAAAGTGGAAGTCTGTGCTTTTGTTTTTATCCAGTGAGACACATCTGTGCTGTTTCAGTCATTAGCGCACCAGCCTCTGAGACAGGCTGGGTTCGAAGGTACAGCTTACCTCGGATGGACTTATGCTAAATGGGACATATCAGACATGTGTTAAGGCAAAATAAGCAGAAAGTCATTAGCCTGGGGTCATTTCTGTACCTTGGAATCCTTATATGACAAAACCGAAACTTAACTTAGAGGATTCCTTGTAACTGATTGACTTTGAATTGATTTCCAGCCAGTTCCAGACAGCCAACTAGCTGATTGGTCGTATGCCAGAGACCACCCATAAAATCATACCCCAGTAAATGAAATGCCTGCTTGTGGCCAATGTAGTAATCTCTTTGCTTTGCTTTTGTTTCCAGCCTGTAAGAGCCCACTGCTCATGTCGCTGCCATGGAGCTCTCTGATCTTCTTCCAGTTTTGAGTTTGCCTGATTCAGAAATCTTTCTTTACTCAAACGAACTCTATTGCATTTATTTTGTCTAAAGTTTGCTTTTAACATATGTGAGGGGCAAAGGGAAATTTCAAAGGGGAAGAGCTCTCAGCCTTCCCTGCTTGTTTAGATCCTCTTCCCTGGCCAGGTCTGCCTTCGTTTCCTTGAGGTGGACTTTCTGCTTTTCTATCTGGAGTTTTGGCCCCAGTGTGGTTTCCCAGGCCCATCTGGCCTTGAGACAAGAAGGATTAATTCTGATTAGCAACATGATTTCTTTGCCTATTGTCTTCCACATCTGGACGTTGTAGACTGGTTGCCTGTATGGTCCCCCTAATTTGGCAGCTCATTTTTAAAGTGCTCCTGCTCTGGTGGTTTGTCGTCAACATCCCATCTTAAATGCCATCCAGAGTTCTGAGCTCCTCCTGTTCCTTTACTACAGCACACTCTTTCACTGTTATTCTCTAACTTTTTTTTTGCAATTTTTCTTCCTTCTCTTTTCAGCTACCTCCTATCCTTCCAGGATCCTCCTTCTTTTCGTTTCCCATCCTCCTTTCCTTTGCTTGCTTCCACTCTGCTTCTAAGGTATATCACGGGCATGGGTCTAGCGTAACATTTGCCATTTTATTTGTCTGAGTCATTCATTGAATTTTTAGGTCCTTGGAGAAGGGTTCTATATCAGATAACCTCAGGAAATAATTCATTAATAATAATGTATGAATGAACGCATTTTCCCTCTCCTGACTTTCTGTTCCAGTGACCTGTTTAGTCTCATTCCAGACATAAGAACCAGAATCTTCTTTTAATCTTGCATCTAGAATCCCTCTTGATAACCAAAGCTGATGGTACCAGACCTCAGTCCAGGACCTTCTGTCTGTGGAATTACACATGCTCTCGTATTTTGGTATAAGTCCCACTCCTTTGTCTTATGTCACTGGTGAATTAAGGCTTAAAAGTGCTCTACTGTTAATTACATTCTTTCTAGTCCAGCTAAACTTTGTTTTTGTTATCAGCAGCTGCTCCTAAGAGCTTCTCTGCCCCTATGGTGGATTCAGAGCTGTGTTTCCCAAAGTATAGTTCGTGGGACCCCTCATCAGAGATACTCAAGGTTCTTATTTAAAGGGAAAACCCCCAGGTTCTGTATCTGCAGAAATTAAAAGACAATATATGTATATATGTTCAAGGCTGCCTTCATGGGTATGTGACCTGTCTGCTGCAGAGGCACCTGCACTTAGGAAGGCCTTTTACATAGCTTAAAACACTGCTGGTGCTACTTTGAAATTCTTCCTAATTATGAAGAAGGGGCCCTGAATTTCTATTTTGTACTTTGCCTCCAACCCCCAATTAAATATGTAGCTGGGCTTATACTGTGTGTGTGAAGACTCAAATACAACTCAGACTTTTCCTAACAAATGCAAACAATGTAATCTAACTGCATGTACCCCCTATAGTAATCTGAAATAAAAAAATAAAAAGTTAATTCCTGATGTTAGTGGAGATATGAGAAAGAGCAGTCTCACTTATTACTGAGGTAATGCAATTTTCCTAGAGGGGAATTTGATGATATATGTGTGTGTGTAGAGATATACTCTTTAAAAGCTCCCTGGGGTTCAAAATTCCAGATGGCAATATGTTATTTTCCACATCTTTACCCTTAGGGATATTTATTTAGTTTTGACTTTTCTTTCTAAGTTTTGTTCTTATTAAAGTAATGCATGCTTATAGTTTAAAAATCAAACATATTAAAAAGCTTACCATGAAAAATAGCACTTTCCTGCTTTGATCCTCCTCACCCCTAAGTCCCACTCCCTAGAAGCAATTCATTTAGCTTTGTCTTCTGATGTTTACTTCTCTGTTTCTATACTATTCTGTTCTTGATTTATCAAATTTAAGCAATCCATTACCTTCCTGTTATGTTACAGACGATTTAGGTCCTTCCACCTTCCTGCAATCATTCTATTATATTTTGTATATATCTATTTCACATGTATTCTTAGAAACTTGTTGGTTTTACTGGCATACATTTTCAAGTTTATGGAATTATTACATTTTATATTTAATTGTTTTTTCTTACCACTTACTGTATGTTTAGGATTCATCCGTGTTGCTTTAGACTTGTGCTTGTTTGGGATAGCAGATGAAGAAGTTTATTCACTTCAGCTTTGTTAGTAATACAAAAGGATTTAGGCCAAACTACATGGCTACCAATACAAGAAGGACTTGGTGGATACAGCAGGATGCTCGGGCACAGTTAGAAAGCATTCACGGGGTATTGTCCATGGTCAGCATGCGCAGAACAGGTGCAGGTAGGTCACAGTTTCTCTCTGGGTCAAGATCACTTGGCACGAGCACTCTGTGTGGGTTTGTGGCAAGTGAGCATTTCATTCTTGTGGAGACTGGGGGTTGACTCGGAGGGCCTCAAGGTGCACCCAGGTGCTCTGACGATGCCCGTCCCTCTCTGTGATCCTTCTCTAGACCAGCGTGGCCATCACTTACCATGCACTGATCCTCTTGTGGATCACTTTTTTCTCTCTGGATCCTGATCATTGGAGCCTTTTACCTTCCCTTGTTCCTTTCCTGACTCTCTTATTTCCAGCTCCTTTCATCCCTTTGGGAAGAAATCCAATAGCTTATTAAAACAGAGCCCAGGTCATTAATAACAGAAAAATCATGTTCATCTCTTGGAAGCCAATCCTTTCAATACAGAAAAAAATAACCCTGACCACACATATATACAGAGAAATAAATAATTATGTACTGCCATATTTTGTTCATCTTTATGCCCTTTTCTTTTCCAGGTTTCTGCTCTTCCCCTAGGGGAAGAGGCTTGGGAAGGAATGGCTGCAGATCCAGGTGTGAGGAGACAAGCCTGTCCACAAACCAGGCTAACACAGGTCTCTAAGTAAAGCCTGGCCACACAGTAATCAGGTGAACGGGAAGTCGGTAACTTCCCTTAGTCGGAGGGTTCCAGGTGGGCTCTCATAACCTCAGCTCCTTAAGAATGTCTGATGATGCTTACAGATTAAGTATGGAAGTCCAAGTTTGCTTTTTACTGTGAATGTTAAACCACAAGAAAAAACTGTTAAACCCGTCTCTCACTGAGGCTGTAGAGAGCCCTGGGGGGGCGGCCCCTGAACTCCGGGCTGGGCAGGTGCGTGCCTCCGTGAGGACTGGGGAAAACTGCATCTTGCTCCTGGTGCGACAGAGCCAAGGCTTACTTCAGCCCCAGCGCCTCAACCGTGCTTCGTCCTTTACCTGTTGGCTTTTGGCATTAAGCACTCAAAGGTGTCTCAGAAATACAGGGGTTGGAAATGCTGCCCAGATGTCTTAAGGTCCCCAAGGGGGAAATAATATTAGAGTAGGCATTGGGGGGAGGCCCAATTAAAAGAGTGGGAAGCGACTGTTGTCTTCCTGATCACACGGATGCTTGAGAAGGAACAGGTCTAAAGAATCAGATAAATGTACTACTTCCTACTTGCACTCCTTTTCTTCTACAAACCCGATTGGGAAAATCTTTTCTTGACTAAATTAGAGCCAAGGATTCTTGCTTATCTAGCAAAGCTTTGTCTAAGGCCAGGTGGAAGGCAGGCTTCGACCACAGCTTGCCCCTATTTCTTGCAGCTCAGGCTGCACACGGTTGTCCTTCCAGCAGCGTCTGCTGGGCGCTGTTAGGTGGCTGGTGTGGTCCCTGTTTACATCTCGAACACAATGTTGAAAGTGTATGCAAACATTACACTTCTGAAGGTTGAACAAAATCCTTATGTATTACTGGATGGACTCCATGGAGAGCTGAACAATTTTACAAAAATCCTGTTTATGTTGAATCAATGTATTGACCACTTTTAACACAGTTGAATGGGTATAAACAGTTTGACTTTTCCCTCACACTTCCGTTTCCAACCAGACTTCGTACAATTTTTATTTCCTGCCTCTTACTGCTCCTTTGGACAGATTCCATAATGTTTCCATGTAATTCAATTATTCAAAGTTGATGTTCCCCACTTCTGCCTGTCCTAGTCCACCCGGCCTTGTCATTGACTAGACTTGTGGTTTGCAGGATATCAAGACCAGTGGGGACAATGGCTTGTTTCTTCAGTTTTCCATCTACTCCAACTGTTAATGTTAGGGGCAGTGCTGAGACAAGTAGGGGCTACTGTTTAATCTTCTTCCTTTTTTGCTTCAACAACTCTGAAAATTGTGGTTGTGGGACGTGCTAGTCTGGCTTTGAAATTCCTCCACTGCTCTGTGATGTAGGTAACGAGTGGAGTAGGGAGAGGGACAGAGAAAGGCGTCTATGAATTTGATTGTCAACCTTGCTTGCAGGCCCCCAGGAGTGGTTATCATGGCTTCTCCAGCTGTCATGAACAGACTTTTGTGTAGGGCAGACATCTAAGTTCCAGCTCTGGCATATGCCTGGGTTCTGTGGGAACCCTACAAAACCTCCCAGACATATCCTTGCCATGGGAATGCAGAGTCGTCCTCCAACCCCTTTCAGATCCTACCTTCAGGAGACATGGGACCACTTGCTATTGAACCCCCTTGCCTGGCAGGCTGTCCTGGGGGAACATCCTGCAAATTATTCAAGCCAGAACTCTCAGTGGAGCCCATTTGATCACAAGAAACTCATATGTTCTTGTCATGCCACCTACCCTGTGTTCTGATCACCAGGAAAGATCTCTGTCCTTATAGTACAAGATGGCCAAACACACCCCCCTGGCACTGGGTGGATGACATGGGCAGCATTTTATCAGTCACATATATTCACAGCCCAGGCAGGGGAGGATGCCACATGTCACACAGGGCTACATGGGGTTTGGACTTGAGAATAGAGTGGATCAGAAAGAGCTACAGGATGAAGGCTTTCTAGTGACGAGAGAATGGGGTGGCCCTTGGTTCCCATAGGAGGATATGATTGGTTTGTTTGAATAATTTCAAATGCTGGAATAAAGGAGAAACCCATTAGGTTGAAGACTTCTTCTTCTCTCTCTCTCTTTTTTTTTTTTGACTTATAATACTCATTTATTAACTCAAAGATTCGTAGTAGGTTGAAGACTTCTTGAGGTGCAGCTGGTCCAGCTAGTGCAGGAATGAGCTGGATGGGGAACCTTTCCTGCTGGGTTGGGGCAGATTTAGTAAGAGTAGGGGGGAAGCACAGAAAGGTTTTTGGAGTCCTGTGAAGCTCAAAGATCTCATGGCAGGATGAATTCCAGCCCTCACAATACACCTGCCATCTCACTTCCCTGTCTTCTTGCCTTCTAGATCGCAGGTCAGATCATTGAGTCTGCTGCCTAAGAGAACACCCAGCGAGGAAATGAGATGTGTAAGCCTTCTCACCGCTCTCCATATCTGTGAATGATGTTTTTGGTTTTAGGAAAATAAAGGATGAGAGTGGATGGGATCTCCTGTACTCTAAGGCTACTTTCTTTGGCTTCTTATTAACTGGGGCAGAGGTAGTAGAAGGAGAGGTGGATCTGATTGGGGTAGTAAGGCCAGCTCTGGGGCTTCCTAACAAAGTCTGAGGGAGTTATCAGCCCTCAACGTTTAGTGACCATCTTTAAAATGTGTCTTCCTTTCAGATAGGGCTTCACTTCTGGTATGCCAAGGAGAATCCCTCTGAACACTCTTTCATACATCTTCCTTGAAAATGCGGCCTCCTTCTTGCAGGATACCCCCAAAGACAACTGGGCCCAGGAGGGGGGCCACTGGTGCTGAGGTCACCTAAGCAATAAGGTGTCACTGCTGGTTTTATATCCTCTCGCCCACACTTTCAACCTCCCTGCAGTAATGGGAATAGAAGTTTAGAAAGCTTCATGTTTCAATTTCTGTGTACAGATGCCCAGGATCCTGGTACAGGGTGTGAGGATGGTTTATTAATTTCTGGGCCACAGCAGCATGGGAAGTGGGTCCCACCATCTGCTCTTACCTCATACACACGACTCCACACTTGAGGGCTCCTGCCTGGCTGCCGCTTACCTACAACAACCTACTGTTCTTTCTCACTCCTTCACTTCCACTCCCCACTTTGGAGGCAGAAAGCGCGGTGAGGGTGGAGGTGCTGTGTGAGCGGAGGCTGGCTGGGTGAGATGTTTCATTTGTGCACTTGGACAGCAACTACTCGTGTGATGGACAGAGGCCCCCAGCTACTCTGACCCGACTTCTGTGTGGCCCCTCGCATGAAAGAAATACCTGCTGGATCCTGGGTCCAGCTTCAGTTACATGTGATCCTTATATCTGTCCCCTGCTCCCACTCCCTTTCACTGGGGTCATTAGAACCTATCAACTATCAAAGACCTTGGAAGCTACTGCAGAGAACTCTCCTCCTCTCACATCTTCTGGTAGTTCATGTCACCATCAGTGCTCCCCCTGCCCACACCCTCAATCCCTGAGCAGCATCTCATCTGGGCAGCTGCTCCTTGGCATTCTGCCCTAGGTGGGCTTCCCTCCCTCTATGCACTCTGCTGGGGTGAAGCCATTCACTCCCATTTCATAAGTTGCCATCTGCACATATCTGATTTCTACAACTGCGTCTCTAACATAGATCCTGCTCCTGAATTCTGAGGTCCACAAATCTAGTTGCTTCCTGGATTTCTCCACTTGAATACCTCCCAGGCCTTTCAAACTCAAAAGTCCAAAATTGAATGTGTTGTCTCCTTCTTCAGACCATGGCCTGTTCTCCTCCAGCACTGAAAGTACTGGGTAAGGGAGCTGCTATTTACCCAGTTGCCTGAGCCAGAAATCTTGGGATCATCTTTGGCTCCATCACCTCTCATATTTAGTCCCTCACCAGGAAATGTTAATCTCACCTACCACGAATTTCTGTCCACTAATACGGCTTCCACCCCAGCTCCTGTCTTTTGTCTTCCCACAATAGATTCCCAGCATTGTCTTGCCCCCATAGTCCACTGTCCCCCTCTGGCAGCAGGGTGAGCATCCTGCCTTACACCCTACTTCATGCTATGGCTTTAATAAAGTCACATGCATGCCCTTCAGCATCCTAGGATACCCGTCTTTGGCATGTATAATAAATGCTGCATCCTGTGATTCCTACTGCTTCTCTGCTTTGCTGTCCTGTCAGTGTCCCATGAATTTTATGCCCCACCCCTGTTTGTAATTATTTTTTTTCTGTTACATAGATTGTGCTGCTGCTGATTATGCCTGGAATATACTTTTGGTCTTTCCTTTCCAGACCTTTCTGCCATGTGTTCATTCTACTTACTCCTACTGAGCCTTTAGATTTTGAGTTTAAACTCTACTTCCTCTGGGAGCTCATCCCTGACCCGTTATTTGGGGTGTGTTCCAGTAGCATCCCATAATTCTTCCATTTTAAGGTTTATCACCCTTTATTGTAACTACCTGCCTAATTTTTGGACTCCCTTGCTTCTCTGTTAACACATAAAGGAAGGCAAGGGTTGAGATCTTCATTGTTACTGTAGCCCCATTCTCCAGCAGAGTGTCTGCATGCAATATGCCTTTGATAAATGGATTGATGACCATATGGAAGTGTTTGTGTAGACCCACACACATGCATATATATGTTCATGTATACCCATATGTTCATTTGTGTGGAGATACATTATCTGTCTTTCTATTAGTATATTTCCATCTTTCCCAAGTTCTTTGAAACAGTGGAATAGTGGAGCAATCAGGCAGACAGCCCTACTACTTATAACTACCCAGCAATTTACTTGACCTTGCTAAACTCCATGTACTACAATGGGAATAACCAGACCTACCTTCCTACCTCTCTACTACCCCTTAGGAAGATATGGAAATAGATGCATAGAGAGGTTAGAACATTGAGTGAGTGGCAGAGGCAAAATTAGAACCCAAGCAGGCTGATTGGAGATGCTGCTTCACCTGTAAACAGCGCTGTCTCCTGAGGGGGCTACTTTCACAGTAATTGTGCATATTGTTCATCGTTTTTTTTCTATTCTACCATAGTGGGGAAAAGTATGTAAGGAAGTTGGATCATTGCAATAGTCCAGCACACTGACAGTTTGGATGTGACTGCTTATGTCCTGAAAACAAGGAGACAGAAAGCTTGCAAAAGGGAAACACAAAATTTCTGATGCAGAAGAATCCATGAGCTCTTTATAACAAGGGCAAACCCTGCCGTCCTGAGAACCTGGATGCTTCCAGCACAGGAGAGCGAAGGGTATTCCCTGCAGGGAGCTCAGCCATCAGGCAGCAGGTATGCACATGTGCATGTCAATTTTTTATTGAGTAAGTGACTCATTGGGATCTATTTTATGCCAAGAACTGGGCTTGGCATTGAGGACACAGAAAGCAGACCTTCTGCAAGGGGCTTACTGTGTGGTTGGGAGGCAGACTAGGAAAGGGGCGATTTTGATACATGGCCAGGGCAAAACCAAGCTTAGAACAATATAGGAGAGCATGGGAGTAACACCTAATAAGTTACCTAGGAAAGATTTTTGGTGGAAGTGATGTCCCGGATGAGACTAGAGTGACTCAAAGTTGGGGAGAATAAAATGTCTTTCAGAAAGATTAAAGACGAGATGACGATGATCCAGTGGAAAACACATATTGTACATTTTGAAGTTGGCCAGTGGACATTGGTGTCCATTCCTGTTCTGTCAATGACCAAGTGGTGACTTGAACCAGTCAGTTAACCTTTTGAACATTAACTTAAAAAGTGGGCGTGAAAATGCATACTTCAGAAAGTCATTATGAGATCAATTAGCACATTTTATATTTAAAGACTATTATGAAGTGCCAAGTACTATAAAATTGTATAGGTTCATTATGATGACCACATAGGTTAATTAAAAAAATTTAACCAGGAAAAAGAATCAGTGGACTCCAAATAGTCACCACTATAATCTATTCCGAATGGAAAAACAGTGTCATTTCATACTCCAGCTGATCAAAGTGGCTGCTCAAGGAATAATGAGGGGGGTGCCTAACCTGGGGAGCCCAGGGCCTGTGCCAGACACATACTCCATCAAGCTTTGTAAGGATAAATCAGGATATTACATATTATATTTGAAGACTGTAGTGAAGTGCCAAGTATTATAAAATTGAAATGTTAGTGAGATAATGTACATGATACTACTTAGCATAGAGCCCACCTGTTAGTAAACTCTCAGTGAATGCTAACTATGTTCTGATTTAGATCGCATTGCTTTGATGCTCTGGAATTCCTGTTCCCTTCAGAGATGAGTTTCTAAAATGCTAGATCTATCTACTATTTACAACTTATCTACCCTCAGAATCCTCTCCTGCTTCATTCTTTCTCCTTTTTCATTTTCCAGAGCCAGTTGCTCCCCTCAATTGAGCTTTTTATTATGATCTATATTTCCCTGTCCATTTTCTCCTCTGCTCACTGTGTTCATTGCAGATTCTCAAGAGTTTGAGAATCTCAGCCCCAGTAATAAAGGAAGCCAAGCTTTTTTGCTAGTACAACTAAAAATTGAAAACCATGGAAGGATTTTCTACAAATCCTCCCGATGGATTTGTTTGTCATTTTGCCAAGAGCATAAAATAAGAAGATATCCTTATTCTTAATTGTATGGCACACGACTCTCTATTTAAACACTTGTTTCTCTTTAAATAAGTTTCAACGGTTACATCCGGATATGGGTAAGAATGATTTTCTTGGTAACTCCCTGACCTTTTGTGAAAACCTTAACTGCTTTTGCTTCTGTGTTGCTAAGGGACTAATCAGTGCAAATGACTAAATTAATACTGGGGCCAAGAGAGGACTTTAAACAACAGAGCAGTTGGCCTGCAGAAGATCCATGGCAGGAGGAAAAACAGACCCAAGTGACTCTGTCACTGCGGATTTGTTTATGACTGTGTTTGTTTTTCTGCGAGGGCCACTTGCCCTCAGAAAAAACAGGAAAAAAAAAACAACATAGCAAGTGCTATGGTTTGAGTGCCTGTGTCTCTGCCAAAATTTATGCTGGAACTTAAACCCCAGTATGATAGCATTAAGAGGCAGGACCTTTGGGAAGTGATTAAGCCATGAAGACGGAGATCTTATCAATGGTATTAGACATTAGAAAAGGGCTGAAGGGAACTAGCTAGACCTCTTTTGGTCCCTTGACTTTTTTGGTATGGGAGGACACAGCACTGTCCCCTCTGGAAAATGCAGCAACAGAGTGCCAACTTGGAAGCACTCATGGTCCTCACCAGATACCAAGCCTAGAACTGTGAGAAATAAATTTCTAATGCTTATAAAAAATTCAGCCTATGGTATTTTGTTAAAGCAGCACGAATGAAGACAAGAGATGTGTCTGACTGGTGAAGACGTGCCAGGAAGTGCGAGCACAGTGCTTTGCTCATAGTGGGCATCAACCACTAACTGGAGGGTTACTGGGTGCCTGTTCTCCTGAGCCCTGTTCTGGGGAAGGGATGTGATAATGAAAAAAGCAATTCCTGGTCCCAATATGCTTGTCATTCAGTGGCAATGGAAGCACAGAGAGGAAAAAAATGTTATGCTCATATAATTTCCCACAAAGAACTTTAGAAACACACAAGACAAAATAACAAATGGCCTGGGTGGGAGTGAGGTAAATGATGTCTCTGAAAACAACCTAAAGTAGCATTCATTACTAGATGCGAGTCTGAACACAAAAAATAGGCAGGGGGCTAAAAACTACTGTTGAGGACCAGTGAGGCAGAATTATAAACGTTATATTCATAAAAAGGTTCTGATGGGTGCAGAGTGAAGATCTGAAACTTAGGTCTTCTGACTCTAGATCTCCATTCTTTCCACAACATATTGAAACATATTACCCCCCAAATCACAAGCACATGTATTTATTTTAAAAAATTTGGACACACAGTTGAGCCTCTGTAGGCAACAGAACTGGAGAGGAGAGGTTACTCCTTCAAGGTCTATGATTCATTTTTTCTACTGTCTCTTGGGCCCAGCTCTGATATTTCCCTTCTGATGACACAAGTGGCTTATGGTATGTTTGCTGTTGGAGGTGTTTAGATGTAGATATAATACTGGAGAAACTTTCCGTCCTTCATCTCTGGACTGATGAAAGTGTGGTTGTGTGGAATTGTAGAAAGGGGGAAATGGGCAGAGGGCGGTAACCACCGGCACTGGCATAGCTTAAAGCAGGTTTGATCACTGCTCACTTTCCTATCATTGCTCCTGTTGCCTCGCTTCCCTTCCTTATACAAAAGGACAGTTCTGGGAACATACAAGCAGTTACTAGCCACATATAATTGAAGAGGGTGGGTTACAATCAGCAGTGTAGGTGGTCTTGACGGCAGTAGGAGGGATTCTTTTATTCTGCCAGGAGAGAAGCTCCCAGCCTGCAGCCAGGCTGTCCCTACTAGTCAGGAGATGCCATCATTAGGTGCTACAGGGTAAGAATTCTCAGTGGGCTGACCCTAGAGCGTGGTTGGCAAGGACCTCACAGCATGTTCACGACTCTCAAACTCAGCTTTGGATCTCCCCAAACCTTCTATGGGAAGCTTCGTTTTTATGATGCAGAAATTGCAAAAGCACAGGACATAAATTAGGAAAATGTAGCCAGATCTTGAAAGAAGTCTAGTCTTCCAAAGTTAGAAAGGAGTAAAGATACTCCTTTCCTTAGAAGAGCTCCATGGGATGTTACCTCTTCCTTCTTAGTGGAGGGAAAAGGAAATCACTTCCTTAAAAAAAAGAAAGAAAGAAAGAAAGAGACAAATGACATTAGGAATGAAAAGAGAAACATTCTTAATAGAAAATGTTTTATTAAGAGGAGGCACACAACAGAAGAATTTTAAACCCTGCCTATTATCACCTATCACCCATCACCCAAGGTAGCAGTATAGAATGTCTGGGCATGAAACCAGAAAAACTCCCTGGAAGCTCGGGGGGAAACAATGGTTTCCTCAAGGGAGGTCTAGTAGAGAAAATAATATTTTTTTCTTTTTAGGCTTTTTTGATGAATGATTAAACAATTATACCTCTGAACTACTCCTGACTGCTGGCACTGTTCGTTGTGCTCTATTTTTTCCTTTTCTTTATGATATTATCCAGGAGGTGCCATGGTGTGTGCAAATGAAGAATACTTTTATGGTTCTCATTCTAGATAGAGCACAGATCTTTTTGACAAACTCATTTTTTTCTTCATAGTTATTAGAGAGAAGTTGATCCCACAGAGAGAACAAGTAACCAGAGAAAATGGACTAGCATGCTCAGATTGGAGAAGTGAGTTATGCATGACCTATGGCCATGACCAGCTCTCAGAAGACCATAGTGGATGAAAGCAAAAGCTTTCCCATACACTGAATAATAAAGGACTCACCAGTGTTTTTCAACTTTAATGTTGTCTTAAATTTTTAAATTCAGTACACAATTCTCACCTTTCCCTCAAGATTCTGATGTAGATTTCTTTTAGAAGAACCTGTCACTAATGAGTACTCTTACTTTGCTAGGAAGATTTTGCCAAGTTTTGTTTTCTGTAGGCTGTGACAGGGTTGTTTTATTCTTTAATTTTTCGAACATAAAATAATACAAAAAAAATTAAGTAGTCTCTTGCATTCCAAAAATTTGGATATGATTTCTTAAAAATCAAGCCCATTTTCCTTGACCTCCTGCATATCTAGTTGATAATGCCTGGACAAAACCTTGAAATATGTGGAAACGAAGACTTTGCAATAAAGATGCTGATGCAAGATGTGCACATTTTGATGCAGAACTGACTGCATGGAACAGAGTTGTGAGGTTGTTTAAAGCAACGAGGACATATCATTTAGGGTCAAATGTATCTTTATAAAGAGAGTCAATATATTAAGAAGTGTTTTTGCCCACTGCTCTGCGCAGGGCATCCTTGACCTCCTTATTCCTCAGACTGTAAACAACAGGATTTAGCAGGGGAGTGATGATGGTGTAGATCACTGAGAGAAGGAGGTCTTGTTCTACAGAATTTTCTGAATTGGGCTTCAGGTAGGCAATGGAGGCACAGCCATAGTGGATAATGACCACAGTGAGGTGGGAGGCACAGGTGGCAAAGGTCTTCTTCTGGCCCTCAGCTGAGGCAATCTTGAGGATGGTAGAGATGATGAGGACATAGGAGATGAAGACCAGACCCATGGGGACCAGGATTACAAATAAACTGACAACAAAATTGATTACCTCATTGATAGTGGTATCAATACAGGATAGTTTCATGACAGGGAGGATGTCACAGAAGAAATGACCAACTACCCTGTTACAAAAGGGTAAGGTAAATATGGATGCCACTTGGACAGTTGCCATGGCCAGGCCAATACCAAAAGCTCCACACATCAGCTGAACACACACTCTATTGCTCATTATGACCGTGTATCTCAGGGGGTTGCAGATGGCCACGTAGCGGTCATACCCCATTGCTGTGAGCAGGAAGCAGTTGTTGATGGCCAAGGTAACAAAGAAGAACATTTGGATGGTACAACCTGCCAGGGAGATGGGCTGGTTCTGGGCTATGAGGCTGGAGAGCATCCGTGGAATGATGACTAGGGTGTACACCGTCTCTGAGCTGGCCAGTGTGCTCAGGAAGAAGTACATGGGGGTGTGGAGGTGATGGTCGATGCGGATGATGGTCACAATGATGATGTTACCAGCCAGGGTTAATGTGTACAGGATTAGAAAAACCACAAAGAGGGTGATCTGGTGTTCACGGAATCTGGAGAATCCCAGGAAAACAAACTCTGTCACCTCCGTGAGGTTCTTTCTGTGCATTCTTCAATGCAATGTGTTGGGAATCAACATGGACAAATGCCCATCATAACATAGATTCTAGAATAGGGATAGACAACAGATACAGAGTACACCAAAAGAAAAAAAGTCAAGAGCTTTTCTCTATAATCAAGAGCATGCTAGCTGACATAATATGACTACTCCCTCCTTCCCCCTTTTGTGTTTTTGCTGTGTCCTTAATTTTCCCTTAAGCATCTGGCCAAGGAATTGCCCATATGTGAGACCACAGCCCATATCTTTTCAGAGTGTCATTGTGAATGTGATATTTTTGTAGTGCGTGGAAGGGAAGCTTTTTCCTTTATGGTGTGTGTGCTATAGGGGCCCTGTCTCACGCCATCTGGCTTTGCTGTGTCACTGTCTTAGGGAAGTGCACATCGGTGTGACAAAAAAAAAATGGGGGTGACAGAGTTAGACTTATTGAGTTAGAACCAGTGTGGATAGCAGTTCAGGGGGAACAGAATAAAGTCAGGGAGAGCTGAGACTGACCTGCAGAAACACTTCAGCTGCCATGAAGATGAGATGGTCTAGGGGAGACAAACTATTGACAAACTTGACTTGTGAAAATGTTAACTAGGACTTGAGAAGTAGGGACAAGTAAACTATAGAGAGAAGGGTAAATTGTTGGAAAAGAGAGAAGAGAGATAGCAATATAACTGAAGGTTAGAAATTAAATGAAAGATAATTGATGAAATGTAGTTTATTTAGAAATGATTTTTATTTTATTTTGCTTGTGTGATTGTGTATATCCAAATTGTGCTGTAATTAGCTGTAGTATAGATTCAACTGCTGAAATGTATTCTGTTTAACTGAAATAAATGGCAATAGATGAAAAAAAGATAATTGATTTCTTTTCAGCAGAAAGAATTTTAAGAATGAAGAGATATAATATTTGGTTTAAAATTGTTTGCTAGTCTAATGAGCAAAAAACACATGAAAAATGCTCAAAATCCCTAATCATCAGGAAAATGCAAATCAAAACCACAATGATATATCACCTAACTCCAACGATAATGGCTTTTATCAAAAAGTCCCAAAACAACTGGTGCTTCTGTGGAAGCAGAGAGAAAGGGACTCTTACACCATTGGTGGGACTGCAAGCTCTTATAGCCTCTATGGAAATTAGTATGCAAATATCCTAAAAAACTAAAAATAGACCTACCATCTGATTCAGCAATCCTACTTACTGAGTAGTTAGCCAAAGGAGAAAAAGATATTTTATAAGAAAGACACTTGCACTTGAATGTTTATAGTAACACAATTCACAATTGCAAAGATATGGAAACAACCAAAGTTCCTATCAATTCATGAGTAGATTAATAAAATACGGTATATGTACATCCTGGAGTACTACTCAGCCATCAAAAGGAACAATCTGGATTGAACTGGAGATGATTCTTCTAAGTGAACAGAAAAACAAACACCACATGTACTCAATACTAAATTGGAACTGGTTAATCAATACTTTTGTGCACACGTGGAAGTGTAACTCAAAGGAATCAAGCAGGTGGGAAGAGGGTGGGGAGGTGTTGGGTAAATTCACACCTAACTGGGCATAATGCACTCATTCTGGGTGAGGGACACACTTATAGCTTTGACCTGATATGAACAAAAGCAAATTGTATAACCAAAATGTGTGTACCCCCGTAATATTCTGAAATTTTAAAAAAATTGCTTGCCAAACTATGTGGTGATGAAACTCCCCTAAGAGCCCCATGCCTTCATTTAAAGTCTCTGTAGATAAAATCTTCACTTAGGGTGTTTGGGAAGCGGAGTGAATTGGATGATGGCACAGTGCAGAACAATGCACCACGTGGAAGGGACAAAATCCAGAGTGAGGAAGAAAAACTCTTCAACAGTAATGAGTGGAAGAAAGGCCCTCTCCTGCTCAGCCTCCCCCCCTTGCAAGCACACACAATATTTCCTAGAAATTTGGTGAGGGACTCTGAGATTGCCACCGTATATCAAACGGAGATTTGAACCATTTTTACTTAAAGAGCAAGTTAATGACTGCAGGCTGGAGGATTTGGGTACATTTAGGGAACTGCCACTAGGAATGTGGGAAACATTGTGGGTGTTCTGGGACATACACCATTATGGAAAATAAGGAGGCAAACATTTCAAGTAGAAATGACTGTCACTAATAGCTAATGTAATTAATATTGAAAGCCCATTGAGATACCAATGAGATAGGCAAAGATTAAAGAGTGACAGTGCAACTGCGAACATCTCTTTAGAAAGGAAGGCGTAGAGCTATGGCTATGTATATTTAAGTTAACTAAAATTAAGGAGAATTAAAAATTCAGTTTATTAATCACGCTAGTCACATTTCAGGTGCTGAAAAGCTCCACGTGACTCTTGGCTACCATGCTGGACAGTGCAGCTGTCAGATATTTCCTTCACTGGCAAAAGTCCTGTTGGGCTGTACTGAGAGGGTGCCTCCCTGTAGGCAGACATGTGGAATACATTAACTACCAACACCAACAGCAGCTGAAAGAAGAGTAGTATGATGCGTGGCAGTATGGTTAAGAATATTTGCATGTGTGCGAAGGTTCATGAATATTTTGTACACGTGGGGAAAAAGTCTGAAAGAATATCATCTTGAGCTAACTGCTATGTTGTGGTGGGCATGAGATTGTAGGGAACCTGGACTTTTCATGTTGGTGCAATTACTGTGATGATTATGACTTTATTTATTTATTTATTCATTTTTGCTCTGGGGGAGAGTGCCACAGTATCATAGCTCACAGCAACCTCCAAACTCTCTGGCTCAAGTCATCCCCTGCCTCAGCCTCCCAAGTAGCTGGGACTACAGGTGCCCGCCACGACAGCTGGCTATTTTTTAGAGACAGGGTCTTGCTCTTGCTCTGAACTTGTGAGCTGAAGCAACCCACCTGCCTTGGCCTCTCAGAGTGCTAGGATTACAGGTGATAACTCTTCTTTTTAAAATACTTTAATTTGGGGCATACATTTATGGCTCATAAACAATTCGGAGGAGTCAAGGAGGAGGATGACTGGGAACAGATTAGATTCAACAAGGAGACTGCCAATGACCTTACTGGCCAGTAGAGTCCTGGGCTGGAAGGTCTGATTGTGTGGATTAAACAAGGAAGAATTTCATTGCTATGTAGGTGAGAACCACAGGTCTCAGGGTCTTTTTCTTCCCCTGGTGAGCCTGTGGCAGTGAGTGACAAAATATGGTTAAGGAGATAGTATGCTAGAAAACTGTGGACATGTTTGGAGTAAAGAAGAGGGAAAAAGTACAAAACTGATTTGAAGAAGGAGGAAAGGCCAGATACCCTGGTCTTTTTAACTTAGGAGCTGAAAAGTGCTTTTTTCACCCCAAATCAGCCACTCATTTGTTGTGTTTCACGTAAATATGAATTTGCCTTCTTTGAACAGTTATAGAGATATAGAGGGGATGATAATGATCCACTAGATATAAGCAAAGTGGGCCAGGTATGTGAGGAAACACAAGTAAGTTTATTGCCTATTTACACATTTGGATTGGATAGAATGGGCAATAAAAGAATATCTGAATTGCTAAGTCATGGAAAAAGCCCAAGTGCCCATTGATCCACAAATGGATTAATAAATTGTGGTATATGTACACCATGGAATATTATGCAGCCTTAAAGAATGATGGAGACTTTATTTACCTCTTTCATGTTTACATGGATGGAGCTGGAACATATTCTTTTTAGTAAAGTATCTCAAGAATGGAAGAAAAAGTATCCAATGTACTCAGCCCTACTATGAAACTAATTTATGGCTTTCATGTGAAAGCTATAACCCAGTTATTAAGAATACGGGGAAGTGGGGGGAGGATGGGTTGAGGGAGGGTGATTGGTGGGATTACACCTATGGTGTATCTTACAAGGGTACAGGTGAAACTTAGTAAATGTAGAATATAAATGTCTTAACACAATAACTGAGAAAATGCCAGGAAGTCTGTGTTAACCAGTGTGATGAAAATATGTCAAATGGTCTATAAAACCAGTGTATGGTGCCCCATGATCGCATTAATGTACACAGCTATGATTTAATAAAAAAAATAGTAACAATAGCAGCTGATAAGATAAAAACATGTTATGATTTAATAAAAAATAATTAAAAGAAAGAATATCTGGAGACAAGATATTCTTAAAACTTGGGGAAACAAACACAAAAAGAAAGGTCAGATCAAGATGTGAGACCAAGAACAGCCTCTTCAAACCAAGGCCTTTTCCATATTGCTTAGTATTTATTTGGAGGACAGGTGTGCAGCGCATGAAGGAAGGATAAAACCTGTCATGCAGGGGCGCTGTCCCTTCTATCTGGAAGCTGTCCCTTCTCCTGCCCTATCTGGGAGTTGTTCCCTTGTCCTGTCTGGGAGCTGTCCCTTCTCCTATCTGGGAGCTGTCTCTTCTATCTGGGAGCTGTCTCTTCTCCTGAGAGCTGTCCATTCTCCTATTTGAGAGCTGTCCATTCTCTTGCCCGGGAGCTGTTCCCTTCTCCCGTCTGGGAGCTGTCTATTCTCCTATCTGGGAGCTGTTCCTTCTGGCCCTTCTCCTACCTGAGAACTGTCCCTTCTCCTATTTGAGAGCTGTCCATTTGATTGCCTCGGAGCTGTCCTTTCTCCTGCCTGGGAACTGTCCCTTCTCCTGTCTGGGAGCTCAGCTGCAGGGCAGCGCTTACCACTCTGTTTAGCTAAAGCAAACAAATCAGCTTCTAAGAGCCCTGCAGTAATTGGGATTTGTCCTCCAGAGAGCACACTGTAGTGGCCAACTTTACTTCCTGGAGTAGGTCTCATCCTCTCACCCTGATTGTTCCAAGTCTTTCTCCTAACAGCATTGCTCTCCCTGAGAGTTCTATTATGTTTTTTACTGTATTTTGTTATTTATCTTTTATAGTCCCTTATAAATTAAGAGCAATTGCTTGGTAATCTCACTTTTTAATCAGTCTCTTTTTGAGAGTAAGAAGCAATCTAAAATTGTTACTGTGAGAAACTGTAGCTCAAATGTCTCTGGAAGTAAGGGAGGGAGGCTCCCATGAAGACATGGGAAATTTGGGGTGCAGGAGGCAAGCACGCTGTTAGTCCTCCTCAGCCTTCTGACAGTCTCACATAGAAGAAATCAGGGATCAAAGAGCACCATCGTTTACCTTAGGAAAGGAGAAGAGGTCACAGTGGGTATCAAGGAATCAAAGAAGTGTGTGGAATGGGCGGGTTGAGTCCACCAGCGGAGGTTGGCTGGAGTGAGTTCTCAGTGGTTAGCAGGGGTCTGCATGAACTTAAGAACTATTTTAGCAACAAATGGCCACCTACCTTTTTTCCTCCTATTGGTTGCTTTTTTTGAGTCTCTGCCCAGCAGGAGCAGCAGCCCTTCCACCTCCCTGGCCTTCTCTGCGGCTGCCCCCTAAGGGCGATTCTGTGTAAGGAACACACCAGTAGATAATCTCAAAAGCATGGCATAGAACAGAAAGGAGCTTTCAAAATGATTTATACATTCCAGAAGGATAATAACCCTGTGGGAGAGTAAAAATACTGAAATGTGCTCATGCATCAAAATCTTAGTCAGGAAGTCAATATTCCTACTAGAGGAAAAAGAAAAATAAAGTGGAGAGGAAAACACAATTTGAGGATATAAAGGAAATACCATTGGCAAAGGGAAGTAATTATTATAAAAACCATGAATGCCCGATATTTTCCAATATTTATAAGCAGAATTAATGCCTGGAAACAATTTATGTTTTAAGAAATTGAAATATGCAAGGCAGGCTAAGCCTCTGTAATCTATTTTCTGTGTAAAGGAATTGGGCAGATTAAAAAAATGAAGATAATGCATTTTTGCCAGAGTTTCTTTTCCTCTTCTTTTCTCTCCCTTTCCTGTCTTTTTTAAATAAATAAAATAAATCTAAGGAATCAGGGATGAAGGTAATGACTTTTCCAGAAACTGATAACTGCAACAAGAATTCAAATAAACAGAGTCACAAGTTTTCCTTGGGACTGAAGCCTCGCCCCACCTTCTTGGAGGGGAATCTCTCTGTGTTCGTTTTGGTCTTAGAACATGCCAGGTGATTGTGACTTATTTATCGAAGATTCTTGCAGTTCATTTTTTGAGAAAAAGAAATAACAGCATTTTGGTGTCTTTCAAAGCTTAACCTTGTTAGTTCTAGGGTAGACTTATTAGATTATTAGAACACTTACATTTCACCGGATTCTGGCGGAAGCACAAGGCGATGTTCACACTGGGTCCCTCTGGCCCTGTTGGCATCACCTTTAGAAAAGCTGTCCCCTTAAACTCTGTGATTAGGAAGAGAGTCTCAGAGGAGAAGTACTGTTGGTTAGCTCCTGTCTCTTGAGTTAATTTGCCAGGAGACTTACCATGTCTCCCATGGGTCTGCGTGGAAGTAGAATCCAGAAATGAGCCAGGGGATCTCATTACAAGGGGATCACACCAGGCACACTGGGCAAGTTCGGTCTCACATGGCCTGCTACTTATTTTCCATCCCAGGAAAAAATAGCTTAGCTCTGTTGAAGATGTGTGGGATGTCACATTGCCCCTCCTTTCGTTCTTCTGAATCCCTGTTACTGTTTTGTCCTTAGTCACTGTGAGTGAAAACTCATCTCTGTGGAAGTGAAAAGTGTGTCTCTCTGTGTGTACTGAAAGAGCTTGCCTCATTTGCCTCATGAGCCGGGGCATGCATGGGTTTCACTAGGTAAGAATTAGGTTTGGGGACAGGGACTGAAAATGGTATTTCTTCTTATTTGTAGGAATATGCCAAGAAATTGAGGCAGACGATTAAAGTTTTAGGTAATCATTCTTGTCTGCACTCTCATTATCATCTTAGCTAACAATCACAGAACATCGTGCCAAAGCACTGTGCCAGGTCACGGACTGAGTGGGTGCTTCATGTGCACTGGCACATTGAATCCTGGCTGGAACCCCGAGGGGCCACAGTGAGAAGCTGCAGGAGCAGCTAGAGGTCTGGGCAAAGGACCTCATGTTTGCCTTTGGGTCTCCGTTGGTGTGAACACAGAGGTAGGAACCCTTCCCAGACCATGAGGCTCAGAGCTGTGCATGGGTAGTGTGAGATCAGCTTTGCTTCCAGATCCTGTGGTTTACGAGACATGAGGCATAGGCCTCTGCCGCTGCTCAGAGTGCACAGAGGCCCCCAAGCAGCACCCATGTTGAAGCAGAGAAGAGTGTCCACAGCCAGACTAAATGAAGTCAAAAATTCTGGCACACAAATGGAGTTTAGTATATAACCTAATCAGCAATTTAGTCTGGTCCAGGTAAGGATTAAAGGTAACTCGGCTCAGGTCCAGTGTTCCTTCTGTTCTTCAGTGATCTTGGACACCTACTCCCTCTAAGTCTCAGGAATATCTAAAGAGTCTCCATGTTTCTTTCCAAATGTGACTACACATACTCTCTAGTGCAGATGAGGTAAATATTTTCCATTCTCACCCCAGTGCAAGTCTCAGCTAAGACCCCAAACTAAGAAACCTGGTTGCTTTAACCTTAGACTTTTACCCAGAGTCTCCCACATAAAACCCCTGCAGAACTAACAGCAAGCCCTGTCATCCTGAAAGTCCCTGTGGGCTTCTTTGGTAAAAGCAGCACCCAAATGCTCCTAGTTGTATTTAGGGAGTTACACAAATAAAAACCAGATCATTGGCTCCGTGCCTGTAGCTCAGCAGCTAGGGCGCCAGCCACATATACCAGAGCTGGCAGGTTCAAATCCAGCTGGGGCCTGCCAAATAACAATGACAACTGCAACCAAAAAATAGCTGGGTGTTGTGGCAGGCACCTGTAGTCCCAGCTACTTGGGAGGCTGAGGCAAGAGAATCGTTAAGCCCAAGAGTTGGAGATTGCTGTGAGCTGTGATGCCACAGCACTTTACCAAGGGTAACATAGTGAGTCTGTGTCTCAAACAAACAAACAAACAACCCCCCCCATATAATTATTTGTACAAGATAGAAGCTCAAGAATCGTGTTTTATATTATAGATGACTCCTTATTCTAGCTATGCTCTGTACATCTTGCACACCACTTATTCCTAGGCTCTACCAGCTTTCGTGACAAATATGGGAAAAGTGGCAATTATCAAAGCCATTCCTGGGTCACTACCCAACTGTGTTCTTGGGTTATCATGCCTTCCGGGTCTTTCCATGTCCTTGTGGATTCTGAGTCACTTAAGTAGTTTCCTCTGTGACTTTGCTGCTTTCTTTGTTGTGACAACCACTGTATCTGAGAAAAATACCCAAATCAAGTTATCAGAAATACCATTTCTATTTTAAGCGATGTTCAGATGAACTCTCCGTTATTTGTTTTTTAATGAGTCATTGATATGATAGATACTAGACAATAAAAATAGCATGCACGGATCCACTCAAATGAAGAAATTACAAAGGAAAGGATTCAGAGCCAGCTTCATGAGTCTTGTATGTCTTGGCCAGAACAAGGGGTACAGATTAGACGGAATGTGGAAATAGGAAAGAACTTCTCCAAAGAGCTGTTGCTTTGCTGCTGATGCTGCTTGGAGGGAGTAGTGGGTTATGTTCCTTCCGTCTTGATAAGATAATTGTTGGTCTTCCCGTTTTCTTCACCTCAAGCCCAGTGTGGGGACGTCCATGGAATCACTCAGAAAGCTTAAAATATGCTCCTTGCTAGTGGGGGACTCGAGAAAGGACTTGAGAAAGCTACAACCACTGTAGGAGCAGCAAAGTGTGGTCTGTGTTAAGATCACCCTGATGTCCAGGATTTATAGAGATGAAGGATGTAGGAGTGTTTCTTTTGAATGAAACATGAGCCACATAGAAACAGCTGACATGTAGTCCTCTTGGATTCTGTCCAAAAGAGCCATCTTGAAGGACAGAGGGTTCAGAAGAGCAGAAAAGTGAACACTGGATCCCAAGATAATATGCAAGAAATTACAAATGATCACCAAGAATCAAAGATACCTCTCACTCAGGTGGGGTTGGAAGGGGAGTGTGCCATTGACCTGCGATAGAAAGAGGACCCCTGTGAGGGATGGATTGTAACATAGGCTGATCCATACTTAGGTGACACAGATTTATTAAAATATTAATTAGAAAAAAGCAAACACAATGATTGCTTAACTTATTCTTATATTTTTGGTGTCTGGCAAAGTGCCTGACGTGATAGTCATTCAATATATAGCTGAATGAATGGATGATACGCTGGCTTCATTTCTAAAACTTGTTTTAGGTTCCTTGGCAAAGGGACTCATAAATGTTAGTGCAAACAACATGTTGTTAGTGGGAATATCTGTTCTACAAGAATAGATAGGTCTTTCTAGTACAAGTTTCCGGAATGATGGTTAATATTAAGGAAGCATAAAACAAGTCCTAACTTAGGAGACAAAAATTGGAAACTAATACCCTCATTACTAAAATCCCTGCCTAACCAATGTGATGTTCTAAATGGTTTCCACCTGTCTTAGTCCATTTTGTGTTGCTGTAAAAAATTTCCTGAGATTTGGGTAATTTGTAAAGAAAAGAGGATGTATCAATCACGTGAAAGAAAAAAGCCAATCTGTGGTGTGGAGAACCCCATCATCCTTTCCATTCTGTCCCCACAGGAGTTAAAACAGGATATTAGACACAAATTCCTTTGATTTTTCCAGTGCAGATGTCCTCTGGAAATGTTCGAGAACATTTTGATAAGGTATAAGATTAATTCATGCACTGTACCATCTGGAACAATACTTACTCAACTTGAAAAAATATATACAGAAAAGAGGTTTATTTAGCTGACAGTTTTGAAGGCCGAGAAGTTTAAAGACATGCCCTTGGCACCTGACGGGGCTTTCGCGCTGTGTTGTAACACGGCAGAGAAGGTCGATGGGAAGTGAGTGTATGCAAAGAGAGAGAAACCCGAGAGGTGTCCTGGCTTTGCAACAACCCACTCTGGCGGGAACGAATCCATGCGTGTAAATTAATGCAGTCTCGCGAGAGTGAACGCTCGCCACTGCGAGAATGGTGCTGAGGTCTGGGGTGGGGTCTGCCCCGGCAGCCCAGGCTCCTCCCGCGAGGCCCCACCTCTCAACGCCGCCATGCCGAGAATCCAATGTCAGCATGGACTTCCGTGAGGGCAAACATAACCAAACCACAGCCCGGTCTCCCCAGACTTGAGGTTGAATGTCCTTACAAAGCCGCTGCTCCTCCACTTAAGTTCCTCAGCGAATCTCAGGGGCTCTCTGCCCCTCCCTGCCTCGCCCCCAGGGCCCCACGTGGAGTTCCCAGGCTCTGTCTGACTTTGATCTGGCGCCTGCCCCTCTACCCTCTCTGGGCGAATGGCCTCATGAGTAATCATGAGTAATGGCCTTTGACTAATTATTTTGGTTATCATTCTGAAACTGTTCTGGATGTGATTTGTCTGATATCTCTGACTATTCATTAGCGGTGGAAAAGACCCGCTGGAGTCTCTGTTTCTCTGGAGAGGCCACTGATATCTGCTGAGGGTGTACCAGGCGCTGCGCTCCGTGCTTTTCATATTGACAAAAATAACGACTGGCGATAACTTCAGACAGTGTTGTAATAATTAGGAAACCACCAGCTGTACTGAGAGTTACATAGAGAGCACTATTCCAAGTATTCAGTGTGTTCTCCAAGTGTCCATTTCAGAGGGAGAAAGTGGAACCTGGGCGTGGAGGTCAACGTCACATCTAGAAGTTTAAATTCTATTCTGAAGTGGAGCTTCATGGAAGGTCTTTAAAGACCCCTCCTGTGAACAATATTCAAAATATAACATTTTCTTGATGACATCAGGGCAGCAGTATGAAAATCAAGCACTGTACAGCACCACTGAGATTTTTGAGGTATAAAGGCATGTTTGTGTTCACAGAAAATGATCCCTGTCTCTCATATATTTTTAGTTTTTATTCCTACTTCTAGTTTTTTTTTTTTCTTCCTGTCTCATTACTTACTGTCAGGTTCTCAACTGTTACTTACTTATTTCATTATAGTTGTTTCTCTGGTGCAACCTCAGACCTTTCTTTTTTGATTGATTTGTAGCTGGGAAAAATAAAGAAGAATTTTGGTTGCAATGCTACACCTACTTTGAATTATTACTAAGATGATTGTTAGTCTCTTGTAAGTGTTGCTACTGTCCACCCATTGAGTTTTCTGGCTTTGTGATCTATCTTTCTAGTTGCTTAAAGGTTTCTTTCCCCATGTTTACAAGCTGATTTTTTTCCTGGATAACAAAACTCCAATTACCGAATAAATAGATGCAGGAGAAGGTGCATGGGATTATAACAACTATTAGACAAAGGTGGGTGCCATAACACAGTATTTATTTATTTATTTATTTATTTTTGCACACATGGTTGTAGAAAATTCAAAGAGGAAAGAGCTACAGCTGTAGGGACTGGTGTCCAGTTGCTCTGAGATCTCTTAGATGTTGACCTTTTCATTTTCAAGAGCTCTTGTTTCAAGATATCAGACCCACACGAGAGGTTTGACGATCACATATCCTTTTATTTGATGGTTCAGAGCTCGCCAGTTCAGGACATTAGGATTGATGGGGGAACCCTGATAAATTAACTGGATCTCTTCTGGGGACAGCACAGAGTCCCACATGTACAGATCCCCAATCTCTCCCACAAAGGACTGGCTCTTATCAAACCCAGCCCCATAGTTGTCCTGCTCCTGCCCCAGGACGATCTTGGGGTGCGCTCCCACAGAGTAACCCTGCTTCAGACCCTTTTTCACTAATGGCCTTCCATTGACCCAAAATTCAGCAATGCCTGAGGCAGACTCCCAGGTAACACAGATGTGCACTGGCTCTGGGAACTCTTCAATAACTTTCCACATCACACCGCTTCTCCCAATGTATAAACTGTACTCTCCAATTCGTTCTTTATAAATTAGTAGCTCATTATCCTTGCCATGGGTATTATAGGAGAAGAGGCTATAACCACGGGAAAGGTCACTAAAAGCTCGAAAACACAAGGTGAAGTTCTGCAGAGGTTTCTCCAGCTGTGCAATCAAGCTCACATGGTTGGTAGAAGATTCTCTAGGGAACACAAACACTTTCCCACTGAGGTCTGTGGGATAAAGAAAGAAAGAAAATGAACTTCACCACAAAGGCAGGGAAAAATATCCCAGTTTCAACCTCTTTGCTCACGTGATGCTCCTTCACTATCCCCTGACTGCCCTACCTGTCTTAGCAAAGGCTTCCAGGAGGCTGGTGAGGATGGAGACCCAGAGCAGCAGCTTGTTCATGTTCCTGGCCTGGGGCTGCTACAGCAGCTGAGTGGCTGGGGTTGGGCAGCAGGCAGCACAGTGTCTGTCCCAGCTTCCGAGAGTCATGCTGTGAACCTCAGCTCTTCAGGGTTTATATGCACCTGGGGAGAAGATGGGGGTGGGAAGCACCAATGATGTGTGAGTGATTTTCCAGGCCTGCCCCTGGTGCTGGCAACCAGAGCTGCTGATGGGGAGGGCTAGTGAGGGTCTGGGCTGGAAAATCAATGGGAGTTACTTATTAGACACCAGCTAAGAGCTCCAACTCCTGGGACCCAGAATCTGCTGCTGGGAAGAGAGTGGTGCAGGCTATAGGCTGTGGATAGGATGTGGCTGTGCAGAGGTCCCTCTGTCTGCTGCTCTGTGCTCTGCTGAGCCACGTGGAGGGTTCCCCTGAGCTCAGGGCTCTCATGGGCTGTCGGTCCATGGCCTTTCTTTTCTTTCATAGTTCTGTGGACTAGTCTTCTGTTTGTTTTCAGGACATTCTGGGATTCTGCTTTCTGCTGAAAACCCTAAAAATTCCCCGTAAGTTACTATTGAGTAACACATCAGGCATTGCTAGGGGAAAGAGAGAATTGGAATATAAACTTACTGACTCCCTGAAGCTTCATATTTTCTGCTACTATTATTTAGGTACTTTTCTTTTGCATCTCATGATGCTTCCCTATCCTAGATTTTCCCATTTCTCATTATGACTTGTTTTTCTGGAGAGCTACCCACTACCTATCAAGACATCGGCATCTCCTCTGAGTCCCTTGCCACTGAGGGTATACCTAACCCATTTTGGTGATGACCCCATTAATAAATTATGCTCACATTTATTCATTAATTCCTGAGTATTGCACTAGGTGGTGGGGTTCAGTGGTGACTGCCCTTCACACAACTCCACGACCTCCCTCTTTATTCTCTCTGCTACTACTTAAAATGTCACACTTTTTAGCCACCACTCAAACCTGCTCTCCCTGTAAGATGTCAAACTCATGTTCCACTTTCTAGCCACATTAGTTTTCCTCTCTCTCATCCCTAAATTCTATGGCATTTTCTGTCTTGCCCTATTTGTTATTCTCTTGTTCTCTCTTTTCACAATTCACTTCAGATCTTCTGATCAGTCTTTTCAATGATAATCATGCCCACCAACGATTCACTTTCTCTACCATTTTTCAAATTATTCTTCTAATTCTCATCTCTGGAAAGTTTCTGTTCTCTTTTCCTCTTCTTCCCCCTCACCCCCCAAGCTGAATCCCAGATTGGAAAGCATAATTAGCTTGTTGCACAGTGAAGGTTAGAGACGGACTTGTTGTTATATATCCTATTGGCTCCTGAATTAATACAGATCCTTCAGATTGGGAAGCCAATGCCATTTGTAATCTGGCCCCAACTTGGCTGTGACCTCTTAATCAAATTCTCTCCTCCAGTCAACCATCTCTAATTGTTATTCTCCACACATGCCTGGCTTTCCCGATTCTATTGCCTTCTACTCATTGCCTTTATTCTGTCTTGAATTTCTCTTTTATCCTTCACTGTTTCTTAAAAATTCTAACCGTTCATCAAAATTAAAGCAAATAAAAAATGATTTGCTTCATGAAGACTTTTATGATGTCCCAACTAGAAATTATTTGCATCTCTTTTGAACTCCTTATAAGGTTTGGAGTAGAGGTCCAGTCCTGCCACATATTGTTGACTATTATATACGTTATGGTCACATTTATTCATTAATTCCTGGGTAATGCACTAGGTGGTGGGGTTTAAAACCTCTCTAGCCTTTGGTCTTCTACTCTGTAAAACAGAGATGAAATGTCTACCTCCTAGAGATTTTGCAAATAAAAATAAAATATTATATGCATAAAGTGTATGAAATAGTGACTGGACGATGGTTATTACTGATATCATTTTGGAGCCTTTTATGGCTATTGCCATTGTCTATTGCATATTATAGATATTAGTTTATTTATCTTTTGTCCCATCTACATTGAAACTGGGTATTAGGTTTTATTCATGTTTAGGTTACCCACTTTATCTAGCATTGTTTCTTTTACACCAACAGGAGCCTGTTACATATTTGCAGAATCAGAGGACTCAAGTAGGGTGAGAATTTTTTTACATGAAACAGTTTAATAGCAATAAAAAGTAGAACACAGTAACCGAGTAATATGAGCAGATAATTCTGGAAGTAGGAGCTGGCACGTAACCTTTACTGAGAACCCAGGGACTATGCAATTCCCTAACATTTCCAGATGTTAATTAATGAGTGCTATAAAATTCAGAGAACATAGGGCTCACCAGATGCTTCTAGTTTTCATTGTAAATTAATATATTAGCATTCTGTCAACAAAAATTGTTTGGAGATTAATGCAGAAGAGAGTCTTTGCCAAAGGGAGATGAATCCACAGAGCTGGCCTGAGGTGTGAGTGAGCCTGGAGAGACTGGAGGTAAGGGGGCCTGCACAGATAGAGGGCCCAAAGGCCAGTGTCGGCATTTGGACATGCAAATGTTGTGTTCACACACTGTGAAGAGGAAATGCTGATTGGAAAATAGAACCAGATCAAACTTTCACTCTTTGCAGATGCTATGATTGTATATCTGGAAAACACCAGGGATTCTACTACAAAACTTTTAGAAGTGATCAAGGAATACAGCAATGTCTCAGGCTACAAAATCAACATTCATAAATTGGTAGCCTTTATATATACCAACAATAGTCAAGCTGAACAAACAGTTAAGGACTCTATTCCGTTCACAGTAATGTCAAAGAAGATGAAATATTTGGGAGTTTATCTAACAAAAGACGTGAAAAATCTCTATAAAGAGAACTATGAAACTCTAAGAAAAGAAATAGATGAAAACATAAACAAATGGAAAAACATACCATTCTCATGGCTGGGAAGAATCAAGATTGTTAAAATGTCCATACTACCAAAGCAATATACAATTTTAATGCAATCCCTATTAAAGCCCCACTGTCATACTTTAAAGATCTTGAAAAAATAATACTTAGTTTTTATATGGAATCAAAAAAAACCTTGAATAGCCAAGACATTACTCAGAAATAGAAATAAAGCAGGAGGAATTATGCTACCAGACCTCAGACTATACTATAAATTGATAGTGATCAAAACAGCATGGTACTGGCACAAAAACAGAGAAGTGGATGTCTGGAACAGAATAGAGAACCAAGAGATGAATCCAGCTACTTATCTAATCTTTGACAAGCCAATTAAAAACATTCAGTGGGGAAAAGATTCCCTATTTAATAAATGGTGCTGGGTGAACTGGCTGGCAACCAATAGAAGACTAAAACTGGACCCACACTTTTCACCATTAACTAAGATAGACTCTCACTGGATAAAAGATTTAAACTTAAGACATGAGACTATAAAAATACTAGAAGAGAGTGCAGGGAAAACCCTGGAAGAAATCGGTCAGGGCGAGTATTTTATGAAGAGGACCACCCCGGGCAATTGAAGCAGCTTCAAAAATACACTACTGGGACCTGATCAAAATAAAAAGCTTCTGCATAGCCAAGAACACAGTAAGTAAAGCAAGCAGACAGCCCTCAGAATGGGAGAAGATATTTGCAGGTTATGTCTCCAACAAAGGTTTAATAACCAGAATCCACAGAGAACTCAAACATATAAGCAAGAGAAAAACAAGTGATCCCATTGCAGGCTGGGCAAGGGACTTTACGAGAAACTTCTCTGAAGAAGACAGGTGCACGGCCTACAGACATATGAAAAAATGCTCATCATCTTTAATCATCAGAGAAATGCAAATCAAAACTACCTTGAGATACCGTCTAACTCTAGTAAGATTAGCTCATATCACAAAATCCCAAGACCAGAGATGTTGGCGTGTATGTGGAGAAAAGGGAACACTTCTACACTGCTGGTGGGAATGCAAATTAATACATTCCTTTTGGAAAGATGTTTGGAGAACACTTAGAGATTTAAAAATAGACCTGCCATTCAATCCTATAATTCCTTTTCTAGGTATATACCCAGAAGACCAAAAATCACATCATAACAAAGACATCTGTACCAGAATGTTTATTGCAGCCCAATTCACAATTGCTAAGTCATGGAAAAAGCCCACGTGCCCATTGATCCACGAATGGATTAATAAATTGTGGTATATGTACACCATGGAATATTATGCAACCTTAAAGAAAGATGGAGACTTTACTTCGTTCATGTTTACATGGATGGAGCTGGAACATATTCTTAGTAAAGTATCTCAAGAATGGAAGGAAAAGTATCCAATGTACTCATCCCTACTATGAAACTAATTTTTGGTTTTCGTATGAAAGCTATAACCCAGTTATGACCTAAGAACATGGGGAATGAGGAGAGGGAGGGGAGAGGGGGGGAGGATGGGCAGAGGGAGGGTGATAGGTGGGATTACCCCTGCGGTGCATCTTACAAGGGCATATGTGAAACTTACTAAATGTAGAATATAATTGTCTTAACACAATAACTAAGAAAATGCCAGGAAGGCTGTATTAACCAGTGTGATTAAAATGTGTCAAACTGTTTATAAAGCCAATGTATGGTGCCCCATGATCGCATTAATGTACACACCTATGATTTAATATTAATAAAAAATATATATATAAAAGAAAATAAAAAAAGAAAATAGGGCTCATAGCAGAATGGGAAAAGTAGAGAAAAAGTGGAGCCTGATTCTATCCTATAGTTTCTTTCTCTAGAATGTTTCTCAGGCCTTGGAAGAAAACAATCTGAGCTTTAGAGAGGTTTGAAGTGAAAACTGAGGGTTCTTTTTATTCCAGAAAGGAAGGCTCTGATGTCAGGATGTAGGAAAATGAACCCTGGGTCTTCAAGACTGATGCAGTTCCCAGGATGAACTAGTTCCTGCTGCTGCTGCAGGGCTCCTCGGTGCCTCCTGCCCCTGAAAACTGAGGCACAGGTGGCAACTGCTGTTTATGGGGTCTCTGGAAGGGTGGAAAGTGGGGCAGGAAAGATGCAAGTATGTTAAAAAGAAGTGGAGCCACCTGTGTGCCTGAGCAGAGCTGTCCTGGTTCTGTCAGTTGGCCTGCAATCAAGTGTGCCTCCGCATGGACAAGGAGAAGGCAGTGGTAGTACTAGAAAAAGGGTCTGACTTGGAACTCTAAAAAGGGAGAGGTATGAAATATAATTGAGGATTACTGGAGGAGTTAAAGATTGCCTTCAAGACACCTGCTAAGGGCATCTTGGGTGTTTATAGAAGATGTAAAGTCACAATAACCATTAGGAAAGACTGGATAGTAAGAGACTGAAGGAGGATATGGGAAGAACAGTATTTGGGTTTTAATATAAAAAATTATTTGCCATGTTATCTGTCAGCTGTAAGGAAATTTCAGAGGATTTAGATGGAAAAAGAAAAAGGAGGCATCAAAAGTTACTAATTATTGTCCTGATATGCAGTTATTTAAACCTAAAGGCATACAGCCTTAGACTGATGGCAGAGTCCTATAGTAAAAAAAAAGGGCAAAGATGAGAATTTAAAAAATAAAAATATGTAGAGCACATAAACACATTTCTGGCTGCATATGATTTGGAAAAACATGGTACTTACTGGTGCAGAAAGGACAATGGAGAGGACATTCATTTGAAGGGGGTGAAGGGTAGGTGATAACATTGGGTCTCAAAATGCTAAATTTAAAAATTTAGTATGACCTATACATATAAATGGCCAGTGGAGAATTTGAAATATGTTATTGCTGCTTGGAATTAGAAATGCAGGTTTCAGAGGAATCAACATATAAGTGATGATGAAACAAAAATAGACTCAGCAGAAGAGAGAAGAGAGAAAAGATCAGGAGCCAGGCAGTGATCTAAGGGAATACTTGCCTGGGTGCCTGGGGGTCAGAGAAGAGTGTTGGCATGGAGGAAGGAGGGGGGGGAGACAAAAAACAATGACTGACAGGAAGACAGATAGCGTGTGGGGTGTTCTGGGAACCAAGTTAGCTTAAGTGTCCAAGGAGCGGTACCCAGTTGGGTTAAATGCATCAGAAAGATGTGAGTTGGATGCTGGATGTAGCAATAAAAACCTCATTGGTGACCTTTGAAAGAGCAATTTTCATAAAGTGAGTATGGCAGAAGCCAAGTTTCAGGGATTGATGGAGAGAGGAGGAAAGGAGTCTGTTTTTAAAGGTTTAGTAATTTCGACAACAGAAGGATGGAAACAAGATTCTCTATAGCAGAGTCAGGATCTAATGACTATTTCCCACATCAATTATAGATCATCTCTTCTTGACAGAGTGGCTATTGTGTCTCTGTTTCCCACCTTGTAACATTTCACTCAACAACAGAGAACTATCAATGTCCACCTGAGATTCTGACTGACCTTTCTACCAAAGTAGCTTTTCCACCCTCTAAATGCCAGGCTCCTGCTACAGCCTCCACCTCCCCTTCCCAATCCTGGAAGCTTCACAAACCAGATGGTCCCTTTCCATCTCCTGTAGATACTCAGTAGTCCCCCCTGGATCTCATTTCACTGTTCCTAATTTCAGGGTTCATTTAGAAAAGAAAGTCCTTCTTAGTTATCTTCTACTTTGGGTGGAGTGAGTAGATCACATCTAGACCATGTAACCTCACTGAATTCTTCACAATTCACCTGAAACTACTCTCTAGAATGTCACCCTATTTGTGTCTCAGACTTTAACCTTCTTGGCATCTTCACACTATTATACTTCTTTTCCCACCATTCACCTTTATAGTTTTATAAAATTTGGCCTTCATTATTCAGATGAATTTTAAAAAATCTATCTTTATTTAAATATAAAAAAATTTTTTTTGAGACTCAAGCTGTCACCCTGGGTAAAGTGCTGTGGCATCAGAGCTCACAGCAACCTCCAACTTTTGTAGCTGTCATTGTTGTTTAGCTGGGCCAGGTCAGGTTTGAACCCGTCACCCTCAGTGTACTTGGCTGGTGCCGTCACCACTGTGCTACGGGCACCAAGCCTAAATTTAAATTTTTTATAAAATTCATTATTCACTGGAACCCGCTCCCTGATCACAGCTATCTCCTTGCTGTTCAGAATCGCTTTGTGACACCAGCGTCTGGGGTAGGAGATGTGCAATATTTCTCAGTCTACAGAGGCAGGGAGCACATGCACTGAAGAAGCAGGATCAGTTTCTCACTTGTGTCGCTGGAAGAGGTATTGTTTCACTCCTGTCATCCTGCCTTTCTCTCGACCATGTTTCTGTCCATGACCTAGAGTTCATGCCAGAAGAAGAATTTTCTCACTCCATCAGTATCCCTAAAACTTCAGAGTACAGAGAAAGAACTCCCCGGAAACTGGAAGGGTTTGCCTTGCTGACTTGAGTGATGTCATTCCCATCTTAATTTCAGCAGGGAATGCCGTCCTTATGGCTGTCACCCACCTTAGCCATGTACTGTTTCCTGAGTGTGTTCACTAGTCCAGAGACTGTACACCCTGGCGACCTTCCATCACAGCTCAAAACCAGGTAGTTTTGGTCTTTGATGTCTTCTTCGTCATCTGTTGTGCAGTTGCCTGGAAATTCCTGGGGAACATAGTCCTGGGGAACAAGAGGGTGTGTTCTCAGTTGGTGTGTCAGCTTTTTGCCTTAGGCTGATCATGACAGTTACTTAGAAGACATCCTTTTGTACCTCTGTGACACTGTGGTGGCCTGCTTCATGACTTCCTTCTTGTCATGAAACTCTTCTGTCTTGACAATACTATGCATGAAATAAACATTTTATTCACTGGGCCTGTGTGCAGGTGTCCATGGGTTTGGTTCATATTTCCTACATGAACATGGGCATCACCTCCACCATGCTCAGAATCACCTCCTCTGGGGGCTTTGCCACCCATAGTGCCTGGCCGCACCAGGGTGATCTTCTGGTAAGGCTGTGTCTCTATTGGCTACCTCAAATGCAAGCTGATGAACTTAGTAGAGAACAGGCCTTTTATCAGAGACGGATCCCACCCTCAGTCTGACGCTGGACTTTGTTGTTTACAATCTGAGGTACGCGGAGGCCAAGGATACCATGTACAGAGCTGTGGACAGAAGCATTTCTTAACAGATTGACTCATTTCATCAGGAGACCTTTAGTCCAGAGTGATATTTTTCTTGCCCACAAACATTTTATATCTCACAAGTAGATCAAATAAAAAGCTTTGCTGTGAATTGATTCAGACACTTAGAATGCTTTTCTATTTAAGCTCCAGAAAGGAGGCAGGGTGCACATTACTGCGGGGACAGACAACCCTTCAGGAGCACTTTGATGGCTTCCTCCTAAGCGCATGCAATGTGATTGAAGATCCTCCTCCCTGCTACCACTTCACCTGGCTATTTGGTGCTTGACTTCTGTCTTTGAGTGGAACAAATATAATGATGACAATGCAGTGGTAACTTCAGTTAAAGAATCCCAGGGACCACCTGAGACTCTTCCTGCTTCGTGACTTCAGTCATACGACCCTTAGTTGGCCTTGCAAAGGAGCTACTTATGCCATGTGCTGATTGGAAAATGAATACTTTCAAAAAATAGAATAGAGGTCCGTGAATCCATCCCCGGTGGCCATTTAAATAGTGTGTGTTTAGGTGGAGTGCCCTTTACTTCTGTAGAAGGAAACCAAGATCTTTTTAAACCCTATTATTATTGCAACCCCTGAGCAGGGGGAGAAGCTGAGCAGAGGGAGACTAGATGGCGAACTCTTCTCAAAAAATAATGCCTTCGTATAGATGTTCTCTCCTTAAACATTTTTCATCTTGTCCCTTGAAAGCACTTGGAAATTGCCGATTCCATCAACTATTTGGGGTGGTTGTGATGGCTAATTCTGGGTGAGAGGCTTTGGTTACTCTTCTCCAGGTATGGACTTGGTGAGCCCATTTTCCTATCAGCTATCTGGGAGAGCGGTAGTGGGTGGGTGCTGAAAATTTATTTTGCCACATATGTTTTCCCATTAGAGTTTTTGTTCTGAAGAGCACTTCTCTGCTCTGCCCATATCTTATACTTTTTTTTTCTTGGATGGGTAGTTATGTGTTTAATTAAGAACATTTTATGTACATTCACTGGGAGACAGCTGGAAGATACGATGGAGATGCCAAGGTATGGTGGCATTTATTTGCACACACTCCTATGTTTTGGGAATCAGTGACTCCTTATTATTTCAGCCCCAAGGTCAACTCTTTCCATTATCTATCTTATACTTTTGCCATATCTTTGAACCACAGGAGCAGGCCTGAAGCACATCTTTGGTGACAGGTGATTTTCTCTCCTTCCAGAAGACTGCTGGATGTCAACAGTTCCAGGTATAGCAAGTATCTTCTTCTGGAATTTCCCTTCACTCTTACTTGGCACAGCTGTGTATGTTTCTAGGTGAAGTCAATATATCAGTGATGGTCAGTACATGCTGGTTGTATTTTTAGGGTGGCTTTGAAGCTGAGGTCCCTAGGTCCCTAGGGGGTTTTTGAATGAGTTTTCACAGGGTTCATGGACTCTCTGATACTGGGTGCAAAATATTGCAAGTGCAGTCATGTGTGCATTTTTAAAATAAGATTTTCAAAGTCTAGAATAGAATTTTGAAAACCCATTTTGACAAAAATTCATAATAAAAATGAAATTTTATATTGCAATACTGTACACACACATGCATATACACAGATATAAATATATGTTAGTCAAAATTATCATACAACAATACGAAAGCTAACATTAGAAAAATTCTGAAATGTTTGAGAAATAACAAGAAGTCCTGTGAGACCAGAGAGGAGTAAATGAGGAAAAAGTGAAAGAGAATATATTTGAAGAAGTTGGGCTCCATCGGTAATGAAAATGGCGTAGCTGTCATCATCATCGTCATCATCAACAGTTACTATTTTCTCTTCTGCTTTCTACCTCTCCCAGCCCGGGCTGATTGCTCTTTCATCTCTTCCTCTGCAGGACTTTGTGAACACCTTTTATATTTTAGTACTTGTCATGACATTATTTCTATTTTAAAAAGGTGTGTCTTTCTTTTATTAGAAAATTTTGCCATACATCTGCTCGAAATATATGTGATTAGAATGAATAATGTTATCAATCACTCTCCTAAACCAGATAGAGTAGCTACCTCTTAAGAGATTCACCATCTTGAGAAAGCAGCTAACATTTGAAAAAATGTGCAGGAGCTGGTGTGGGTGCAAACTGGGCAGGCTTGGTTACAAGGAATGAATACCCTGCTCTACTTGGGACAGTCCAGAGGAGGAAGAAATAAAAATGGAGACATATTTCCAACAAGGTGAACTAAATTTGGGTAGTATAGAAAGAATATGGCAAACAAAGGGAATGGTATGGCTGGGACAGAAATGTGTTGGAAGGCCATGCAAAGTGGCATCTATGTCTTCAAGCCTAGTACCCAGCACCAGGCTCTGACACATTGGAGGGTCTCAGTACGACTCTAAATGGATGAATTGGTGAGCATTTGCAAAGTATAGCATCTTGTATTTGTGCTTCCTGGCTTCCCACAGTCAATAGAAACGCCTGGACACATTTCTTCTTGCCCCACATGTAGATTCTGTTTATCTCAGGGTGAAAAGAAAGAGAAAAAATATAACACACTGGAAATGCAAAATCCCATGGACATTCTTTGCCTCTATCAAATCCATAGCTTACACCAAGTTTTCTCCTTTCATTTTTCAACTTACAACAAACTGATTAGAGAAGAAAATAGATGCAGCACATCCAACAATAAGTCAAACAGATCTTAGCAGCACGGGCGCCTTTGGAAGAGAGAGAAGAGGTGGCTGAAGAGATGAGCCTGAGCTGAAAAATAAGGAACAATAAGCCCAGCGCAGGACCCAAGTGTTTAGAACAGAAGATTGAAAAGGTACTAGATCTCACTTCAGTCTGTTACTGCAGATGCATATGTGTGGGGGAGGCTGGGTGGGATTTGAAGAAGGAAACTAATATCGGACAGTCTAAAATGTGCCAAACGGTAGGAAATCACATTAAGGAATGTGATAACTCCTAAAATTTATGCAGTACTTTCTTTCATATGCATTTTCTAATTGTAATGTTTCTAATACTTCTGCAAGTGTATTTCCCCCAGCTTACTGTTGTTATTTCCCTTACTATTGGTGCTGTTACTGCTGCTTATTACCACCATTAGTAGAGTTAACCTATTATGAGGCGGACACTTTTCTGAACTGTTCACCTGTATTTTCATGTATTTACCCATACGTGACATAGACAAGGGTGAGGAAGAACTGGGACTTAGACCCATACACCAACTCTAAATTCCATATCCAGACATACATACACATCTCATTTATTCATTTGCCCAGGACAAAGAATAGTATATAACCAACTTTCCAGAAATTAAGCATATCCCAAACATATCTAATTTCAGACATTACTAATAGGAATTTTGTAATTTTTTTATCATTGTCTTTGTGAACAAAGTAGACACATTTAACAGTTTCCTTAAGCATTGACTATATCTTACGCTACAATACACTAGTATCTACTGAAATTTCTGAGGTTTGTGGGAGATGTTGTCTCTGCGTTAAATTATTTACAGATTGCAAATAACTTTTTGTGGTATTTTAAAACTCAAATTTATTGAGATAGAATATCTACAACAGAAAATTCACCATAATAAGTGCAAAATTTAGTGGATGGTAGGCAATCGGATTGCCTACCATTTTCATTATCATTACCCTGAAAAGAAACTCTATTCCTAGTAGTACTCATCCCTTATACTGTGAACCCCTGTCCTAGGCAACCACTATTCTGTTTTGTTCCTATGAATTTACCTTTACCGGACATGTCATAAAAGCAGAACAATGCAATATGTGGTTTTTGTGGTTTCTTTCACTTTGTAGGAGGTTTTCAAGCTTCATCCAATGTCATAGCATGTATCAGTATTTTACTTCTTCATTTGGCTGAATGATAGTCCGTTGTGTGGATACACCACATTAGTTGATTTTTGGATGTTAAATCAATTCCTATTTGGTCATGAAATAAAATCCTTTTTATATTGTGCAGGATTTAGTTCATTAGTATTTAATTGAGGATTCTCGTACCTATATTCAGTAGAGATACTGGTCTGGGTTTCGTTTCCTTGTGATGTCTTTGGTTTTGGTACCAAGCCACATAGAAATGAGACAGGGCTTCTGTTGCAAAGATAGTACAGGAAGTCTTGGGTACCTTTCACTCAGTTTCTTCCAGTGGTTACATCTTACATAGCTTTAGCACAATTTGAAAACCCAGAATTTGACCTAGGTATAGTGTGTGTTGTTATATGTCATTTTATCATGCTTAGATTTATCTAACTATGGCTGAAGTCTCTTTACCCTCCCTGTTTGTAATATATTTATATTAAATGGTTCTCTGTCTATATTGAAAACCATACTAGACAGTGTTATAATTTTTGTTTGAACTATAAAACATAATTTAGAAAATGCAAGAGTAGATGGAAAGTCTATTGCATTCACCTATATTTTTGCTTACTGTGTTCTTTCTTGCTTCTTGATAGTCCAAAGAATCTGCTTTTATTTTTTTGCAATTTAGAGAACTTCCTTTAGCCATGCTCTTAGAGTAGCTGTGCTGATGGCATAATCTCTGAGTTTTCCTTTATGCAAATACCTTGATGTCTCTTTTATTTCTGAAGACTGTATTAAATACAGAATTCTGGGTTGAAAGTTCCTTTCTTTAAACACTCAAGAAGTATTGTGTAATTTCCTCCTTTCCTGTGTGGTTTTGAGAAAGGATCCACTGATATTCAAATTGTCTTCAGCACTTCTCTCTTACTGCCTTCAAATCATTGGTTTGTCTTTTGTTTTCAGAAGTTTGGCAATGATGCCTTTTGGTGCGGATATTTCATATTTCTTGGTTTATTCTGTTTATGGTTTGCTTCTTGTTTTCTTTGAGTGTTCCTAGAAACTCCTTCTTAAATAGAATCCATGTCTTACAGCTCTCTCATTGGTAATCCACTTTATTTTACTGGAGCTCTGTTGATGTGTTGGTAAGATATTGGAGAGGAGACATATTCTATAATCTTATAATTAAATCTCTATTTTGCTTTTGTTTTCGTCTTTTTAAGTGGATAAGAATCCTTGGGCTGTAACCTTCAGAAGAACTTCTTACTTTCTTCTTTTCTTCTTTAAGTGAGACAGGAAGGGCAGAAGGGCCTCAGACTGTGAATTTTTTTATCCTTTAATCTATGTATACTTTCTTTCACAAGCTGAGGATATTCCTGAAATTGTCAAATGCTTGTTCAGAAGACAATTCAGCCACTGTTAGGGTGGGAAAAGGAGACAATACTTCTTTCAATACTTTGGACATTTCCCGTCTGGCTCTAAAATTGCATGGTGAATTTAGCAAACAACACTTATTTAACCCAATCCTTCTTTCCTTGGAGATAGTTGTGGCTTTGAATGTCCATAAATTATTTGTAAACTATTCGTCACTCCTCCCTTCAGGAGATGGTGGACTGGGTGAATCAGTGTAAGTGTGATTTCAGAAAGCTTCCACCTTTCTCCCTCACAGGCTCTTGAATCAGTCAGGTGAGGACATTCAGAAATTGGTGAGAAGCTAAAGCTTTCTATAAAAAGCTAGATAGAAACTTAGGCTTTTTTTTTTTTTATTGTTGGGGATTCATTGAGGGTACAATAAGCCAGGTTACACTGATTGCAATTGTTAGGTAAAGTACCTCTTGCAATCATGTCTTGCCCCCATAAAGTGTAACACACACCAAGGCCCCACCCCCCTCCCTCCATCCCTCTTTCTGCTTTCCCCCCCCATAACCTTAATTGTCATTAATTGTCCTGATATCAAAATTGAGTACATAGGATTCATGCTTCTCCATTCTTGTGATGCTTTACTAAGAATAATGTCTTCCACTTCCATCCAGGTTAATATGAAGGATGTAAAGTCTCCATTTTTTTTAATGGCTGAATAGTATTCCATGGTATACATATACCACAGCTTGTTAATCTATTCCTGGGTTGGTGGGCATTTAGGCTGTTTCCACATTTTGGCGATTGTAAATTGAGCTGCAATAAACAGTCTAGTACAAGTGTCCTTATAATAAAAGGATTTTTTTCCTTCTGGGTAGATGCCCAGTAATAGGATTGTAGGATCGAATGGGAGGTCTAGCTTGAGTGCTTTGAGGTTTCTCCATACTTCCTTCCAGAAAGGTTGTACTAGTTTGCAGTCCCACCAGCAGTGTAAAAGTGTTCCCTTCTCTCCACATCCCCGCCAGCATCTGCAGTTTTGAGATTTTGTGATGTGGGCCATTCTCACTGGGGTTAGATGATATCTCAGGGTTGTTTTGATTTGCATTTCTCTAATATATAGAGATGATGAACATTTTTTTCATGTGTTTGTTAGCCATTCGTCTGTCATCTTTAGAGAAGGTTCTATTCATGTCTCTTGCCCATTGATATATGGGATGAAACTTAGGCTTTTAGCAATAGCTGTGTGAGTGACCCATCATGGGAGTGAGTCCACTAGGGCCAGTCAGGCCTGCAGATGGCTGTGCCTGGCTGACATCTTATTTCAAGGTCATGAGGCATCCTGGATTGGAACCACCAGTCAGAGTCCTGCATTTCTAACTGTCATGTAATAAATGTCTATGTTTTAAACTACTATACAATGTAGCTAATTAAAGAATGTCTATTTTGGCATAGGCACATTCCTTGGCCAACTTATCCTCCCACTCATTTCACACACACGCACGCACACACACACACACACAAAATTACCCACTATATCCTTCTGTTGATTTCTAAAATATTTCTCCAAATCTAATTTATTAATTATTGTGTCTTAAGTACTCTAACAGTTACTTCCATAGTGCTGAAATGTACCTGTTATAGATGGCAATCTGGGAACTTGCCTAGGGTAATTCATCTCTTCATCTGCCTGTTTGGGATAAAAGAGCAAAGCAATGCTGTTTTGGCACTGGGAGTTTAGGCTTCTTCACCAGGATTAGAGACTGACCCTGGTAAGTAGTGAACCCAGAGCCAGGGAATGAGACCCTAGGAGTTCTGAGGTAAGCCTCAGAGTTTGCTTTCTTTAGCACTCTTGTACTTTTATCCAGAGGATATGCTGCAGTCCCACCAACAGCATAAAAGTGTTCCACTTTGTCCACATTCCAGATTCCAGGGGGAATCCAGAGAGCACCACATACACCAAGTAGGGGATAAATAAGGGCAGCATGCAGGGAGAAGGGTGTGCAGGGAGCATTATTTCCAATGACTTTGCCTTAGTGACTAAATGATGTTGGACACTGGGTGGGGAGGTGGATTCTGAGGCCTCAATAAACTTTATTATTCTTTATAAATTTCAGGTTAATGTGAGGGTACAAACAACCAAGTCATAATATTTGGGTTTTTTATTTATTTTTATTGTTAAATCATAGCTGTGTACATTTGTGCAATCAAGGGGTACAGTGTGCTGGTTTCATATACAATCTGAAATATTCTCATCAAACTGTTCAACGTAGCCTTCATGGCATTTTCTTAGTTATTGTATGTAGACATTTGTATTCTGCATTTAGTAGGTTTCACCTGTACCCATTCTAAGATGCACCATAGGTGTGGCCCCACCCATTACCCTCCCTCCACCATAACCTCCCCCCTCCCTTCCCCTCCCTTAGCCCTTTCCCCATATTCTTGAGCTATAGTTGGGTTATAGCCTTCATATGAAAGCTATAAATTAGGCTTCATGTACTCAGTAGGGCTGAGTACATTGGATACTTTTTCTTCCATCCTTGAGATACTTTGCTAAGAAGAATATGTTCCAGCTCCATCCATGTAAACATGAAAGAGGTAAAGTCTCCATCTTTCTTTAAAGCTGCGTAATATTCCATGGTATACATGTACCACAATTTGCTAGTCCATTCGTGGGTCGATGGGCACTTGGGCTTCTTCCATGACTTAGCAATTATGAATTAGGCTGCAAAAAAACATTCTGGTACAGATGTCTTTGTTATATTGTGATTTTTGGTCTTCTGGTATATACCTAGTAAAGGAATTATAGGATCAAATGGCAGGTCTATTTTTAGATTTCTAAGTATTCTCCAAACATCCTTCCAAAAGGAACATATTAGTGTGCATTCCCACCAGCAATGTAGAAGTATGCCCTTTTCTCTGCATCCACGCCAACATCTCTGGTTTTGGGATTTTGTTATGTGGGCTACTCTTACTGGGGTTAGGTGATATCTCAAAGTGGTTCAAATTGATTATGATGTATCTGGAGGATTTCTTATTTGGGTTAAGTTGTGCTGGAGTTCTGAAACTGTCTGCTATCTGAATTTCAGAATCTCTTGGCATGTCTGGAAAGTTCTCTTTCATAATCTCATGGAGAATAGACACTGTGCTTTGTGAACCCACTTCATCGCTTCTGGGGATCCCTATAAGATGAATATTTGTTTTCTCCGAATTATCCCAGAGCTCTCTGAGAGAGTGATCTGTTTTTGCCCTCCATTTCTCTTTTTCTCTGAGAGTTTGGGAGCGTTTGAAAGCTTTGTCTTCAGTGTCATAAATCCTTTCTTCTGCTTGCTCCATTCTATTACTGAGGGATTCTACTGTGTTTCTCAGATCTTTGAGGGCTGCAACTTTTTGTCTCAATGTGTCAAAATCTTGGTCATTTGGTCTTTGAATTCATTGAATTCTTGAGACATCTTTTGGGTTACTGCTTGGAATTCTAATTTGATCTTATTTGGTATCCAGATACTGAATTCGATTTCTGACTTCTCAGCTATTTGTTTGTGCATGGGATCTTGTGCTGTGTCTGCCGCATTTATCCTTGGAGGAGTTGATCTACTCTGATTATTCATATTCCCAGAATTTTTCCATTGATTTTGCCTCATGATTGTTTTTCACTGTTGCCTCTGGCCGTCCTCAGAGTTGGGGAGGTGTCTCTCTAAGATTAGACCCCAGCAGGATCCCTCTATTGTTGCTGGATCTTTGTAGGGAGTGACCCTGTGTAGCTCCTCTGGGGCTGCCCCAGCCAGGGAGTTCTGGTTGTGGGAGCAGGTCCGGAGTGTGACACACCCGGATCCAGCAACAGGGCGGGGGTTGCTGTACACAGTTCTGGGAGTGCCTGGCTCCCAGTGACTTTGGCACGGAGGGCCAGAGGCTCCAGCAGTCTCTGGCCAGGAGAAGGGCTCAGCGCAGAGGCAAGGAGGGCTCCGGGGGGGCACATGGCTACCAGAGTCCCTGGCCAGACGAGCTGGCGGGTGTGGAGGCAGGGAAGTTAAGGGAGGGAGGACCTGGGTTTGCGCAGCTTTTGGAGTTCCTGGTCAGGGTGTGGGGAGACCCAGTAGGTGGGGTAGCGGGTCCCGGCACAGCTCTTACCAGGGTACGGGCTGGGGCAGCTCTTCTGGAGGTCAGCTAGGGTGCCGATTGTAGGACCTGTCACAGCTCTTACCAGGGTCCAGGACGGTGTCGATCACGGGTCACAGAGCAGCTCTTCCAGAGGTCCAGGAGGGTGCCAATCGCAAGTCCCGGTGCAGCTCTTCCAGAGGTGGGATAGTGCTGATCAGAGTCCCAGTGCTGCTCTTCCAGAGGTCCAGGAGGGTGTCTATTGCCGGTGGCAGCACAGCTCTTCCAGAGGTCTGGGAGGGTGCCGATCGCGGGTCCCAGTGCAGATCTTCCCCAAGTCATAATATTTGAATTTGTTAGGTAAAGTCCCTCTTGTAGTTACATGCTGCACCCAAAAGGTGTGACATACACCTCTACATTATGCTCATTTGGTGGGAGCATCCCAAGCCCTTTCTCCCTCCCCTCATCCACTTCCCCCAACTTGAATTGAAATGAGTTTTTCTCCTATGTGGGCATGAATTGGATCATCTACTGGCTTCATAATAGTATTGAGTACATTGGATATTTGCTTTTCTATTCTAGTGATAATTCACTGAGAAGAATGTGTTTCAATTTCATCCAGCTTAATACAAAGCTGTGAAGTCATCATCTTTTTTATGGCTGAATAATATTCCATGGTATGCATATACCATAGTATCATGCTCAATTCCTGAGCTGATGGGCATTTAGGTTGTTTCCACATCTTGGTGATTGAAAATTGAGCTGCGATAAATAATCTAGTGCATATGTCCTTATGATAAAATGATCTTTTTTCTTCTGGGTAGATGCCTAATAGTGAGATTTCTGGTCAAATGGGAGGTGTAATTTAAGTTCTTTGAGAATTCTCCATGCTTCTTTCCAAAGAGGCTATATTAGTTTGCAGTCCTACCAACAGCATAAAAGTGTTCCACTTTGTCCACATCTGTGCCAGCATTTGTAACTTTGGGATTTTGTGATGTGCACTAATCTTACCAGGGCTCAGTGCTATCTTAGGGTGGTTTTGATTTGCATTTCACTGGTGATTAGGGATGATGAGCATTTTTTCATTTATTTATTTATTTATTATTGTTAAATCATAGCTGTGTACATTTGTGCAATCAAGGGGTACAATGTCTGGTTTCATATACAATCTGAAATATTCTTATCAAACGAAACCTACTAAATGCAGAATACAAATGTCTACATACAATAACTAAGAAAATGTCATGAAAGCTATGTTGAACAGTTTTTCACATTTTTTTTAGCAATTCATCTGCCTTCTTCAGAAAAGGTTCTGTTCATGTCTTTGCCCAGCGATAGATGGGATTGTTTGCTCTTATTTTATTGATTAATTTGAATTCCCTATAAACCCTATCTACCAAGCCTTTGTCAGATTTGTAACATGCAAATATCTTTTCTCATTCTGAAAGTTGTCTATTTCCTTTGATTATTGTATTCTTAGCCATTCAGAAGCTATTCAGTTTAATTAAGTCTCATTCGTTAATATTTGTTGTTGGAATTTCCATGGAAGTCTTCTTCACAAAATCTTTCCTTAGGCTGACATCTTTGAGAGTTTTTCCTACTCTTTCTTCTAGGATTTTTATTATTTTATGTCTTAGATTTAAGTCTCTTATCCATCTTGAATCAATTTTTGTAAGTGGTGAAAGGTATGAGTCAAGTTTCAGTCTTTTGCAAGTGGTTATCCATTTCTCTCAGCACCATTTATTGAATAGGGATTCTTTTCCCCACTGTATGCTTTTTTTGGGTTTATCAAAGATCAGATGGCTTTAAGAGATTGGTTTCATCTCATGGTTTTCTATTCAGTTCCAAATGTCTATGTCTTTATTTTTGTGCCAATACCATGCTGTTTTATTGACTGTGGACTTGTAATATAGCCTAAAGTCTGGTAGGGTGATTTGTTTTTATTACTAAGAATTTCCTTGGCTCTATAGGTTTTTTTTCTGGTTCCAGACAAAACAAAAAAACTATTTTTTTAAGTCTTCAAAGTATGATGTTGGCATTTTAATGGGGATTACATTGAATCTGCAGATTGCTTTGGGAAGTATAAATGGTTTAACAATGTCAATTCTTCCCAGCCAGGAGTCAATCGACATTCTTTCATCCACCAATTATTTATTAAGCACCCATAAAATCTTAGACACTGTTTTAGGTTTTGATCACAGTGAGTACACATATCCCTGACCTCAGGGAGCTTGTTTTCTGGTGGTTTTTAAGGCTCAGGTCAAGTTCTTGCATCAAGGACCAGTCACAACTGTACAGCAATGATCTTTGTATATTCCTCTGGTTCAAAAAGTGATTCTAAATTCTGGAGGCTGAATATGCTGTGATGTAGTCATGCAGTAGAGCATTCATCCTGAGGTCATTATATACAATAGAAAGAAGAGATAAATAAAGAGGCTGGGAGACTAAAACCTGAAGATGCAAAACAAGCATGATTTGTTCAGCAAAAAAATAACGTCAGAACCACAGACACTTAAAAAGATTCAGATCTTTGTGATTAAAGTTGTGCCTGGAAAGTAAATGTGTGTTCTCTCACAGAAGCTCAGGGCAGCTAAGGAAATTAGTTCTTGTTAGTTTCTCCTTGACAGGCCTGGGCTGAGGCTGAGGCCCCACAGAGCCTGCTTTCCACCTCACTACCTGTGGCAAAACAGTAGGTTTCCCTGTTATAGGAAGCAGAAAGCATGCTGGTTATTGTAAACAGGAAGATATTTTAAAGATCCAATTAAGTGTTTACAAAATCATGGAGGACAGCAGGAGCAGGCTCTAGGCTGTGTCTCTAGAAACAATTCCCAGAATAAGATTGTTGAACTAACCTGCCAGGGGTGCTTCTACATCAGGAAGGTGTGGGATGAGGAGGCCACACCTGGGCTATAGCATTTATAAACACCCCACTGTGATAGTGATCCAGGGTTCAGGAAGCTGTCGATATTGCTGAGGCAAAGGCCTCTCAATACTAATATAGCTAGTGGGCAGATGCTGGAAACGGGGTCCTTTCCCCCAAGCTTGAAACTCATTAACCCATGATACTAGGATAATGCTTCAAAAAAACTTAAGGAAGCTTGTTGCAACCTTCCTAGCTGCTTAATATCCATGACCCCAGAATCTTTCATATAGGTGTGCAAATCACATAGCTCTGGCCAGTGAGAGGTAGCAGATTTCTGCATAGAACAGCATGAGGTGGAGGGCTTCTAGAAGACTTACTTTTCTAAAACAAAGATATTTCTTTTTTGGAGGGAGGATGGATATTCTCATGCCATCTCTTTCCCCTTCTTCCTTTGAGCATGAACATGATGGCTGGAGCTGCTGAAACCATCGTGACCTCTAAGGTTAGAAACAGTATGCTTAAGGGAACATTACAAATGTACCACCCTAGATCACCTACTTTGATTTTCCTGGTATCAGAGACCGAAAAAAAAAATATATATGTTTTTATCACTTGGAATACTTTTTACTGTACTATAATTCTTTTTTTTTAATTTCATGTTAATATGAGGGTACAAACAACTAGGTTACAAAGTTTGCCTTTGTTAGGTAGAGTCCCTCTTGTAGTTGTGTCCTGTACCCAGGAAGTGTGCCATATATCCTTACATTGTACCTATAAAGTGGGAGCCAATTCCACACCATTCCTCTCCCTTCTTCCTTCTGACTCCCTCTCATCTTTCCTCCCTACAACTTGAATTGAATTGAGTTAGAAAAAAAAATCTTTGTTAGCTTAAGCCATTATTAATCCAGAAGGAGTCCAAGTATTGGCAGCTGAAAGCGTTCCACGTAGATATAACATATTTTCTCCACCTACTTACTTCTTCTTTTCTCTCCCATCTTCTCTCATTCTTTCCCCCTTCTCCCAACCCTCTTCTTTTTCCTCAATTCTTTCTTCTTTGTATTCACATTTATGGGACAGATTGATGGTAGCCAAAGTGCCACACTGAAGGAAGACATTACTGCAGCACATCCTCTTTCCACTGGGGGTCCCTTAGCTCGTGGAAAGATATCTGAGTGGAGGTTTCGAAATCCATAGGCCTTATGTGATACACCAGCTGCAATGTATCAGCAAACCCTGACTTCTACAGCTGTATTTTTCCAGATGCTAACAAAGTAGTACCTCATCAACAAAGTGTTTTTTCTGGGCATCTACCAGGTTGAATCAAATGAAATTTGACCATTTTGACCATTCTGACTACAAGAATAGCATAGCCATGGAGGGTAACAGAAAATTCTGAAGCTCAGATGAAGCCAATTTATAATCCAAAGAGCTATCACCTTTCTCAAGTCAATGATTAACATGATTCAGGTTTGATTTATCTTTCCATGTCATCATTGAGACATCCTTTCTGGTAATCTGAAACATTTAGTCTCATACTTCAAAAGGAATTAGCAATTAGCACTTCTAGGCCAAGTCTTACTCTTTCCAATTCAAGCTGAAGCTACATTTTATTGTCTGTTTATTCTAAGATGAAGGATTTATTCTGAGTTTCCCTAAGTATATTGTGAGATAGAGATATTGTGTTACAGTGTAGACTGTTACCACATGTATCCTAGGACAATGAATATATCCCTTATTCCCTGGGTCTTTGTTAGCCCTATGACAATCAGAAGGGTCAGCAATGGCCATATTGTCCTGATCTCTGACTCTCGATGCTTCTTCAGTTATGTCTCTGGGCCTCTATATCCAGACTTTGCCATTTTTTTTTTCCAGTGAGTTTTGAATGGCAGAGATTTTTCCTTCCTTTCCTACCTCCACCAATCCCTCTGATAGTTACCAAAAGTACCCAGGGAAGGTTGCCAGAGTTCCATTTCAATTAATACCTCTAGTTTTCCTGAGAAAAACTCCAACTTTGTAACTTATAGATATTCCCACTGGAAATTAACATTTTCAAAAAAGAAGATTTATCATTTCTCTTGATGGAGAGGTTGGGAGGAAAGTCAAAATTCAGAAGACATTGTTTAGAACACTGGTTAATTGTTGACTTGGAGCAATATGTTCCAGTGACAAAATGCTTCGGGTCGGGATGCCATCTGTTTTGCTCAGCTTTGCCTCTCTTGAGGCCCAGCATAGCACCTCATAGTAGATGTGAAGTACATGTGTCTTAGCTGGTTACATAAATAAATGAGTGACTAAGATGATTATGTGACATTTAGAGTTCTACATGTATGATATAGTCCCGAGAATGTCTCCATGTTTCACAGCAGAGAGCTCTGTAAAATAAATAGCCTTTATCCTTTACCATTATAAAAACATCATTGGCAACACATCTTTCCACAAGTTCCTAAAAGGAATATCTGTGGGGCTGAGTGTTTTACTCACAACATGAATCTTTGGTCTTCTTGAGCCACTACTCATAGGTAATGAGGGGGATGTTTGAAACTTAATCTGAACTGATAATTTAGGTCATACCTTCAGATGGTATAGTCTTTTGGAATAATTGATCAGCATCTCCTGTTTCCATTCTCTTCCCTACACTCCCTAAGGATAGGGATGGGATAGAAAATGGAATGCTAATGAAAGTCCTCAGTTTTCCTAGGTGCCCTGGTTCTTTCTCCCAAGTGGGTCCCATAGAGGACTTATTGACTTTCAGCCCACCTACTTTCTAAACTTTTCTAAGAGTCTATGGAAACTTCTTGGTTTCATCTTCATCATTTGGAAATAGAGATAATAAGTTAGGATAAATTTCTAAGCCCTTCCAAACCACTAAGTTGAACCACCACATTTACACTGATGAAATGATTCTTAGATTGATGTAGACAACCAGGAAGGAGGGATCAGGACACACACAGCTAACAGATTTCCTCTTTTCTCTTCAGTCTACCTTTTTTCCCCAGGGACAGAAGGAACACATTTTCTTGCAATTTCTATCTTTTCTCTTCCCTAATCCAGCACTCAGTAGGTATCTTAGATTAGGCAGAGTTATGGACTCTCAGTGGTTCACCATAATATAGCACAAAGATGAAACGGGTGTTTTCCTGTCATGGCCTTGGTCTTGGGAATTGAAGAATGAATTCATGGACCCTGAGTAAGTGAAAGTGAAACATTTTATTATAGATAAAAGAAAGAGGAAGCCTCCAGCACAGTGGAGGGGTCCCGAGTGGGTTGCTTCTTTTGGCTCTTTGTCTAGGAGTCTATATATTTTTCCTATACTTTCCCTTTTCCTGATAGGTTCTTTCTATATGAAAAGTAAGGATTCTACATTGTACCAACCAAAGTAAGGAGTCTACATTGTTCCAATCATCATACTTGCTCCTGACATGCAGAAATGCATAGTTTACAGTTGATCTCTCACCTGTCTCCGTGGCTCTATTTGATTTCAGTTGACCTCTCCCCCATTTCTATGGTGTCAAAAAGTTTATGGCCCAAGGTTTCATTTCCCCTCCCAGGGACTGTGGCATGCTGATTGCACAAGTTGTGAGACTGTGGCCTACCTGTTGTTCCATCTCACCAGGGGCCATTTTCCAGTCCCTCATTCTTGCCTGCCCTAAACAAGTTCTCCTTCTTGCCACTGCAAGATGGGTTGTTATACATACACCATCTCTTAGGGTTATGTGAACTTTCTCCATGTGAGGAAGAGGAAACTTTAGCAAAGAGGTAACACAAGACACCTCTCACAGACAATGCATTTGTATTAGGACCCTGATTTACTGCAAAACATCTTAGAAGTATGGTCTTCCACATGCTAAGAAGAAGATACTGGTGAGCACCAGTATTATCTACTCCTATTTTCTTAGAGAAAATTTTTGGTCTGCCAGCCAAATATTTTGTCTTACTATAATGGACTTACCCTGGAACAATATATCACACAACTTCATCCCAGGAGTGGAGGGCTTCACAGGAGAGATATTTTAAATGAAAAACTAAAATGAATTAATTTAATGTTTGCAAAAAAAAAAAGGATTATCACGATATTCATCAAATAGAAGAGGCAGGATCATGTTAATTTTCACTTTGATATTCAAAATACAAAATTATGGAAAAAGGCATCATAAACAGAAAGTATGTGGTTAAGTAAGGAGATGGAAAAGGGAAGCTAAATAAACATTTCTTGTGTTAACAACACCTCTGCTGATCTTGGTCCACTGTTCTCTTACTGCTTGGTGGGGAGGCTGATGGGACCGGAAGACACACATGCAGTAGCTCTTCGTCAGCATTTAAGGAATCTTTGTGGGCTAAAATGATTCTGGCTAACACAATCATTTGTTTCTGGGATCTTCTATCTTCATTACATCACTCTGTACCTGATGCTGCATCTTTTATTTCCTTGGTTGGTCTCAGCTGCTTTTATTGGTTAACCCTGGATTCATCCTGAATTCTATGTTTATGAGCTTCTGTGACTCCATTCTCTGTAAACCAAGGCCAAACTCACTGTGCCCAGGTAAACTAGCCAGGACTTCCTTCTAAGTCAAACGTCTTTTGACATTTTCTGTTTGGAAAAGGAGTTAAGAAAGTCCTTTTTTTGAAACCCATTCTCATCATGCATCAACTAAATACAAAATAGTATGCCATGAGCCTTCCATAAAAACAGTAACAATAAAAATAATAGAATAGTATAAATTATAGCAAATAAATATATTACTATTATTTCTATACTGATGTTGTTATTTATAGTAATAAGTATCATTTGTTACTTGCCAGTCAGTATTCTGGACATTTTATATGTTAGGACTTCAGACTGGTAATCAAGTCCTACAGGGCCCTGGATCCCACATCAAGATGTTTGTTTTCTATTGTGTAAGTGCCTGAAAATCTTACAGGGGTTTTAAGCAAAGGTGGTATGAGTACTGTTCGGAACGTGGTGATCTTTTGGTGACTTTGGGACACTTGTATGATCATCAATTATTATTCGGTATTCCTGGGGCTACTGACTGTGAAGAAAATTTTCCTTGGACCATGTGGTCCCAGATAGTTCTGCTCCCTGGTTTCCATGTTTGCATTTTGTCAGGACAGATCTGGAGATGCAGCATGCAGGGAGAAGGAGCAGGGGCTCTTCATGAGAGGGAAGACTCCAAAACTGTTCTAACTTCCTATTTCTGTGAACTGTGACTTGGAAATTCATTTTGGCAGCCTTCGATTAAATTCTACACAAATAAATAGTTGTGAGTAAAATATGAATAAATGCCATTAAATGGAAAGTCTAAAAGCTTCTCCTACTAATCAAGTATTGAACCTTCTACTTTTTAAAAAGTGTAGCCCAAGTTCTGTTTTTATTATAAGCTGGTTCTCCATTTCCTGGATAAGAGCAGTACTCAAAAAGATGATCTCCAAAGGAGTGATGCTGTTTCACGTCATGAAAAATACTGAACAAAATGCTAGGAGATACTGTACTTTGTGAATTAAGCAGTTTAATAGATAGGAAATTCAAAGAGAACTGAACTTTAGCCAGTAAGACACGAAGAATAATTGTCTTCAGAGCTGGTCTTATTGGTGGTTTCTTTCCCAGTAAGTCTGTCCTGTGGAAGGAGAACTTTAACTCCACCTGTGGGGCTTGGTGACCACATAACCCTGCGTTTTATAGTTCAATGCTTGCCAGTCCAGGATACTGGGTTTAATGTAGGAACCTGTATACACAAACCGGATGTCTTCTGGGGAAAGCACAGAGTCCCACATGTACAGATCCCCGATCTCTCCCACAAAGGACTGGCTCTTATCGAACCTGCCTCCATAGGAATCCTGCTCCTGTCCCAGGACAATCTTGGGGTGAGCTCCCAGAGAGTAACCCTGCTTCAACCCCTTCCTCACCAAAGGCTTCCCATTGACCCAGAGCTCAGCAATGCCTGAAGAGGACTCCCAGCTGGCACAGATGTGCACTGGAGCAGGGAACAGCTCAGAGACTCTGAAGAAAACATTGTCTCCCCCAATGATAAAATGATACTCTCCAATTCTAGGCTTATAAATGACCATCTCATTGCTCTTGGTCTGGATGCTGTAGGAGAAGAGGCTGTAGCCGCGGGATAGGTCAGTGTAAGCACGAAGGCATACGGTGAAGTTCTGCAGAGGCTTCTCCAACTGCGTGATCAAGCTCACGTGAGCATAATTAGATTCTTTAGGAAAAATAAACACCTTTCCACTCATGTCTGTGGGAGAAAAAGAATAATAAGATAATCTTCACTTAAAACATGAACTGGAAAAAAATCACAATCTCAATCTCGTATTCAGCAACTTCTTGATTTTCTTTCCCATGTTTTCTTCCCAGTCCCCCCATCCTACTGCATGTACTCATATGCCCCTGACCGCCCTACCTGTCTCAGCAAAGGCTTCCAGGAGGCTGGTGAGGATGGAGGCCCAGAGCAGCAGCTTGTTCATGTTCCTGGCCTGGGGCTGCTACAGCTGAGTGGCTGGGGTGGGGCAGCAGGCAGCACAGTGGCTGTCCCAGCTTCCGAGAGTCATGCTGTGAGACCTCAGCTCTTCAGGGTTTATATGCACCTGGGGAGAAGATGGGGGTGGGAAGCACCAATGATATGTGAGTGATTTTCCAGGCCTGCCCCTGGTGCTGGCAACCAGAGCTGCTGATGGGGAGGGGTAGTGAGGGCCTGGGCTGGAAAATCAATGGGAGTTACTTATTAGACACCAGCTAAGAGCTCCAACTCCTGGGACCCAGAATCTGCTGCTGGGAAGAGAGTGGTACAGAGCCATAGGCTGTGTGGATGGGATTAGGAGGGCCCCAGTTGGCTGTGTAGGGGCCCGTCTGTCTGATGCTTTGCTCTGCTGAGCCGTGTGGAGGGTTCCTCTGAGCTCAGGCCTCTCATGGACTGTGGGTCTAAGGCCTTTTCTTCCTTTCACAGTTCTTTGGACTAGTCTTTGGTTTGTAGGATATTCTGGGATTCTGCCTTTGCTATACACACTGAAAACCTGCTCCCCTCCCCCCATTCACTTAGTTCGCTATGCCAGCACTTTGCTATGGAGAGTCAGAAAACTGGTGAATGCCATCTGCGGTTTCCAAAGAATTGTTCTGACCATCTCTCACCTGCCTCTGTTCTTTGCCCCTTTCTCACTGTGACTTATCTCCCAAGTACTCATTCACTGTCAGGGATGTCTGCATCTAATTGACAAGTTTCATTTTCTTCTGCCCCTAGCCACTTAAAGTGAAGTTTGGTGTCCACGTGTGGTGGTACTGTCTACTCATTCATCCGTGCATTCACTAAATGTTGTTTTTGTGAACATCTAGTATATGCCATGCAGTTTGCAGATTGCGCCTTCTTGACTTTTTGGATGGGCTGTATTCAGTGACCTCCATCTCCTGCGTGGATTTCAAACCAAAATTTATTATCCACAGACATTTCTTATTCCATTTAACCCACTTCCTCAAGTGTCTTAAACTGCTCTACAGCTGATTTTGATTACTCTTGTCCTCCTGTTCACTTTCCTTTTTCTTTGTTTGCCGGCACTTCATCTCCTCTTCTTCATCTTTCCTCCGGGCCCTCTCAGACGGGCTAGCCTGCTTGAGTAGCTGCCACCCATAATCTCTTTCTCCCTGTTAGTATTTCTCTACCTCTGGGAGGTTGGGGTAAAACACTCATTAAGTAAAGAATAGAACTTGTTAGTGTTTCTGTACCTCTACTGGGTCTAAACAATATTGAGCAAATAGGACTCTTGAGTCTTTCTCTACCTGCCCAGGGCCTAGACATTCATTAAGCAAAGAATGGGACTCATGGTGTTTCTTCTGGTTCTATTAAACCTTCCTTCCTTCCTTCTTTCCTTCCTTTCTTTTCTTCCAGCCAGAGTGTTGCTCTGTCACCTGGACTAGAGAGCAGTGGCATCATCATAGCCCACTGCAGCTTCAAACTCCTGGGTGCAAGGGAGTCTTTTACCTGGGCCTCCCAAAGTGTTAAGATTACAGGTGTGAGCCACTGTACCTGGCCTTTTCTTTTTTCTTTTTTAATTCTAAAGTGTGAGGTGATAACTTATTATAGTTTTTATTTACATTTCCCTGATGATTAGAGATTATGGAAACTTGTCAAAAGGACACCAAAGCCAGCTTACAGGAGATATCACAGACCAAATTTAGACTAATTTTACCATAAGTTTAAGTAATGAAGTTAGTTATAATTCATTGAATAAAGTAGCAAATCATGAATCTGACATGACACAGATGAATCAATAATAAAAAGTTCATAAAGTCTGCCAGTCTCCTCATTTGTTGGCAAATTTATAAATTTCTCTTTCCTTCCCCTCAAAAAAAAAGTTTAGTGATGAACATGATATATACATAATTTTGACCTACCTCCTTGCAAAATATTTATTAAGTTAAAAGATAAAAAGGGTGACTCTAAAGTAGAGAATCCTGATTTATACCACCTTAATCAAGTAATCAAGCAAACATCATTAGAAACGGGATAATTAAGACTCATGTGCCTCTTGATAGGATATAATGAAAAAACTCAGCATCCCTTCCGTCCTACCAATAGCTCAAAATGTGAATCTAAAACACCAGAGCAACTAAAATTTAGGGAGATTCAACAAAATAACTGACCTTTGATCTTCGAAAGTGTCCAGGTAATGAAAGACAAGGAAATAGAAGCTTTTCCAAACTGAAGATTAATGAGAGATCCCAATACGTTCAAAGTTTGATTGTTAACTGTATTCTTTTGTTATAAAGGATATGTGATTGAAAACCTGGAAAAAACACTGAATGGGACCTGAGAATTAGATGGTAGTAATAAATTAATGTTAATTTTCTGATTTTAATGATTGCTTTATGATTTTATATAATGTCTTTGTTTGTAGGAAATACTAAAATATTTGTTGGTGATGACCTCTGTGTCAGCAACTAGTACTCAATAATGATTTTTAAAAAGTTGCTATACCTTCGGGTTTTCTGTGAGTTTGAGAAAGATAAAAAAGGAAGAATTTGGAGAGAAAAAAAATGGCACTCAATCTTTCCTGGGATGATAGATGAATCATGATCAAGGGGAAAGTAAGAGAAATTATTTGGGCCATGGAAAAAAATAGAGGATGAGCATTTGCAGAGTTTCTAAATGGACACTCATATCGGGTGATCAGTCACTCTGATCACCATTTAATTCTCAGGTCCCATTAAGTGTTTTTTTCCAGGGTTTCAATCACATATTCTTTTTTTTTTTGGCCAGGGCTGGGTTTGAACCCGCCACCTCAGGCATATGGGGCTGGCGCCCTGCTCCTTTGAGCCACAGGTGCTGCCCAATCACATATTCTTTATAATAAAATAATCCTGTTCAGAATCAAACCTTGAGAGACTATCCTCTTTAGAAACAACGTTCTCCATCAGGTAAGAATAGATAAGGAAAGGTAAGGTGAAGGGGGCTTTAACTCCTTCCCACTCTTTCTTTTCTGGAATAGTCTTCTCTTTTCTCAGGGTTTTTATAGGAAAGCAACAATAGGTTAGCAGGAATCAGAGGAGCCGAGTTCATTCCATTCCATAAGGGAAGCATTGGAATTGTGATGTGGGAAACTGAACTCCAGGTCTTAATTTCTATCTTCTGCCCATAAGTGTTAAGGTGAGACAATGGTTCTTGACTCAATGCTTTTATAATTTGATTATGTCATAGTAAGAAAATTTCCTCCTTCTTAGGAGAGAACCGCTGAAGTATTTAAGAGTAAAGTGACATGATGTATCCAACTTACTATCTATAATTTAGATTTAGAGTGAAGAGGAAAATGGGAGCAAAATGTGAATAATTAATGAATCTAGGAAAAGGATATGCAGGAATTTCTTGTAGTATGTTTGAAACTTTTCCATAAGTTTGAAATTTTGTTAACATAAAAATGTAAAAAAGCATTGAGGGTATAGCAACGAGTGATGGCTTTGCCTCTGTCAGAAGAGCTAAAAGAAACCTAGGCTGGAAGAGCAGAGATCATAGAGATGACTAAAGATTAATTCAAGAGCTTGTGAATGTGCTTCAGATAACTTCTAAAGTCTTAAGGGTTATGCAAGATATCAAGGTGACTATGAACTTGAAAGAACGAATTAAGAGGTTGCTTGTTTAGAAACATAAGTTAGACCATGATATGGGGGCAACACAAGAATTTCTTATTCTGATCTCATCTGAAATGCTTTGGGAAGTTAAAGACATTTAACTGCAGTGGGTGGAAACAGGTGCTGTAGTTGACATGACTACTTGATTTTGATCCTGGTGTGTACATGCACTAAATTAAAAGTGCCCAATCATAGGCTGATGGAATGAATGGTCTTGTAGTATAGGTGGTAATTTACAGCACATTCAAATCTTCATACCACTCCATAACTTCCGTGTAGGAAAGATGACAATAAACATAGGTCAAATGAAAAAATTAAAACATCACTTCCTGCAGTCTTGAAGATTATACACAGTAAAGGAACTTCCATCAGTCAAGGGAAGTTGGCATTGTTGCAATGATAGGGAAGGCAAGATGCCAGCAACTTGACACACCCAGAAAGAGTTTGATTATTAATACCCAGGCTATGATTTTCTAGGAAAATCTATCCTGCTGAAATGGAATTTATTAACCAGTGAGTATCCTTGGGAAATATTGAATTGTATTTACTCACTTAGCACTCTCTACCTTGGAAATGCTACAGAGACTAAGCCACCACCTAAAGACAACAATTCTTGCACCGCACATATGCTATCTCTTTCAGTAAAGTTATGGATAAGGGAAAGAGAAACCATCTGAGAGAAGAGAGAATGGCTCCAGGAATTTCAAAGTACTAATCACTTGGAGAATTAAAAATTCTTATTTAAATAGGATCCCTTGGCACCTTTCTGAAGTCAGACTGTACAAATTCCCTTGAGATACTGAAGACGTTTTGAGGAAAAGAGACCCAGGAGAGCAGCGGCAGACAACACAGCTTTTCCTCTGAGGTTCTCTTCTTGATCTCTGAGTTTACAGGGCTTTCTCCTCACGCTATGGAGCCCTGCCTGGAGAGGTAAGTGATGGTAAGATTATATGTCCTGGAAGAGACAACATGTTTTCTGGTGTTTGTTCATTTTTATAGACGCTATCAGGCCACATTGGAGAGCTATCAGGAATACCTACATGTCCTTCTTAGCTTAGGTAGGCTCAAGCCCTGCCCCACTTGTGCTGTCACCCACCCTGGGCCAAGATCTGAAATTCTGGATGGGAGAAATCACAGACACGCCAGCTGGGCTCAAGTCCTAAAAGCACAGGCTGGCATTTTCTTACCCACATTCATCTTAAATCAGGTGTTTTTCTTCCTCTGTATTTTTCAGATATTTATAATAATCACAGATTTTGAAAGAGGCCACTCTGTCCATCCCTGATCTTAGGATTTACTTGGTTATCAAGGTATCTGAAAAAGAAGCTATAGGCTTTGTTGTTTGTTTGTTTGTTTGTTTTCTGCAGGAGTCATTTACATGTAACATTATTTTTCAGAAGATAAGTTGCAGATTTTAAATTCTTTCCTTTTTCCTTACAGGTTCATTCAGATTTAAAGAACAGATATATGATTTTGATAAGTATCTATAAATTCTTCAGTAGCCTCTTTCCAATTTTTTTTTTCTTAACCTTCATGACTAAAACATTTACTGAACTAACTCTTCATTTAATTAGTTGGTTTTAGTGGTCTTATTTTCCAAAGGAATGATCTAAAAATTAATTCTCTCTCTCTCATCCTTCAATGTCTCACGCATTTTTGTCCTTTGTTTACTTTTCAAAATTCTTGGGTGGCTTCTTCCAATTATATACCACATCATGGCTAATTTTAAGAGATAATTATTGAACATTTATGTGTGCTGAGTGCTTTCAGTGGATTATCGCACTTAATTCTCATAATGTTCCTCTGAGGTAAGTACTATTGGCTTTGTTGTTACCTTGGGTAAATTGTTACCCAATTTACAAATGAGAATGAGGGCTGGCAATTCATAGATGGGAATGGAGGCTGGCAAAGATAAATGAATTACTCAAGCCTTCACAGTTAGCTAAGGGGTAGAGATAAGAATGGATTCAAGCAACTTGATTTGAGAGCTAATGATCTTTAAATTTACACAATAACAAGAAAATGAGACACCTGAATAGGGATACTTTACTAATGCCATACATTACTCCAGTTTCTCAGTCTGGACGGTGAACATGTTTCCCAACTAGCAGAGGCAAGCAGTTGGAAAATTCAGCTAATAAAGATCTGTTCCCTATTGTCAACCCAGAAACTTGTTCCTGCTAGGCTTCAATATTACTAAGAAACAATTTAGAAAATTAAAAATAGAAGTATTCTAATATGACAGATTAAAAATTCTCCATTTAAGCCAGGAATGAGAATGTAATTTCATTTGGGAGCTATATGTCAAGAATGCATTGGGGAGGATATGCTTCCAGGCTCCCAGGACTTCAAATCTGGGTAGGCAGCAGGAAGTAGTAGACATCCAGGCAGGAAGAAAACTGTGAACCTAGATACGGATTTGACAATGCATGTTGGAATGTTCCTAGACTACGGGGAGGCTGGCCTTGCTGCAACAGAAGAGATAGTGAAGACGGCAGGTTTGCTGTCTAAGAGTGGTCTGATAAGGCAGGGCCTTCCTAGCACAGCAGAGGTTTATTTACCAGATCAGACAAGTATAATATAATTATACGTTTACAATATGATATGATATGATGTGATATGATATAATATGATAAGGTAAATATTGGAACTCAAAGACAATCTGGTTTAAGGATCCCATTTTCTAGTTGAGACCATGGAGAGTTGCCCCAGACCACATGTTTTGACATTGACAGATTCCAAATCAGATTTCAGATTTCCTAAGTCCCAGCCAATTCTAATGTGTCTTACATAATATGTACATAATAAATCCACCTAAACAATCGTAAGTCCAGCAGTGATAGATTAGTAGGGATAAAATCTTCTTCATGGTCACATGTGAATCTTTTTAAAAAATCAACTTTGATAAGTATAATATACTACAATATGGTACAATACAATATCGTACAACATTGTTACAATACGATATGACATGATTTAATCTAATACAATGCAGTGCAATACAATATAAATAATATAACAAAGTTCACCAATTTTAAGCATCTATTTTGGTTTTGACAAATTCATACATCTGTACGAATTTGACAAGTTTTGACAAATTTGTACATCTGTATCACCACTGCCACAATCAAGAAAATTTCCTTTACCCCAATAAGTTCCTTTGTGTTCTTTTCCAGTCAATTCCCTAGCAATTCTGGGAACCACTAATCTGGTTTCTGCCAGCGTAGATTAGATTTGTATTTTCTAGAGTTTCATATAAATGGAATCATTCTGTATTAACTTTTTGTGTCTGACTTCTTTGATTTGGCTCAATATTTTTAAAGAGCTAACCATGTTACTATCTGTATTGATAATTTGTGCCTTTTACTGGCTGAGCAGTATTTCATTACATGTATACATTATAATTTGGACACTGGAATCATATGCAATTTTTAGCTTTTAGGAAGAAGGCTGCTAAGGACTTTCACGTATATGTGTCTTTAGGTGGACACATGTTTTCATTTTTCTTGTGTAAACACTTAGAAAAAAATTGCTGAGTCCTAGAGAAAGTACATATTTAACTCTCAGAAAAAAACCTTATGAATTGTTCTTCAAATTGCTTTTATCATTTTATAGTCCCACCACCAACATTTAAGAGTGCTAGTTTTAGTGATGTCTCATTGTGGTTTTTATTGTACATTTCTTGATGGCTAATGACATTGAGTATCCTTTTCTTTCTTTCTTTCTTTTTTTTTTTTTGCACTAGACTTTTTTAAAATTAAATCTTAACTGTGTACATTTATGGGGTACAGTACTTATTTGCCATTGTTCTACCTTAGTGAAATATCTGTTCAAATATTTTGCTAATTAAAAATGTGTCTTACCATCAAATTATAAGAATTATTTACATATTCTGGTTATAATTTTAGATATATGTACTGTGAATATTTTCTGTTAGACTATAGCTTGTCTTTTAATTTTAATGCCTTTGTAGAATAGAAATTTGGATTTTGATAAAGTTCAATTTGTGGTTTTGTTCTTTTATCGTTTAGGGTTTTTGCTCCATATCTAAGAACTCTTTGCTCCTTTCAAGGGTATGAATTTATCCCTTACTTTTATCTATGTCTATAATTAATTTTGACTTATTTTTTATGTACAGCATGAGGTAAGGTATGAAGCTTGCTTTTTCTTGCAACACTTTTTGAAAATATTATCATGAGATACCGTAATACTACTAAAAATAATTTGAATATACATATATAGATATATGAATATTTCTTGCAATACTTTTTGAAAATATTATCATGAGATACCATAATGCTACTAAAAATAATTTGAATATACATATATAGATATATATGCACACACATATGTATATATGTGGATCTAGTTTTGGACTATCCATTTTGTCCCCCATGTTATCTTTATTACCACAGTCTTCAAATAAAATAGTATAAGTCTTTTAACTTTGTATATTTTTTCCAAATTGTCTTAGCATTCTTGGTCTCCTGCATACCCATATACATTTTAGAATGGGAATGATTTATTACCTTGGCTAGAAAATTTGGTACCTTAATCTTAAATGGGTCATTGTGAATCCAGAAATCAGACAGATGGGAGCTATACTTAAAGGAAAAGGCTCACTGAATATAATGTCAAAGTAGATGTGGATCCAAAATGCTGACCCTGATTGGCTGGAATAATGGTAAGGTCTTTGAGGAAGACAGAAAAGTTTAGCTTTTTCTAGATATTAGAAGGGTTGATGTTTAGTTTGCTTTCATAAACATAAAATGTATTATGATTGCAAAACACACAAATATAAAAGCAAAGAGGGAGGTAGGTTGGAGAAGTGGGAAAAAGACTGGTGATGGAAATAGAGACTTGAGAGCAATCAACAGAAATAATAACAGAACAAATTGAGAGGGAGAGTATGGAGAGAAAAAAACAAAGGCCAAGGCTTGACCAGGGTATAGCACATGTAATTATAGTGTAGGTAGAATAATCAGATTCATGGGAGGTGACTAAATAAGTGATGGGAAGAGAGAAAAACAGTGTGGTGTCATGGAAACCAAGGTTGGAGACTATTTCCATGAGGCAGGGGTTAGAAGTGTCAAACACAGCAGAGAAGGATGAGAAAAAGAAAAGGAAAAAGCAAAGTCTGATAGCATTAGCAATGGAGACTACTTTAGTGACATTTGACAAACAATTTCGTGGGTAAGGACATGGCTAAGCCTCCTTGTGGGGAATTAAGGGGTGTCGGAGAGAAAGTCTATTACAGCAATTCTGAAAAGGAAGAGAGAACAATGAGATGGTCACTTTAGAGAACCGTGGCATCAGATGTTATGTTCTTCATACCAGTTATACATACTTGGTTTTTGACAAAAGGGGCTAATGTCTCTGCCTCCCTAAATTATATCAAACTGTTTGTTGACCAGATTTTATAAAGCAGATAAACCACTGGGGTTCCAAACAGCTAGAAGATACTTTCCTCCTCTTCTCTCAGTTCTGGAGCTCACGTCGCTCACCACACCTCCAGTTGTCTTCATCATTTACTACTACAGTGGAAACTGCACGTATTTTCTCCATCATAACTCTTGTTTCCCAACTTCGCTCAAAAGGACTACTGGAATTAGCAAATAATATCTTTTGATGGGACATCAATGATCATTTTCAGTGGAATGAAATGTTTTGTAGTTGTTCTGCTTTTGGGATAAGATGACATGTTTATACTGTATTACTTCTCTGAATCCAAGTTTCTACATTCAGAATTCAGCCAAAACATTGCCTAAAAGGTCCTCAGTGACCATGCCTCAAAGTTTGCCTTCCTTGAATACTTACTGTTATATCATTTTTTCCAAAGACACTCATTTTTTTGTTTTCTTGACACTCACTGGCATTCTTCCCTGTTACAAGAGCCTAAGTGGTGGAAGTCGATGCTGGTAGAATCACAGAGCATGACTTTCCCCTGGGTACCCTGTTCCCCTTCCTTAGCATCTTGATAATGTTCATGAGGTGTGCTAGAAGTCTTTGTGCACAGGAAACAGCTTGCTCTGCAGTGATGATATTCATGTCTATGTGGCTCAGAGGAGCACAGGTAGGTTTTGCCTCTTCATGTGCAGGGACCCTACCCACAAGCATGCTGGTTAAAAAGAAAGGAATAGCGCTCCCTTCCTCACTTCAACTATCACTGTCCTTTGCTTTAAAGTCCAATTGCTGATGGGAATTTCCCCCTTAATCACTTTCATTGTTGCTTTCAGACACTGATAACAGAATGCAGAAAAAGAACTTCACAGAAGTGAAAGAATTCATCTTCTTGGGATTCTCTAGCTTTGGAAAACATCAGATAACCCTCTTTGTGGTTTTTTTAACTGTTTACCTTTTAACTCTGGCTGGTAATGTCATCATTGTGACCATCATCCGCATTGACCATCACCTCCATACACCCATGTATTTCTTCCTGAGTATGTTGGCTAGTTCAGAGACAGTGTACACCCTGGTTATTGTCCCACAGATGCTTTCCAATCTCCTTTTTCATAATCAGTCCATCTCTTTGGCAGGCTGTGCAACTCAAATGTTCTTTTTTGTCACCTTGGCCACTAATAATTGCTTCCTGCTCACAGCGATGGGCTATGACCGCTATGTGGCCATCTGTAACCCCCTGAGATACACGGTCATCATGAGCAAAGGAATGTGTGCCCAGTTGGTATGTGGGTCCTTTGGCACTGGTCTGGCTATGGCAGTTCTCCATGTGACAGCCATGTTCAATTTGCCCTTCTGCGGCACAGTGGTGGACCACTTCTTCTGTGACATTTACCCAGTCATGAAACTTTCTTGCATTGACACCACCATCAATGAGATAATCAATTATGGTGTAAGTTCGTTTGTGATTCTTGTGCCCATAGGCCTGATAATCATCTCCTATGTCCTCATTATCTCCTCCATCTTTAAAATTGCCTCAGCGGAGGGCCGGAAGAAGACCTTTGCCACCTGCGCTTCCCACCTCACTGTGGTCACTGTCCACTATGGCTGTGCCTCCATTGCCTACCTCAAGCCAAAGTCAGAAAGTTCAATGGAAAAAGATCTCCTTCTCTCTGTGACCTACACCATCATCACTCCCCTGCTGAACCCTGTTGTTTACAGTCTGAGGAATAAGGAGGTCAGGGATGCCCTGAGCAGAGTTGTGGGCAGAAATGTTTCTTAACAGATTGAATCGTTTTGTTAGAAGACCTTTAACCCAGTGTACTATGTGTCTATTCATGAACATGGCAAAATATGCATGTTCACCAAATACGATGTTTGTTGAGAATCTGTCAGGTATTAGAAACGCTTTCCCTTTTTCGTTCTGAGGATGGCAGGAAGCAGGGTTTCTGCTGTAGTGAATTCTGTGACCAGATACCAGAATCATTCTAAGTTGGATTAAGACATACTTGTTTCTGTGCTTAAAGATTTTGGTTTTGAATCTTTTGCGGGGCCCATTTTATCTGAACTCTCTAACAGTCAAATTCTTGAGCAAGTCTGGGAGGAGATATGAAGATGAGGCAGTGGGAACTTAGGTGGCAGGGGCATGAGGAACAGGAGCAGCAGTTTTCACTTCTCTCTTCTTGCACGAAAGAGAAAGCTTTTATTCTCAGGAGCTACATCATGGGCCCTGCAATAGTCATTTTAGAAAGGATTTCCTTAATACTTGCTGAGAGAAAAATGAATAGCTTTGCAAAAAAGGGCTTCTTCTTTTATTACTAGGCCAAATTAACTCCTTAAATAGTATTCATTTCTCTGTGTATTCCTTCTTTCTTGCAATCAAGGCAAAAATCTCTGCTGTTCCCTGGAGGCTAACCAGGGAGAAGATGTACTAGTGATTTTTCTCTGTGACTACATTTTTATCTAGATGCGCTTTTTTTTTTTTAATAAGGACTCTTTTTTCAACTTATGGAAATTTTAATTTTTGATTTCTATGCAGTAGCTGCAATGGCAATGAGGTTGTTGTGTTAAGTTTTGGTTGTCCTAATGCCAGGGACCAAGGTAAGTGCCATTTACTTCCATTTCCTCAATAAACAGTGCGAACATCACACTTCTTCAGTTACTTATTTGTATTAAAATAAGCATAACCATGCCATGCTGGTTTACATCCCTGGTGGGGAAAGTTTGGGGAATATTTTATTTTGTGGATCTTCCCATCAGAGTTTTTTTCTACTCTGAGACAGCTGAGAGACACTTCTCACATTTGTTTTCATACACTCATAACATCCTTTGTTATTCCTCCCCCAAGTCAGTTCCTATCCCTCACTTTCCAGTTCTATTTCTTTATTCCAAACTGCAGAAGTAGGGTTGAGCATTTTCTAGATTATCTACACTTTTCTCTCTGTTCTACAGACCCCTGTGTGAGGAGCTCACAAGTGGAAGTGAGTGTCCCCTGCAGGATTCTCTTGGGGGAAGCTGTTGCCCTTGGCTGATATCATAGTGGGTAGTGGTGTCTCCCCAGTGACCAGCACCTCATAGTCTCCTAAAAGTCTCAGTGTGAGGCCCATAGGATGTCAGAGAGGTTTTTTATAAAAGTTTTTTGAAATTATTCACTAAATTTTGAATATAAGCATGCATGTGCCTTTTTGTCATTATATTCTTAAAGAATTCACCCTGTTGTAAGTATTTCCTCCCTCAAATCCAAGCAGAAATATGAACTCCCCTCCTTTATAGACTGCTACTTCTACAATTTCTTTAGACTCTCTTAGAGCAGCGTCCTTTGACTTTGTCTTTTTTTTGCCTATATCATTTTTGGGCACTATAATTTTTTCACTCAGTTGGAGAACCTGGATGGTGGGTGGTTCTCAACTGGGAAGATGAAGGATAGTCAGTGGTGGATGGACGTCAGAGGGCAAATCTGATCTTATTTTACTGAGAATTTCCCTGCCTTCTCCCATATCTCCTCTGACATTCCCTAAGCGTGTTAATACCGTTCCTGTCCCTCCTTCCAACACCTCACGGAGGAGTGGATACCCTTCTAATGTTAGTTGTTTTACACACTTTGCATATCTTTCAATCCACTTGTAGAATTAACTTCTACAATGAAAGTGCAATAATATAAAAGTGGGTAGGTCTCTGTGGTCACAGATCCTTCCAATATGATGAGTCAGGAGCAGTGAGTCATTTTTTTTCATGCTACCTTCCACAATCTATTCATAATACTCATATTGCTGGCTGATGTGGGGACTATTTTCACTATTACCATTGTTTTTGTTATCATCATCATCATCATGATTGTTCCCTAATATGTCCCTCTATCCATGCTCTGTTATCATTCTTCTCTTATACATTGCAAATACCTCCATTCTTTTGGCACTTTTTTTGTTTAGCTCCTTCTTTCATTAGAGAACTGACTACAGTATCATTTATTCAATCTATGAATGTTTTTCAAGTGCTATGTGAAACAATTATCTATCTCTGAGGTTGCAGTAATGAGTAATGCAGGGACCCTGTTTCACGTTATTCATGGCCCAGTTGGGAAGGCAGACAAAATAACAAGAATTACAAAACCTTGCTATAAGAACATGTACAAGATTGCTCTTTGGGGTCAAGGGTGTTATTAAAAAAAAAAAGGAACTGGTCAAATCTATTTAGAAGGTTAGAAAAGCATTCAAAGAGAAATGATATTTAATTAACTTTCTGTGGCATTGGGTCAATTGATGTCTGAGAGGGCGGTAAAGGAAAGGGAAGAGCCTGAGCAGAGACACACAGCGCTGAAAACACCAGAAGTGTTAGTTGGCAGGTGTTCTATTCACCTCCGTCTGCCCACGGCCTTGCTGAATGTTAGCATGGTTAAAATCACACAGTTATTATACCTTTGGATCACTGACTGTGTGAACACCTGTTAACTATAAAGTCTTATCCAGAGATTTCCAGGTATAATTTTTGATAGATACATCTTATATTCCCTTTGTCTACTTACAGACGTCCCTCACCTAAGGTCAACTAACAGAAAATAACAGAGAGGGGGTGACAATCCTAGGAGCATATCTGAAATTATTTTCTTCCATTGCAGGATTGCCTAGAAGCAATTCTTACTTGCTACATAAATTCAGTTGAGTATTTATTTTATAATTACATTAATTAGTCACTTAAAACTAGACTATAAAAGAAACTGGATTAACACTGAGTTAATACGTTGTAGCCAGAACTGGGACAATAACTCTGAAAAACTTAAAATGATTGCTTGATAGCTTGACATATGAAATCAAGAGTTTTAAGATATTTCAAAATTTATCTTTTAGAAAAAATTATGAAAAGACTATTATAGATCCTAAAACTTCTGAAATATGATTTTTACAGCCTTAATTTTCAAGCTTTCTGCATCCTTTCGTGTTCCATGATTACAATTCGTGATGAATTATAGGAGAAAATAGCTGCAGTCCTCTCAACAATAAGCAGAATAAAACATTTTATTAATGGATGCAGTGCTTCTGGGAGAAGAGAGAGGAGGAAAGTGGGCAGGAGAGATGAAAGTAAGCCAAAGATAAATAGGTAGTATATAGTTAAGTACACTGAGCTTAACTTGTAAAAAGACACATTTAAAGGGTGCAAGAATGAAAGTCAGCTTTGTTGCTGCTGTTGAAATACATATACCAGCTATCAGCATGTGTGTGTGTGTGGGAACATGTGTATACATACATGTACATGGGTGTTTTTGTGGGTGTTGTGTGCTAACATAAAAAAGTTTTAGATGTTATGATTGTTGTAATAAAAAGTGCCTTATTTGCATGATTTCATTTAACACACATACCCAATATTTATTAACATATCACTCTTCACAGTTCACAAAGGTCTTTCATGTCCATGACCTCATTTGATTCTCATAGCACTCCTGTAAGGTATTAGTCTCCCACTTTTCAGATAAGTCCACTGTGAGTGTATAGTTTAAATAACTTTCCCAAGGTTATATACATCACTGGATATAGGACTAAAACTGAAGTGGGCCTCAATTATAAATCTGTTAATCCTAAATGCCATGCTTTTTATTCCCTCATCCCTATGTCCAAACGTGCACACACACACACTTTATTAATTCTTATCAGGGAATAAAGTATCCCGATTAATTAATTTTGGTTTTTAGATGCTAAAGCATCATTTCAATCAGTGTAAATAGACTCTGAAATGTCCTTTATTGCCTTTATAAACAAAGTATATTTATGATCATGAATATATTTCTTGACATGTTTACATGGGCACTTAACTGTACCTTGGGTTGTGGCTCACTGCTATCCTCAGTGGAATTGACCATACATTAGAGTTTTTTCTTCTGAATTAAAAGATCCACATATGATAGTATTTTATAAAATTTGCATTAGTATCATATGGTTTCTGACTCTTTTAATTTTTTAATTTGTTACTTCAACAAATGTAACATGCATGCCCACTGTGAGTGTCAGGTACTGGGCTAGGCACTAGGGACACAGAAATAAATTAAACCTGAGTCCTACTTTGAGTAGCTAACAATCTACTTGCAACTCATATTAATGCAGTGTGATTAGTCCTACACACAAGGTACTTTGAAACCCCAGAGGGAAAGAATGACTAAACTCAGATGGTGAATTTCATCCTTTCATGAGTTGATAGAAGGTCCAGGTGAATGAGTTTGTCAAGTCCAAGCACTGTATTCTGGCGAGGCGGCCTGACATTGAGCCTACTGAGAAACAGCAAATGTGCCAAGGTTAATGAATCAAGAATCACTGGAGTTTATTCTTCACAAGGTCCAATATACAATTACAGAGTTGTCAACATTAGAACAAACAGGAAATTGTGATCCATAGTCAAGAGAAAATCAGTCTGTATAAACCAATCCTAAGATGATTCAATTTAGTAGTCAGGGACTATGAAGCAGCTAGTGTATAGGATGGATGGGTTTGTAAACTTACAGAAAAATATGCTTATGGTGAGTAAACAGATGTAGACTCTCAGTCAAGAAATCTAAAGATAGAAGTTAAAATATTTGAAATAAAAAGCTTAACAATAGACTGGAATAGGTAGAAGAGTCAATAAATTTGAAGATGCATCAATACAGATTATTATATCTGAAAATCAAAGATAAAATGAAGAAAAATTGAACAGTCTCAATGACCTGTTTGACAATGCCAGAAGTATAATATATTTGTGCTTGGAGTCTTGAGACAAGAGAATAGAACATGTCATAAAATATTGAAGACATGTTGGCCAAAAATTTCTAATTGGTGAAAAATATAAGCTTATAGATCCAAGAATTTTAGTAAATCCCGAGTAGGATGAATAAAAAGAACATCAAATCTATGCATACCAGAGTCAAATATCTAAAACTTAAAGTAAATATCTTAAAAGTCACCAGATTAAAATATCAAAGAATAATAATAATTGTATTTGACTTCTAATTAGAAAACATGAAGGTCATAAGGAATTGAATGAAATTTTTAGTATTATAACAGAATTCCATATCCAGCAAAAATAGCTTTAAGCACAAAAGTGAAGGAAAGATATTTTCAGATTAGTAAAAATTGAGATGATTTATATACTACCAGAAATGCTAAAGAAAGTTCCTCAAGCTGAAGGGAAATGGCTACAGATGTAAGTTTCAGATTTACAGAAAAGAAAGAAAGTCACTGAAAATAGTAAATATAAAAGAATACCTTGTTCTTTTCTTAATTGATTTAAAGAATGTATTATAATTTAAAGACAATATTATGATAATATTGTGAAGTTTATAAATTGTGTTGATGTGACACAAATCACAGCTATGACACAAAGGAGGAGGTGAATGTAAATATACTGCTATGAGATGCTTTTGTTTAACAAAAGTGATGCAATTTGATTATAAGAAAAATTATGATAAGTTATGGATGTGAGGAAATTAATACGTTATTCCACTAAGCAACAACGAGAAGAGTAATGCATAGAAGTATTGCTAGGGAGACAATAGAGAAATAAATAGTAAAAAAAAATTTTATTCAAAAAAAAGAGGAAAAAGGAGGAACAAAGGAACAAATAATGGATGGAACAAAAAGAAAAAAATAGTAAATCAATAGGTTTAAAATCAACAATATATAATTATTTTCAGCCTAAGTATACTAACCATGGTAATGCAAAGGCAGACATTGTTTGAATTAGTAAAAATAAGCAAGACCTAAGTATATCTTACTTTAAAAAGTCAAACTTGACATAAAATATATAGCCATATTGAAAAAATGTGTGAGAAAAGTAATAGCATGAAAACTCTAATAATACCGGAGTGATATACCTTCTAGAACTTCCTTGAGCATTTTTTGTAATGAAAACGTATCTTAATTTTCACTATCTAAAAATGTTTTTTACCTTCATTTCTAAATTAATATCAGACAACACAGATATCAAGACAAGAAATATAATCATATGATAGATCCAACTTGTACCTGCAATGTGCTTCATAGTTGTGGTCCCCCTACTATCCCCTACTATCCCTCCCACTCTCTCCCCTTCCTTCTCCCTCCTCTTACCTCCTTCATCCTAGGCTAAAGTTGTGTTTCATTTTTCATATGCAAGTGTGAGTTATTGTACAAAAGACTTAATAAAAAAGAAATATAATCATAGATAAGAGGGCTATTTCATCAGTAAAGATTAGCGCATACCAATCAAATGTGTATGCTCCTAATAATAAAGCTTCAAAATAAATAAAGCAAGTCAAAGAAACTTCCCTGAAGAAGACAGGTGCACGGCCTACAGACATATGAAAAAATGCTCTTCATCCTTAATCATTAGAGAAATGCAAATCAAAACTACTTTGAGATATCATCTAACTCCAGTAAGATTAGCCCATATCACAAAATCCCAAGACCAGAGATGTTGGCGTGGATGTGGAGAAAAGGGAACACTTCTACACTGCTGTTGGGAATGCAAATTAATACATTCCTTTTGGAAAGATGCTTGGAGAACACTTATAGATCTAAAAATAGACCTGCCATTCAATCCTATAATTCCTCTACTAGGTATATATGCAGAAGACCAAAAATCACATTATAACAAAGAGATTTGTACCAGAATATTTATTGCAGCCCAATTCATAATTGCTAAGTCATGGGAAAAGCCCAAGTGCCCATTGATCCACAAATGGATTAATAAATCGTGGTATATGTACACCATGGAATATTATGCAGCCTTAAAGTAAGATGGAGACTTTACCTCTTTCATGTTTATGTGGATGGAGCTGGAACATATTCTTCTTAGTAAAGTATCTCAAGAATGGAAGAAAAAGTATTCAATGTACTAAGCCCTACTATGAAACTAATTTATGGCTTTCATATGAAAGCTATAATCCAGTTATAACTTAAGAATATGGGGAAGGGGGAGAGGGAGGCGAGGAAGGGGGGAGGATGGGCAGAGGGAGGGTGATTGGTGGGATTATACCTGTGGTGCATCTTACAAGGGTACATGTGAATCTTAGTAAATGTAGAATATAAATGTCTTAACACAATAACTAAGAAAATGCCAGGAAGGCTATGTTAACCAGTGTGATGAAAATATGTCAAATGGTATATAAAGCCAGTGTATGTTGCCCCATGATCGCATTAATGTACACAGCTATTATTTAATAAAAAAATAAAATAAATAAAGCAAAACCTAGGAGAAATAGAGATACAGATAAATGCACAATTCTAATCAAGAGATTTCAACATGACTCTCATAGTAATTAAGTGAATAAGTAAATATAAAATAAGCACCTAAAATAGCCACTCCATAGTATCTATCAATTTGACCTACTGATATTTATAGAACATCCCAGCCAACAACAGGACACATTTTCAAGTGTACATGAAAATAGGAGAGAACATATGATGAATTATAAAACAAGATTCAATGAACTTACAAGGACTAAAATTGCACAGACTCTATGTTTTCTGACCATAATGGAATTCACTTAGAACTAAATTAAAAACTTATAAGTTTTGAAGTTGAACAACATAACAGCTAAATAACTGATGGATAATCCTAGCACTCTGGGAGGCCAAGATGGGTGAATTTCTTGAGCACAGGCTTTTGAGACCAGCCTGAGCAAGCATGAGACTCTGTGTCTACTAAAAATAGAAAAAACTACATGGCATTATGACATATGCCTGTAATCCCAGTTACTCGGGAGGCTGAGGCAAGAGGATCACTTGAGCCCAAGAGTTCGAGGTTGCTGTGAGCTATGACAATGCCATGGTACTCTTCCCAGAGTGACAGAGTGAGACTCTGTCTCAAAAAAACCCCCCAACCCCCAAAACTTAACAACATTCCCCCCCCCCAAAAAACAGATGAATTAAAGGAGGAATAAAAAATATTATAAAATACAAGCTGGGCCTGGTGGCTCACACCTGTAATCCTAGCACTTTGAGAGGCTGAGGCAGGTAGATTGCTTGAGCTCAGGTGTTCGAAAGCAACCTGAGCAAGAGCGAGACTTGGTCTCTGTTAAAAATAGAAAAACTAGTGCAAGTGTCCCTGTGGTAAAAGGACTTGCACTAGACTGTTTATTGCAGCTCAATTTACAATCGCCAAAATGTGGAAACAGCCTAAATGCTCACCAACCCAGGAGTGGATGAACAAGCTGTGGTATATGTATACCATGGAATAACCATTCAGCCGCTAAAAAAGATGAAGACTTTACATCTTTTGTATTAACCTGGATGGATGTAGAACACATTATTCTTAGTAAAGCATTGCAAGAATGGAGAAACAAGAATCCTATGTACTCAATTCTGATACGAGGACAATTAAAGAGCTAGTACACAGTGTGGGGTGGAGGATGGGGACACCTGAGAAAGGGAAGGAGAGCCTGGGTGGGGGGACAAGGGGTGTGGTACACCTTTTGGGGGTGGGACACAATTATAAGAGGGTCTTTATCTAACAAAAGCAATCAATATAACCTGGTTCTGTGTACCCTCAATGAATCCCCAATAATAAAAAAAAATAATAAAAATAGAAAAACTAGCTTGGCATTGTGGCAGGTGCTTGTAGTCCCAGCTAATTCAGGGGGCTGAAGTATGAAGATTGCTTGAACTCAGGAATTTGAGGTCGCTGTCAGCTAAGATGCCACAACACTCTACCCAGGATGATAGAGTGAGATTCTGTCTCAAAAGAGAGAGGGAGGGAGAGAGATAGAGATAGAGATAGATAGATAGATAGATAGATAGATAGATAGATAGATAGATAGATAGATAGATAGATAGATAGATAGATTATAAAATACTGTGAATTATATAGAAATAAAAACATAAGCTAATAAAACTTGAGAAATTCAGCTAAACTATCACTCAGAGAGTGAATTATGGTTTGAAAACTTAGAGTGGAAAATATGTATGTCAGTCATGGATGATTCATGAGACAGAAGTCACACAGAATTTGAACAATGAAAGCATAATATAATGAGTTCATTGTATCAGGGGATTTCCTTTTGGTTCAGTGACATATGGAGCCATACATGCCAGATGGCAGGCTCATCTTCCACTTGAATGGACTATTGTTGCCTTCCCTGGTAGAAGGCTTTCTCCCATGGTGACTAAAATTTCTAAAGCTTAAGGGTGCTCGGAAGGATGGAATATTCTACCAGTGAGTTATTAGGTATAATAGGAGTGAAAAAAAACCCAATACTCATTTCTACTCTTTAATTCCTGTATCCATAAATATTGGCTAAAGGGAAGATAGTAGTATAGAACTGTGTGATTCAAAACACACACTTCAGTCTACAATGCAAAACTTGACATCAAGATATTTCCCAACTAATCTTATAACTGAGTAAGCCATTCATCTTTCAAGTACAATAGCTATTTCTAGAATATGGAGTAAGTGATAAGACAAGCTTATTCCAAGGACATGAGCCCATTGCTGCACTTCCTTTACTGCTAAATAAGTTTTTTGAGTAAATCCAATGATGCTATAGGGAATGCCATGATGGTGATTCAGGCATTCTGTGTGCGCATAGATCATGGTGCTGGAAGAAGAATTAGGAGCCAGGAAAGCAAATACATGCCCAAAATACTTCCCTTTTCCAACAAGACACACTTCTGCTCCTTCAATGATGAAAGAAGTCCGGTATAATCAACCTGCTACCAGGCCAGTTCTTTTAAGGAAAGATATTATATTTAGAACTTCTTATCACTCTCTGCTTTCAGCAGATTATGTGCTCAACAATGAGTTGACCAAGTCAGCCTTGGTAAGGGGAATCCCATATTGCATATTGTTGTGCCCATGTCTAGTCTCAATGCCAGTTACCATGACCACCTTGTTCACGGGACCTTTGTAAAAGCACTGAGGTTGGAAAGAGAGGCTGACAGGTATCCACAGAGCATGTCATTTTGATCACCTGGCCACTGTAAGCTTTCCTTTTGGTTGATAGGCCACAGTAACATTTTGAATCTCAAGATACTAGCATCAGTTTGGGGCCAAGGTCAAGTAATTTCTGAAAAATCTGGATATTTTCTATTCTTCAATGCAGTTATTCTAGTAAACAACCACAGGTACCTTTGGGGAAAGGTTTGGTGGAAGAGTTGCAAGATGTGCTTGTATCAGTTGTGCAGAATACTTCTTTGAGGAGTCTGGACTTCCTTTTCAATTAAAAGCTCTGGATCTGTGAATTATCATGGTCTGGAAACTGTAATGCTACATGGTGTCTTAAGTCAGAAGATAGCTTTTGCATTAGTTCAGTTCTGATATAGCCTCTGGCAAGTAGATTCAAGGACCCACCATGTGGTTATTTTCCAACTTCTTAAGTGTATAATTAGAATAGACATGCACAGAAACTGGCAGAATACTGAACGTGGCTTCATGACCTATAAGATGAAGGCCATTATGGTAGGAAGTCCTTAGAAGTTCTTCTCCCTACCAAGATTGTGAACAAGGAGCAATAGTGCACTATTATGGGAATCATAGAGATTAATGGCACCATAAAAGACTTGAAAAGTGCAAGGCTGGTTACACCCATCACCTCTCTCTTTTATTCTCATAGTTTGATCTGTGAAGAAGTCAGATGTAAATTGGACAAAGACTGTGGAATATTATAAACGTAATCCATTTGTGACACTAATTGCAGTTGCTGCCCCAGTTATAGTATCTTTATGGGAACAATTGAATATAGCATTTGGAACCTGGTATGTGGCTATTCACTTGGATAATAACTTTTTCTCCACCATAATTATAAGGACAACCAGAAACAGTTTTTGTTACCTGGCAGGGCCAATGATATACTTTCACAGTCTTACTAAGGCTGTGGTAATTCTACTGCTATTATAATATAGATCACAAAAATCTTACTTATCCATCCTGTTCCATGACATTTCCTAAATCTTACGTTTATTGTCTATATTGATGAAATTATCAAATTTAATCTGTTGAACAAAAGCGTGACATTCTTTAGATGCTTTAGTAAGAAATGTATGAATGTGAGGCTAAGTACTAATTCTGCATCAGTCAGGGCCCAGTTAGAAGACCAAAAACACAGTGATTTGAATAGAAAGTGTAATGTAATGAATTGTTAACTATGAGAGGGGACTGGAGTAATTAGGCTGTTTGAAGATCATTAGTAAAAATAATTCTTAAAAAATAGGAATAGCAGATACAAGCAATAGTCACTATCTCTATTGCTAAGATAGTGTGGAAAAACAAATTTTCTCTGGATTTTTAAAAATTTCAGATTATGATGATGAGGTACATATGATTTGGTTACATAGTTTGCTTTTGTAAGGTTAAAGTCTGAGTTGTAATATACCCATGCAATGTACCCATTAGGTGGGAATTTACCATTCCTTTATTCTCCTCTCCCCCAACCCCTGAATGGTGCTGGGAGAACAGGTCAGACACATGTAAAAGACTGGAATATGACTCATACCTCTTGTCACTCAAAAAAATTGACTCACAATTAATAAAAGATTTAAATCTAAGGTTTTTTTTTTTAGTGTTTCTATAAAAACCTGTCTCCTGAGTCAAGGAAATGTATATACAATAAAAATAAAGAATGTTTGCTTTCATTTTCCCTAGAAACATTTTACTTTTTGGGTACACTGAAGATTAGATCTGCAGTCATTTTTCCCCTAATGGTGGAGCTAATTGCTTTCATACAGTAAACATTCTCTTATCTCCCCCAAAGACAAATCGTTGTTTGGGGTTAGGTACCTAAATCAGAGCATTATCTTGCCATTTGTTTACATTTCAAAAGGGGAACCATCTAGGGTCTTCCTCCCAGGAAATTTTCAGGTTGTAAAAGCCATAGATAATGGGGTTATCTTCCCCACTGGAGAAATTTATTTACCTATCAAAGGGTTAGAGTAAAGATCCTTCCACCCTGTTCCAAGGAGACTTTCCCAGGAGAGGGAGAAAAATGTTCCCTTGCCTCTTTATAAATGAAGAACATTTATATTTTTTCACCTCTTGCATACAAAATTATTTTGCCACTTGTGTGGAATATTGTTTCCATCTGGCTCTTATCATGTCACTCTGCAGGGGTTTGGGTGTGGAGAGATTAATGTTGCAATGTTGTTATTCTGGCTGTTGACTGTGCAGTGAACATAATAAGAAATCTTTGATCCAGGAACCTTGTACATTCAGGAAAATTTAATAAAGATAATTATTAAAAACCTGACAAATACCCAAGGAAGAGGCAACCCTTCTTCCTGCATGAGGGCTAATATCCGGACTTTATTAGACAGGGCACAGAATTGACTCACTATCTTGCAGAGATGTTGCAGTGACATTCTGGGAGAACTTGTTAGAAATCTACACTTTGAAATTTGCCAGAAATATTCCTTCTAATATGATGAGAAAAGCTATTCAGAGAATGGTGTCTGGCTCGACCACCCCACTATGCAAAGAGGGATGCTGATGGAAACTGGGTGCTACTGATCACCACACGTTCCAGAAGCTGGACGTTGGCAACCCATTCTAAAGAAACCGGCCAAGAAGATCACACCAGAACTTAGAAGGAAATCCCTTCATCTTGCAATATCTCTGCAGTGCTCAGTACTGACAGCAGCCAACAACCCAGCTCCATTTTGCTCAGAGCAAGCGATGTAAGAAAATTTGAAGCTGAAGGGCAATAAATTGATAAATGCTACACAAAGAAAGATCTAAAGTCAATTATACATTGCTGTTTCTACTCAGGAGGGATGGACTATTAGTCCTTTTACCATAAAAATATTTTTTTAAATGGGAATAATATATGAATCAACTGTTTTTAGATGGTGAACAATAGACAGTGAAAGACTGTGATTCTTTTTTTTTTAACTAGAAAATATCCTTTATGTTGAGAAATTAAGAAACATATTTATAAGCAAAGACTGTGATTCTTGAGAGAAGAAAAAAAAAGTTTGAGCTCTGTGATTGCTCATTTGCCTGAAGGCATTTTCCAAAACATGGCACAGGTAAAGGGAGTCTAAGCAAAGCATGGGTTTTGCTGAACTGAGGGGGTCAAAAACTGAAGCTCAGAGCTTGATGTGGCTAGAAATTATGAGGCAGATTATGGGACAAAAGAAAGTTGCACAAAATAAAAGCTCCAGTAATATTCACAAGCACCCCCTGAATCTTAACAGAATACTAAGCTGTGCATACCCTGGGCCAGTCACCACAAAGCTGGCAGAGAACCGTTATGGGAAGAGATGGGATAAATGAAAATTCTGAAGTTTACATTTGTCTGGGAGATGATGATATATGACCAGCTAGAATGGACATGCTTAACTGAACATTCTGGCCCCTCAACTAAGACTTTAGTAAGGCGATATTTTAGAGGTAAGGCTACTCTAACCCTAAAGTAAAGGCTAATGAGACACACTGCATCAAACTTAGGAAAAAAGTTTAATAGAGTCAAGCTGATCCACAAGTAACTCCAGCACAAACAAATAAAATGCAACTTTCCACACATAAAATTTAAAATCTCCAGCATCCACTAAAAACCTGCTACATATACACAGAAGTAGAAGAATGTCACTTAGAGTCAGAAGAAAAATCAGCCGAAAGAAAGAGATGTAGAATTGAAAGAGATGGTGGTGTTAGTTCAAAAGGATGTTAAAACAATTACAAATATGGGGGCAGCACCTGTGGCTCAGTGGGTAGGACTCTGGCCCCATAAACCAAGGATGGTGGGTTCAAACCTGGCCCCAGCCAAACTGCAACAACAAAAAAATAGCCGGCATTATGGTGGGAGCCTGTAGTCCCAGCTACTTGGGAGGCTGAGGCAAGAGAATCACCTAAGCTCAAGAGCTAGAGGTTGCTGTGATCTGTGATGCCATGGCACTCTACTGAGGGCAATAAAACCTGACTCTGTCTCAAAAAAATGAAATTAGAGGGCAGCACCTGTGGCTCAGTGAGTAGGGCACTGGCCCCATATACAGGGTGGCAGGTTCAAACCTGGCCCCAGCCAAACTGCAACAAAAAATAGCTGGGCATTGTGGCGGGTCCCTGTAGTCCCAGCTACTTGGGAGGCTGAGGCAAGAGAATCGCTTAAGCCCAGGAGTTGGAGGTTGCTGTGAGCTGTGTGACTCCAGGGCACTCTACTGAGGGCCATAAAGTGAGACTCTGTCTCAAAAAAAAAAAAAATACAAATATTAATATGTTCAAAGATTAAGAGAAACTATGGATGTAATGAGGAGAGGAATAGAAGATATAAAAGAACCAAATGCAACTTTTAGAAATCAAAGGAATAAAATATCTGCAATGAAGATTTCATTTGACAAAATTAGTAGCATATTATTAACTGAAGAAGAAAAGGTTATTGAACTTGAAGACAAAACAATAGGAAATGGTGGCCGGCGCCTGTAGTCCCAGCTACTCGGGAGGCTGAGGCAGGAGAATCGCCTCAGCCCAGGAGTTGGAGGTTGCTGTGAGCTGTGTGACGCCACGGCACTCTACCGAGGGCCATAAAGTGAGACTCTGTCTCTACAAAAAAAAAAAAAAAAAAAAAAAACAATAGGAAATGTGCAAAAAGGGGGCACAGAGAAACAATAAGCTAAGATTGGAAACAATAAGCTAAGCTCCAGGGACTCATGAAAAAAATCAAGCAGTGCTTAGAGAAAACTTTGTAGTTTTTAATGCTTATATTGGTAAAAAGCAAAGGCCCAAATTCAATAATCCAAACTTCCACTTTAAGAGGCTAAAAGGAAGAGAAAATTAAAGCTAAAATGAACAGAAAAATAAAAATGAGTATAGAACTTGATGAAATAGAAAACAAAGTCAAAGAAACCAAAAGCTTTCAGAAATTTAAATAAATTTGACAATCTTCTAGCTAGAAGAACTGGGAAAAAAATAAGCCACAATTAACGGAGACTTTACTGTAGCTTCTGGACATATAAAAAGATTAAGAAAGGAATATTATGAAAAACTTGTGTCAATAAATTCAATCACTTATATGAAGTGGATAATTCTTTCAAAGTCAAAGATGATTACATTTGACTCAAGAAATAGAAAATATGAATGGATGTATATATACTAAATTAATTAAATTAAATCTTCCCACAAAGAATGCACCAGGTCTCAATGGCATCACTGCTGAATTCTACCAAAGATTTAAGGGTAACTTAGTATTGAGTTATCACAAACTCCCGGACTGGAGAGTAAGTGAGAATAGTTTTCGTTTCAGTTTCTGAGGCCAGTTTTATTATGATACACAAATCAGGCAATCTTTTCACATAATCTAATAAAAGAATATTGAAAAAAAGTCCTTCATAAACAATATAAATGTAAAACTCCTTAACAAAATGTTAACAAGTAAAATCCAACAACATGTAAAATGGGTCCTATACGATGAACAAGTAAGGTTTGTCTCAGTAATAAAAGGTTGGTTTAACATTTTGAAATAAACTACCGAAATTTTCCACGTAAATAATAAAGAAGAAAAGTCATATGATTAAGTCAAAATTGAAAAAAAGGGTAAAGTTTAGCCTCATTCACTAAAAAAGAAAACAAACAAAACAACAACAAACAAATACACAAACAAAAAAACTTTTGGCAACCTAGCAGTAGGAGGGAATTTTCTCAGCTGCCAGCTATCATCAGAATTACAATTATTGGTTTGTTTTAGTTTTATACCATTGATTATCTTTTTTAAATAACAACTTATAAGTAATGGTAAACTGTGGGATTTATAACATGTGGAAAAAAATGAATTACAAACAGCACAAAGAAAAGGAAAGGGTAAATGACCTTGTACTGTTTCTTTTATATAAAAATGATAGAATGTGAATTCAGGGTCAAGTTTGGAAACTTAGATGTCCATATTGTAAATTTTAGGACAATGAAAAAGTTAAGGAGGCAGAGGAGGTAAAAGCCCGATATAGCAGATACAATGTAAGACTAAAATAATGCAAGATTAATGCAAAATAATGCAAGAAAGAAGGAAGAAAGGAACGATAAATAAAATAAAATAGAAGTAAATAGCCATATGGGAGACTTAAAACCATACTAGCAACTACTTCAGGCAATGAACTAGTATCCCAATTAAATGACAAGTTTTGGTAAATTGAAAAAAAGTTTGTATGAAGTCCACTTTAAATGTAAAAAACTAGATAGATTAAAAATAAATGGTTTTTTAAAAAGCATAACAGATTTTAGAAGATATATCAGACAAAAATAGACTTCAGTATAAAGAATATCATCATAGATAGGTGGTACCTGTGGCTCAAAGGAGTAAGGCATCAGCCTTATATGCCGGAGGTGGCAGGTTCAAACCCAGCCCTGGCCAAAAAAAAAAAAAAAAAAAAAAAAGAATATTATCATAGATAAACAGGGACATTCTAAAATGATAAAAGGATAAATTCATTAAGAAGACATAACAATTTTACATATCCATACACTTTATACTGGAAAATAAATAAAACAGAAACTGGTAGAACTGAAAGGAAGAATGGACAAATCTTTAATTATATTGTGCTATGTTGGATATTTCCAAATGTTTAAGAAGTATAGAAGAAAAGGAAAAGGAAATGTTGAAATGTTGAAGAATTAACAAGAAAAGACTTACAGTTTCAACTAATTTGACCTCTATTGTCATTTATAAAACATTCATTTAAAAATAGCAGAGTACACATTGTTTTCTAGTGTTCAGGAGACATTTACTAAGGTAGACCATTTGCTGGAATTTAAAACAAGTCTAAATACATTGAAAAGGATGAAAATGACACAGAATATCTTCTCCTACTATAAGAGAATTAAATTAGAAATCAATCACACTTTATGGGGGCAAGACATGATTGCAAGAGGGACTTTACCTAACAATTGCAATCAGTGTAACTGGCTTATTGTACCCTCAATGAATCCCCAACAATAAAAAAAAAAAAAATTGTAATAGTAAAAAAAAAAAAAGAAATCAATAACAGAAAGATGTATGTGCAAAATGTGGCAATTTTGTAAAATATCCGAAAGTTTGAAAATGAAGCACCAAACTTATGAATAACTCGTGGGCCAAAGAATCACAAACAAAATTGGAGCATATTTTGAATTGAATGAAATTTCAAACAAAACATCAAAATTTGTGTAATACTATTAAAGCGAGTTTAGAGATAAATCATCGCATTATCTTTTTAGATAAAACTAGAATAATGGGGTAAAATCAATGATCTATCTGTCTGTGTTAAAAAACTAGATAAGGAAGAACAATTAAACCCAATGTTAGTTGATCTATTCAAGTTCTTGCTTGTATCAATAGTTCATTCCTTCTTATTGCTGGGTAATATTCTCTAGTAAAGATATATTAATAGTTTATGGTCTATTGGATTGTTTGTTTTCTTACTGTTGAATTTTGAGAATTTAAAAAATTTTTTCCTAGGAATTAACTGCAATTGTCTTCCAAATTTTATGAAAATTAGATTCTTGTGAGAGTCGTGGAAGAAACTCTGACGCAGTGAGAAGCAGAAGAAACAGTCATCTCCAAGGAAGAACTGTTGTGATTTCAGTCACACAATAATGATGATACATTTTTATTTTTAAATGTTGAAAATTTTATTAGAAAAGAAGCAAAATGTGTTTGCACTTAGGAAGTATCTCAAAAAAATTGTTGAACACCTACCAAATGCAAACTTGTGCTGGGCACCAAGAAGTCTTTCCTGGTTTATTAATAATAACATTTTAAAACTTGAGAACAGAAAGGAGCCTGATTATATTTAAATGATTAAAATTATGATTATAGACTAGAGAACAATATTTCCAGAATCAGCAGCCAAGTGTCTTTTTTTTCCTGATATGATTCTGAGTCCACAGCATCATTTATCAAATCTCAGCACTTTCCATCTTCAGATTGCACTTTGTAAAACGAAAATCATTTGTGATGGTGTTTGTCCTTTGCTCCAGGTTTTGGGCGGCAGTAGGGACATCTTTTCTCCAGAGAATACTAGGCATAGAGGCAGGTTTATTGGTGGAAAGGCCCTTTAAATATCTATTAAGTAGGAGGTGACACAATGTGCTGATGAGGATGAGGATGCCGGATAAGATTGGGCCTGAGTGCAGGAGAAAGCCACATGGGTCATGAAATAGTAGGAGGAGGCATGCAAACAAGGAAGGAATCAAAGGAGGGTGTCCAGCATAGAGAGGACAAGGCTGTCCTAGTCTCCTCCTGAGACCAGTAATGTAGGAAAAGGAGACCAATTGCACCCTGGGCATCTGGTACTCAGCTTCATAATTTACATGTGGGTGAATCAGAATTCACATTCACTGATACTACAAGGAGACTGGTGAAGAGAAACATGACTCTGAATCAGATGTTTTAGCTCTTGAAAAAAGAGGAAGGGGATCTTACGTGTCTATAAAGACCATGAGAAAGAAGGAATTGAGTACAAGGAAGGACATGGCAGGTAATTAAAAGGGAATTTATGGTTAACTGATAGTGGCAGAGAAATTAGGAGCTTTGGGAGACCAGAGATTAGGTTGTACTTTTCTTCATATCTACCTCTGGACATACCGATGCTTAGATACACAGCAAGTACCCAAAAAGCACCAAGAAGGAGGGAAGAAAGAAGGAGGGAGGAAAAGAAGGGGAGCAGGGAAGGAAGGAAGGGATGGAGGAAGGAATGCTCCATGAAGGACCCCTCTAAGCAGGATGAAAGAAGTGAACACACATGCCCTAAGGATCTGCCCTACAGGCCACGAGGCCAGAGTTCAGGGAGACTCCTCATGGCTAAAGAGAACCTGGCAGTGACAATGAGAAGGTCAAGCAGAGCTGTCCTTTAAGAATTAAACAAGGGCCTCCCAACCTGAGTTTCTGAGGCACGACGCTGTAGGCTGCAGGACTCTGGTTGTTCCCTGACATAAATGTTTTCAAATTCTCAGTCTTCTCATTACTAAAATCTGCGACACAAAGGTCAGGATGCAGCAATAACTGGTATTCTTAATAATTAATTATCATTGATTTCTCAGCCAAAGATCATTCCTTTCCTACCTTTCAGAAACTCAGGCTCTTGACACCTATGTGCAGAAGTGAAAAATCACTCACAAATTATTGGCAATCTGCAACCCCCTCCACCTCCCACCCTGTGTGTGTAAACTCTGAGCGGTCTGGGCTCTGTGACAGAAGCTCCCACCAACCAGCAGGGCGCTCAGCATTTTACAAGATTGCTGTGTCAGCTACCCCCACTGCTGCAGGCCTTGGACTTTGCTCAGACAGATATGAGAGGTAACTGGATGGGCTAGAGAACATGTAGGCAAGGGAGGAAAGAAACTGCTCATAAAAGAGTTCAGTCTGCTTCTTATTTCCTGCCATTTAGTTAGGTAAATATTTTTCTGCTTTTCTCTTTCTCGGACATACGTAAGAAGGAGTTCTTGTTCCTTAGAGAATCTATTACTCATGATGTGAGCTTTGGTCTATAGCTGGAGAAACTGCAGAAATGTGCTTTTTGTTTGTGAGCCTTTACTGACTTCTCCCTTACCTGCAGGTTCCTATTCTCAGAAACTTTGTACAAGGATAGTAAATTATTACTCCTTTGCCCCAGAATTGGAAAATATAGTTTATACAATGAAGTTACAATAGGGCCTTCAAACCCCAGGTCTCATGGGTCTCATCAGCACTTCCTGAAGAGTCCTCCTGGGGCGCTGCTGAGCTCTCAGTCAACAGAAAGGCCTGGGGAGGACAGCCAAGATTGTCCAGATAGGGGTAGGATTTGTATGGGAATGGGTTCCATCAGGATGAGTTCTTTGTGGAAGTCATTTGGCTATCTGAGGTTCTGCGTCTTGGGTGTATAGGAGACATGTCTGCTGTCCCGATACGCCAGGGCAATAGAAAAGAATTCACTCCTGAACTACAGAGTGAAATGTTCTGTGTTGCCAAGCCCCATCCAAGACCCGTGAAATTAATGTGACTGTCATTTGAATGTTAAAATGTTATTAGAACATTTTCCTTATTCTTCTGCCACTTCTTTTACATTGCTTATTTTTCAAGCTGCTGTTAAACTCAGTCAATTTTTAAATGGCTTGTTGTGCTTGTAAAATGATTTTTTTCTAAACAGAGGGCTTTTGTGTATAGTTATTAAGCTTTTCATTAATCAGCGCTTTATTACCCTGAGCAGTAGAGAATTAAGGAGTATATTTTGAACAGCCAGAATGATGTCACAAAATAAATATATGCTCTACAATGTATTTGCAGAATTTTTGCTAAGAGTATTATCGTGAACGGATGCTGAATTTCACAAAAGGCTTTTACCACATCTATTGAGATGATAGCATTTTTTTTTCCTATTTCTGTAATTGTGGTCAATGACATTGATTGATTTTCAAGAGGTAGCCCCACTTTTTATTCTTAAAATAAATCTAACACAATTGTGATACATTACCAGGCTTAAATATTGTAGCTGTCTTTGTCAGATTTTGCTATCGAGTTATGCTCTTACCAGGTAAACTGGGTCATTTTTATTCTCTGGAATGTTTTTTTAAAGATTGGTACTTAACAGCAATTGTCTGGACCAGGTAGGTGTTTTCTCTATAGAAAGATTTTTAAATATGTATATAATTTATTTAATATAAGATTATTCAGACATTCTGTGTGTCTTGTGTTAGATTTTTGTGGTTTTATTTTCCTAGGTTTATTTTATCCCCAAATTTTCGAATCTTGAACATAAAATTATAGTATCTTGTTATAGGGAGATAAAGTCAAGATGGCTGACAAGACAGAGGTAGTATGTGCCTATTCCACACAAAGGAATCAGAATAGTAATAAGATTCTCAAGTTTGAAAAGATTGTCTAGAAGAGAACGCTAGGATTCACCAGGGAAGGGATGGGAAGCACCAAAAGTGGGTAAGGAAGTTAAGAGTGGTAGGCAGGCATTTAGGTATGGGAAGGGGAGGAGGGAAGGAAAAAGTTAGTCAACTGGCTCAAACAAACAGCCCTTGAACTAACATAACTGAGGAGAAAAAAAGAGCAATTAACTTTTCAGCGGTTCGTAGTCCCCCATAAGATAGGAATAAGAATAGAGTGAACACTGACTTCCCAGCCTTCTCTGACATGAATAAAAACAGCGAACACTCGGAGCTCAGCGCAGTCCCTGCTTTTGAGCCTGCCCGTTCTCTTTCATAAGCACATTTTTGCTTTTTTACAAGCCTTTCCTAAGCCCGTCCACTTTTGCTCAATAAACTTGCCTCTGTCACTCACTTTTGTACATATCTTGAAATTCATTTCTGTGACGTTAGCAAGAACCTTGACACCTGTCACAAGGAGAGGGTTCACTGAAAAGCTCCCAGATGTGGGGAAACAGAGAGAAGCTCCCAGGACTTCACTCTCCTAGACAAGCTTTTACTGTCTTGATTGCAAGAGAACTTCCTGACCCACACAGGTCCTGGGCCTCATATGGGGAGCTGCTTAGAGATTGTACAGAGACATTGTTCTAAAAATGACACTCATGTAGAGTCCCACAGCATCCAAGCCTAGCACAGCTTGAGTTGGATGTCATCTGAGAATCTAGGTTCAGGACAACAGCAGGTACACCCACCCACCCACCCACCCTGTGTGGCTCTGAGGAGGGAAGAGAAGAGCCCAGGTGCCCTCCTGCTTCCTTGGGAAGGTCTCCACCACTCTGCTGGGGCTGCTGCTGAGACTGAGACACAGGTGGACAGCATTTTCCACAGTTGTTCACCAACACTCACTGCTTTTCTAGTTGCACTATTTTGACAGAACTGCCCTTAAACAGGGGTGGGAGGAAATTAGAAATAGAAAATGAGTTTTTATCAGAGAAAACCCTAAGTCAATAAAAAAAGAAAGAAAAAAGTAAAAGACAGAATTTCAGAGTTGACATAATTTTTCCCCATGGATAGTGTTATTTCTCCCGTAATACACTGTATTCCATTCAGTTAAAAGAAGTGTCTTTTCTTCGTATTTGATTTCACTGTTATTTCTGAGAAAAATAACTTTTATCTTCAATGAGTGTGATTAGTTCATGGCTTACTTAGCAAAAGGAATCAGCTGGGCCACTGCTGTACTGGAGGGATACTGGATCAGAGCCATGGGAGCCCCGCTCCCAACTTTTCCTGGATCTACAGCCCCTCTCCTTTCAGAACCTGATGTAAGCAGAGGAGTTGGGTGGCTCAAATTTTCAAGATGTAAGAAAGAACTGAGGTTTTTTTGTGGGAAGCAGTAGGTTTTTGAGACAGAGAATTACAGTTGAATAGGTGGCCACAAGCAAGGCGGGGGGACATAGCCAGAGAATAGGGGAGTGGTCTTGGATTTTATTTCTTTTTTCTGCTTCACTGTAATTCCTTTATGACATTTGTCCGATCTAGGGGGGAAGGATCTCCATGCATTATATCGCATTCCATGGTGTTTGCCCCAGTGGAGGTCGTTACCGAGTGAACCGAGAAGGAAATGGTTTGATCGAGTTCATTTTATTGTGGAAAAGGCATAAGAGCAGCACCAGCCTCTGTAGATGCCTATGGAGTTGTGCTCCACTGTCTTCAGTTTCCAGCAGCACAGAGAGCTCAGAGGTTAGGAGGTGCAGGGAAGGCTCCAGGTACTGACATCATTAGAGCAAAAGCTTTTTCTACTTCTCATGGCTAGAAAATCTCACTCCTTTTGCTCAGAAAAATAAATGTCCCTGCATCTCTTGAGTTACAGGAGTCTTGGCACCTGGAACAAGGAGAGACTTGGTTCTTCCAGTGGAGAGTGCTGGTGGCATAAGGTCTTCGATGTTCTCAAGAGAAGAAAAGACCTGAAGTCAGTAGCATGTCTTGTGCAAACTCCCTCTGCTCCTGGGGAGGGGTTAGGGGATCCAGGAGAAGAGATAAGCTGTGGCTCTTGAGCTTCCCTGGGAGAGAGGGACAGCTGTGCTCTGAGTTCCTGGGTGGGACTGGGAGACAGCATTTTCCTGCTGTGGAGCAGCAGGATTGTAGCAAAGGGCTCCTCCCTCCACCTATGTGTGAGTTTATAGTGCAGCTCAGAGAGGATTCACATGGAAAAGGGAGGGGGGCTCCTAAAGGCATCAAGCTCACAGCATCAAGTACTTTTCCATAGTCCTTACCTCAGTTCTCCACTGGAGTCTATTCCACCCCCTGGCCCTTTGGTGGTCTCTTCTTTTTACCCTTTGTGTCTACTCAGGAACAGAGCTGTCTTTGCTTACTTGTCTTGCTTTGAAATATAGTGTCTATTCTTCTTAGAGTAGATGATTGATTTTTTCCCCTATTATTCCCTTTTCTATCTCTTCTTCATTATTTTCTATTGAATGTCAGCTCTTTTCCCTCCTCTTAGGAAGAGGGAAAAGACTCATGTCATAACCATTTCCCTGTTGGAGGAAGTTGGCAGTTTTATAGCAAAACTCTCATTATTTTTTCCTAAGAAAGAGACCAGCAGTGGGTGTAGTGCAGTGGTCTTGAAATTTTTTTAACATGCACAGTGCTCTTTGAGAAATGTTTTTATTGTTAAATCATAGCTGTGTACATTAGTGCAATCAAGGGGTACAATGTGCTGGTTTCATATACAATCTGAAATATTCTCATCAAACTGCTCAACGTAGCTTCATGGCATTTTCTTAGTTATTGTATGTAGACATTTGTATTCTGCATTTAGTAAGTTTCGCCTGTCATTTGTAAGTTGCACATAAGTTGCATATACTACTACTATACTGTAGTAATATGTGCATTTTGAAATACAGAAAATATAACATTTGATAGATGACTTAAATTTAAAATATATAATATTTGAAAACACTGCCTTTATTAGGTGGTGTCTTAAAGCAAAGTTAATAATTAATACTGATGGAAGAATGTGCACTGGAATTGTTTCAGCTCTTGGAGGTGGCTGCCGAAGAGATTTACTAGTAGCAGAAGTGACAGGGCTTTCGTGTTTTGCTTGTTTGCTTGTGCTCACTTCATGAGGATTCCCTTTAATCTGTAATTTCTTTGCAGAAACATTTTTAAGTTCCTCATGGTTAATGTAGCAAAAACTAGACAAGATCATTTGAAAATCTACACAGATAGATATGGGTACCTTTTTTGTCTTGTGCTAAACTTTCATAATGAGTGAGGTCCCTACTGTCAATGGTCCTGGTTATAAATTCACACTCAGAATATGTGCACCATCTGAGGCCATCTGATAGAAACACCAAATGAAGGGGTCATGACCAATTTGCATGTTATACATTACTAAAACCGTTTTTCTTATATTATAGATAAAAATGAATTAAAATGCTAAGTATTTCTTAGCATTCCTGTGCACACCCATCAGAGTGCATGCAAGCTACTTTGAGAACCATACTGATTTAGTGAATATGTCAGAGATTCCTAGTGAATCATCAGTGTTCCACTTGGAAACCCAAAATAAAGACAAGGCTCCCCTGATTTAGATGTAGCCATGTGACCACATTCTGGCCAATGGGTTAATGTAAATGACAGTGGCATGGGACTGCCAGGCTGTGCCCTTAAATGGAAAACCCATGTTATTCCCTCTTCCTCTTTGCATTGACTGGGAAGTCCATTAAATGGATGGAAGCAAGGTATTCACCAAGAGCCTTGGAATGAAATCTTTGTATTGACAATTTCTGGGGAAGAAACAGACGAGGGTAACACCAGCAAGACAGATGATGAGGGGTGCCCAAGGCTTGTCCCTCTGCAAGAAAGGATCAAAGAATGGAAAGTACACCACGTGTACTTCATAATATAACAACGTGGAACTAATCAATAAGCACACTGTGCGCAGAGGGAAGTAAAACTCAAGAAGTCAAGCAAAAACACGGGTGGAGGGGATGGGCGAAAACCTACCTAACAGGTGCAATGAACACCATCTGAGTGATGGGCACACTTAAAACTCTGACTCAGACATAACAAAAGTGATCCATGTAACTGAAAACATGTGTGCCTTTATACTATTCTGAAATAATAATGAAATAAGAAAAATAAATAAATAAGTAAATACACACACACACATATATGTAACCCAGGCCCTAAAACTTTCTTATTATTTCCTTATTTTTAGCTTTTGAAATACTACAAATTTAATAAGCTCATCTTTGCTTGAAAAGAAAAGCTTGGGGCTCTACTATGTCACTAAAAGGTATTTAATATTGTCTGTTACATCATATGCTTGACCCAGCATTCTTTCTGGAGTGTCCCTTAAACCTTGAATGTGCTCTCTGTGTCACTTCCTTTTTATCCAGTTGATATAAGAATACCATAATCTCCTTATTTAAAGTTTCTCCCTTAATTGGGTTTAAATTTCTTATGCACTGGGCAATCACTGAGTACTAAGGTCCTTGCCTTAATCCCCAGCATCCCACCCAGTTCCCAGCAGTCTCTCTCCCAGTTTCTCTTCATCTTTCCTGAAGTTGGTAGATGGGATGATAAGAGCTGCCTCTTACAGCAGACACTACCTGTCCTTTGTCAGACTATGTACATGAATTTATAGCCTAAGTTCAGGATAGTTGGCCAAAGGTTTCTTGACCTGCCTGGGGAGTAGAAACTAGAGCTGGTGGAGGCTGGTGTGCTCATGCTGGTCAGATTCAAGGACCCGAGCAGTTCACAGCATCAGAAGTCTTCCTATTCACCCCCCACTTATATTCTCCAGAAAGTCCTGTTCACTGTCCTTGTATCTCAGGTTAAAGAAGTCCTTTGACACTCGGGCCATAGGACCTAATCTATCAGATCACTTCTGGATAGGGGCCTGGATGCCGTTCATAAAATGCATGAAAGATAAAGGTGATTTGTCACCTTCTGCCCAGGGCTTGGCATGGATTTCTATCTATTTTTGCTCAAATCTTCCCTGACAGCCCCACCAGTATGAAAGTGCTAGAAAATTACTCTAGGAGCCTGGACTCAGAGTGGGTACACAAAGATTAACATGAGGCTTTGGACAGCACAGATCATTCTGAATTGGGACTCTGACAGCACTGCTGTATTGCACAAAAATTTTGTAAGTATGATTCACAGTGGATGTAGTGGCAGCCTGGATCAGCGATTGATAGGAAAGATGCTACAGCCAGACTGCCTGGGTTCGCCTCCTGGCTCAGCTGCCTGTAGTCATTTGACTTTGGGCAAGTTTTAAACTTCACTGTCCCTCTGCACCTCCAGGTTCCTCAACTGTGGGAACATTACAAGTGTCTACTTTATAGGGTTGTTATAGGATTAAACAAATGAATATAGGTAATTGTGTAGAACAATACACGGTGAGCATAGTATAAGTGTTTCTTTTTTGACATGCTAAGGCTGTGTCCTTTACCTAGTTGGCTGTTGATCCAATTTGGATACAATGGGGGTGAGGATAAGGCTTATAAATGTCATAGAACAAATGCAAGGAGGAAGATCCAGACAATACTTGGCATCTGACATGATAGGATGATGCAGTAGTCACATAACTTTGCCAGCTAGGTTACTGTGCTAAGAAAGAGTTTGCTGAATTCTATTAGAGGCACGCCATTCTTCCCATACATACCTTACCTACCAATAATGAAGAGGAAATCAGAAAGTTTTCTCATAGTATTCAGAAGATGCTATTTTGGCCTTCAACTCCTGATATGAAGAACAGAGCAGATAGGGGAAGTCTAAAAAGACTCTGCTGCCTTTCCATTCAGGGACAAGAAGGAGATCAGAGAGATGGAGGAAGGCCTGGCCTTTGATATTTGTGGCTTCAGCTAAGGGTGGGAGAGGGGAGCATTTGAGATGTAAAAGTAACATCAAAGACAGAAAGCTCCTGCCTCAGATCTGATCTGGGACTCCACGTTTCTGATATGCAGGAACCTGCAGGTTGAGACAGGGCAGCGCAGCCTAGATAAGGGTGCAGAGCCATGCACAGGAGAGGAGGCATGCAGGGCACTTCCAAGGCACTCCTGGAGGCCTTTGGCCTGGGCAGTAAGCTGAGAGTCATCTCCACAGCTGATGCATGAGAGCAGGAGACGGTTGCCACAGCAGGGGCCTGGAGGGCGATGTGGGAGACACTCAAAGGTGGGATTCTAGCTGTACTTGGGCTGATGTGGGAATGTAACTTAAGCCAAAAGAATAGATCATCTGCTCACCAGCTGCAAACTGCCCCATCGTGTGCATGTGTTTATATGTCCTCTGGCCAGATAGACCAGAAGACAAGAGGTCCCAAGAGATAGCTACCACCTGCCTATACGTCCGTGTATGTACGTATCTCTCTATAGACAGGGTCAGATAATTAAGTTCATGGAATCATCCTAAAAAAAGTGCTGCATACTTCACTGCTGAGTATCACTGTGGTCACCTTTGAGGTACATCCCTTGGGAAGCCATGTGCCAATGCCAGTGCCTAATCCACCCTTCAAAGCAATTTTGGAATTCTCTTTCTGAAATAGCCATCAGAACAGCCTTCATTTGAGGTCTGACAATAAAGTTCGTAAACTCATCCTAGAAAAAGTGCTACAGATCTCATGGTGAATATCACTATGGTCACCAGAGGCCAAGGGGAGTAGTTTGAGAGTGACTGTATTGAAATTCATCAGCAAGGTATGTAGCACTTTTTCTAGGATGAATTCATAAACTTAATTGCTCAATATCATATATCAAGAAAAAGAGAGTGATTTATTTTAAGGAATTGGCTCATGTGACTGGGTGGGGTGGCAAGTCCAAAATCTGCAGGGGGTAATGTGGTAATCTGGAGACCAGGGAGGAGTCTACAGGGGACTGGTTGGTAGAATTTCCTGCTCTTCCTTTTTCTGTTAAGTCTTTTAACTGATTGGATGAGGCTAAAGCGTAATGTGCTTTATTCAAAGTCGACTGATCTGAACATGTTATACCCGAAGCCTGTGGAGTAGAAAAACTCCAGCACACCGAGTCAAATTAAGCAAGGGTCCTTTACTGATCAGCTGGGCCAAGAGTGGGCTCACACCTCAAAGTCTCTTGACCTCTAGAAGCAGGGGTGGAAACCTTTTATAAGGGGCTTTTCCTGAATGCAAGCCGAATTTGACAAGAGCCAACACCTGGTAAGGGGAGTCCTTACAAGGGGCGCTGGGGTTTTGCAGTTATTACTAAACTTTTTCAGCTGAGCTTCCTGTCTCAAAGTGGGAGTGTGGAAAGCCCCCAGCAAGGTGGAGTTGGGGCATAACAAACGTTAATCTCATCTTAAAAATATCTTCATAGGAACATCTATAATAATGTTTGACCAAATATTTGGGTATCATGGCCAGGCCAAGTTGATAAAATTAATCAACACAGAATGGCAGGCAGCAGGGAGACAATAACGGGGTGTGCAGGAAAGACCTGGAGACCAGCGAGCACGCACAGAGGTGGGGAGACACTTTCTTCTACTCTCCTTCTATGAAGCATCACCCATATACTTCATTGCCACGGAGGTGCCACCTTGACAACAGAGACAGGATGGGAAAGGCTATCTAAACGACAACATTTTTTCTTCAAATGGGAAGCCGGGGTCCTCAAACTACATGTGGGCAGTGTGAATGTATTTGTTTTCGTTTTGTTTTTTTACTTCAAAATAAGATATGTGCTGTGTGCATAGGAATTTGTTCATAGTTTTTTTTTTTTTTTAAACTATAGTCCGGCCCTCCGACGGTCTGAGGGACAGTGAACTGGCTCCCTGTTTAAAAAGTTTGAGGACCCGGGAGGTGCCTGTGGTTCAGTGAGTAGGGCGCCGGCCCCATATGCCAAGGGTGGCGGGTTCAAACCCAGCCCCGGCCAAACTGCAACAAAAAAATAGCCGGGCGTTGTGGCGGGCGCCTGTAGTCCCAGCTGCTCGGGAGGCTGAGGCAAGAGAATCGCGTAAGCCCAAGAGTTAGAGGTTGCTGTGAGCCGTGTGACACCATGGCACTCTACCAGAGGGCGGTACAGTGAGACTCTGTCTCTACAAAAAAAAAAAAAAAAAGAAAGTTTGAGGACCCCTGCAGCAGGTCTAAAGGAACCATAATTACTACACAGGACTAAGACTAAATTATGTATTAATGATATACTCATTTGCTCCTGTTAACCCATGAGGAGGAACCTGGCAGAAAGGCAGATTAGTTATAGGTAATAAAGGATTTGTATTTTCTCTCTGTATATCTGAATTTGTAGCATGAGTGAATTTAGTGACTCCTCAATATGAATTGAATCGATACTTCAAGCTGCTCTCTCCTTTTCTGTATCCCTAAAAATCATCAGATTTTGATATCTTGTAGCAGGCAATACTGATTGCTTCTCTCATTGCTTGTTTTCAGTGGAAGGTGATCAGTCCAGAGTTCATTGCAGCCATTGGGGGCCATCTCCACCATATCTATCTTCCCATTTCAGAAAGAATCTAACTTTCTCTTCAAAAGCTGTGTTGCAAACTTAGGTATATAAAAAATACGCTCAAGGGTTATGAGAGCCAGAACAATGAATAGGTGGGGAAGAGGTGATTTTCTTTTTAGGGACATGAAACTATTTTGTATTATACGATAATGGTGGATACATGTCTTTACAAACTTTTCAAAACCTATAGCATGTACAACACAAAGATCACTAATGTGAACTTTAGACTTCTGTTGATAACAATGTGTTGATGTGGATTCATAGATGGTAACAAATTTGGACACTGGCTCTGGATATTGATGTTTGGGAAGGCTGTGTGGGAGAGGGGAGAGGGCACAGGGGAACTTTGAGTACTCTCCACTCAACTGGGCTATGAAGCTACAATTGCTCTCAAGTATAACATCTATGAATTCAACCCAATTTTTAAAAAATAAAAATAAAATATCTACCCTGTCTTCTTGTCTTCTTCTGCAAAGCTTGTGAAAACCAAAAGAGTAGCCATGTCCCCAAACACAGGAAAAGCTTCTCAGCATGAGTAATGGGGGGAAGTGCAAGTCGGAACAGTGTTGGGTCCCATTTTCATCCCAAATCACAGAAGTTTGGAAATCTTCAGCTCTGTCAAGAATATAGAGAAATGGGAACTCATACACTGGAGATACAACTGTGAGAGGCTGAAAACACTTTAAAGTTACCTGGAATATTATTGTAAAATAAATCTCTGAGGAATAAGACTTAAAAACATAGGACCCAGTGCGTGAAAATATACTCAAAAGAATGGTTATCACATTATATTTTTTACTTGTAAATACCAAAAATAACCATCAAAAGAAGAATGGTTGAATAAATTATAGTCCATTCTTACTTGGAATCTTATGAAGCTGCATTAAATAGCTGGATCTATGTGTATTAATCTGAAGTGACATCTATAATATATTTTATATGAAAAATGCATATGACAGAGGAATGCAAGTGATATAATCTAGGTAAAAATAAACAAAGGAAATGTATCTTCCTATTTGTTAATGCGTAGAGATGGGGGTAAAAGGATGCAGAACGAACTGTTAATTGATTACTTTGGGAATGGGGGAAATTGTTGGCTTTTTCTTTATACGCTGTCAGTTGTTTTATTGCGACAACAAGTGTGTACTTCTTTTGTAGCTTGAAAGGAAAATTCAATAAATGTTAGTAGGAATCAACCAAATACAACAGAAGAGAGGCTATGGATGGTAATGGCCTCTGGGTGAAACATCTTGAGACCATCAGACCTTTTATGCCTCCAAGAGTGAATGGCTCTGACTTTGGCTTCTGCACATCACTATACTAAAAAAATCTGTTTCTTTTCTGTACTTTGAAAGATGTTATAAAAAGAAAAAAATAAACCTTCTGCTCTCTGAACTCAGTACATGGCTTGCTTGAGGACAAGATGTCTGTTAGTGAAAACTCAGTAGGTTGAAGAGAAACATCTCTTCTCTTACCCCATCTGCATCCTGTTCCCAAACTGGTATGTTTTCAGCTTCAGAAAGATGTAGAGGTAATGGGGCATGCCTCAAAAAGGGAGTTAAGGGGATGAGGAATATTTTCTACATAAAAAAAGTGTGTATCCAATTTAACATCAAAGCTCAAACATAATGTATTAATTATCTAGTGATGCATAACAAATTACCCCCACATTTATCTGCTTTGAACAACAATAAGTATTTTTTTGTTAATTCGGTTTTTCTTTAATTTCAGTATACTAGGGGGTACACATGTTTTGTTTACATACTTTGTTTTTGTACAGACTGAGCCAAAGTGACACACATAAGTGTGTCTTTCACTCAGGTAGAGTGCACTGTACCCATTAGGTGTGAATTGACCCATCCCCTCCTGAGTGTGTCCCTCACCCAGGCAGTGTGCACTGTACCCATTAGGTGTGAATTGACCTATCCCCTCCTGAGTGTGTCCCTCACCCAGGCAGTGTGCACTGTATCCATTAGGTGTGAATTTACCCATCCCGTCCTGAGTGTGTGTCCTTCACCCAGGCAGTGTGCACTATATCCATTAGGTGTGAATTTACCCCTCCTGAGCCCCCCTTCTGCCCAGTTTTATTTTCACTGAGATTTATTTTCATATGTGCAAGTAAGTGGAAACAACCCAAGTGGCCACCAAGACATGAATGGACTATTAATAAAACGTGGTGTCATACATGCATACTATGAAGCCACACACAAAAATGGTGATTCAGTGTCTTTTTGGACAACGTGGAGGGAACTAGAAACTGTTCTTCCAAGTGAAATGCCACAAGAACGGAGAAACAAACACATATACTCAATACCAAATTGGAACTAATCGAACAACAATCAACACTTGTTATTTCACACAGTTTCTGTGGGTCAGGACACTGGAAGGGCTTTGCTGAGTGGTTCTGGCTCAGTCTCCCATGAGGTCAGCGTGTTGTCAGGGGCTTCTCTGAAGGCTCACCTGGGGATGGAGGACCTGCTCCCTGGGGGCTCACTGTGATGGCTGGCAAGGTAGAGCTGGTTGCTGCTGAAACACCTTACATTCCCCCACGTGTGCCTCCTTCCAGGGCTTCCGCGTGTCCTTGAGACATGACAGTTGGATTCCCTCAGAGCTAGTGAACCAAGAGACAGCAAGGAGACCAAAGTGCCTTTTATGACCCAGTTTTGGCAGTCGCACGCCATCACATTTGTACATTCTATTCCATTAGCAGCTACACAAGTATAGGCTGCACTCAGGGTGGGGGAGATTAGACTCCACCTTTTGAAGGGAGGAATATCAGAGAGTGTGAGAAAATAAAGTTAGCACCACATAGCACTCGCCTCTGCCCTCTTATTTTCTAGCTTTCAGGAATTCCTAAAACTTTCAGTCCACTCAAGGTCTTTGTTTGTTTGTTTGTTTGTTTCTTTCTTTTTTTTTTTTTTTGAGACAGAGTCTTACTCTGTGGCCTGGGTAGAGTGAGGTGGCATTCTCTTGCCTCAGCCTCCCAAGTAGCTAGGACTACAGGCACCCAACACAATGTCCAGCTATTTTTTTGTTGGAATTGTCATTGTTGTTTAGGATTGAACCTACCACCCTCTGTGTATGTGGCTGAGGCCATAACCACTGTGCCATGGGCACTGAGCTGGAAACAGCATTTTTACACAAGTTTCAAAACTAGAAAGGCCACCAAGTAGGAATGGTTGGAGACTGTGGTTTTAAGAAGAGAAGTGAATAGCACAGTTCTAAAGGCATTTAACCCCCTAGAAAAGAGGCAGCGGAGGACTGGGCAGGTTGACAGGGCTCCACATCATGGATTTCCACACACTGTTAACACACAGCACCCAGCACATAGACAGATACCAGGGAAAATAACTGCTTGAGCGCCCACAAAGACTCAACTCAGTGGAGGGAACCAATTTGAGATTAGGGTGAAATTAGAATCTGGGAGGGTAGCCTTCTTTGTTTTTGACATCAAGGAGAAATATTAGACCATGGGACACTACTTTTTCTGTCTCTTTTCTTTTCCACTGTAAAAAAAAAAAAAAAAAGAACCTATATGATTTACAAAGTAATGAGTCATAGTAACATATGGCTGATTAGATCATTTGAGATTTTAATGAAAAATTCACTTTCTTACAATGTATATTTTATGGGTGGAATGAACAATGTATGTTTTATGCATTCTCCAGGTGATAGTCACATCTCAGAGTGATTCCACAGCACTTGAGTACTTAATGAGATTCTAGGAGAAATTTCCAATAAATAGCTACAGAAAAACCTATGAATATCTCAGGGAGCTTCTTGTTTCTTCTTCAGGGGAACCAGAAACAGACACCGTATGCATTTAAATTTCCTGCTTTTAGAGTGACTTGTGCTCTTAAAGTCACTGAATGGTAAAAGTTCTCTGACCTCTTCTCACTTACCTTACTAAGGAGAAAAATGGCCAACTCTACGTGTTGAAAATATAAAGAGCTGGGAGGCACCTGTGGCTCAGTGAGTAGGGCGCCGGCCCCATATGCCAAGGGTGGCGGGTTCAAACCCAGCCCCGGCCAAACTGCAACCAAAAAATAGCTGGGCGTTGTGGCGGGCGCCTGTAGTCCCAGCTGCTCGGGAGACTGAGGCAAGAGAATTGCATAAACCCAAGAGTTAGAGGTTGCTGTGAGCCGTGTGACGCCATGGCACTCTACCCGAGGGCGGTACAGTGAGACTCTGTCTCTACAAAAAAAAAAAAAAAAAGAAAATATAAAGAGCTGACACTGTAGAAATCCTTATTGCTGGTTTTTTTTTTTTTTTTATTGTGAATGGCACATTCTTTTAATTTTAACCCTAAAAGATTTTAGGGGTATAATTTCTATCCACAGAGATATATTTTCTATCCATAATTTCAACCAGCAAAGGTCTCACCTGGCATAGAGGTCAAGCAACGTCAGGCCTGGTTATAGTGTATGTTCATCACTGTCCAAGGTCTAGCCTGGCCACATTTTTCGAGCTACATAAACCCAGCATCCAAGTACAACCTAGTAGAGAGAAAGGAAGAGATGCTGAACTTTTCATAGGCTTTGATAACCGAGAACTTGCTGACAGTCTTAATTCAATTTAGAAAAATAGAGAAATGTTACATTTATTATCCTTAGAGACTTAGGAATTGAGTCAAAGTTATTATTACTGCAGGTTGAAAATCAACATTTAGGAAAGGCAATTGTGTTTATTACTCAAAAAATCAGGGTAATTTGAGCAAAGGTGAGCAATGTTTACTAAATACTCATCTTACATCTTTTGTAATGATTTATTCATCATACTTAATAGAAACAAAAATAAAATTACCCATAGTATTAAAAAAGTGATCTACTTTCTTGGGGAGCAGGAAGGAGTGATCTACTTCCTTCTTATAGACAGAAGGATCCTATGTCCATCCCACGTCCACTGCCTGAGGATGTTTCTAGCAAGAAGAGAGGGTTTCTGGCCCTTTTAACTGGGACAGAAGTTTACAAGCCAAGTAGAAATATGCTTAAAATTTCCCTTTGCCTTAGTTGGGAAGAATGCTACAAAGTGTCTTCCTGGTCTTTCTTGGAAAAGAAAAAAATAAAAAGAGAATTCTTCTTTCTTTAGCATTAGATCTTCTAAAAGTGTGTATGGAATGCTTACATTCTCAGGCACCAAATCAGAAAGGAAAGCCTCACTAGTATCCACACCGATTGTAGTAGACTGAGCCCTCCTGCCACCCTTGTAATTGCTGCTTCCTTGACGTCTTCCAGACACTCTCCCCTCCCTATCAGCGCACCAGAGCAGAGGCAAGCCCTGATGGCTCTGATCACCAGCTCAGCCCCTCTGGACCTTCAGCTTGACTGCAAGTTGGTTCTGCTGCTGGTGCTATTCTGGTTACTAAAAACATAACACTACAAACACAAAACTATTTCCTATTTGATTTCACTTTCATTGCTATCTCTCCCCATCATCCCAATTAGCCTAATTTTTAAGGTCTAGGAACTCCCTGACTTTGAAGGGGCATAAGATCTCAATCCCTGGACCCAAGCCCCACCCAGTCTTTGATTAGCATAATAAAGTACATTTATTACATAAAAGGACAGTACCTTGAACACAGAAAATAGATGACAAGAAGATACAGAGAAGTCTCCTCTGCCTTGTACTTAAAAAAACATTTATTGAGTGCCTATTGATGCATTATTAAATTACTGTGCATATTTGTTATAGATAATATAGAAAATGAACAATGTCCCTGCTATTATGTTGCTAGATAGAGATAGGCAATAGATATTTAACAAATAAATATATAATAATTCAGGTGGCAAGAAACGCTAAGAAGAAAAACAAAGTAAGGCCAGAGAGGTTAAGTGCTAAGGGTGGGATTCCTGTTATGTATGGCACAGTTCAGGAAGGTGTTACTAACAGATGACTTTGCAGCAGAAGCTTGAAGGGATGAAGGACCCAACCATGCACATTTCTGGGCTGAAAGTATTCCAGAAGAAACAGAGAATCATTTCAGAGACCTTGTGGCAGGAGTGTGCTGGGCATATTGGAAGAAGAGCAAAGAAGTCAGAATGGACGAAATCAAGTTCTCTGAAAGAATGAAGGACTGAATGGCCCAGCACTGTGGTTCTCAAATGTGGCTGCACATTGAAATCATCTGGGGAATATTTTCCTTAAATAATGCCTGGATCTATCTTCTTGATATTGTGATTCAACCAGTCTAGGGTCTAGCCAGGGCATCAGAATTATTTAAAAAGCTCCTCTAAGAGATTTTAACATGCAAGAATTTGGATTAAGAAAATATGGTGAGGTTCCCTCACAAAGAGTCAGTGTCTTTAGCATAGACTGAGATCAGTCTGAGGGTGTATGTGGCATTCTCAGACCAGTTCTTCCATCTGTTTCAGGTGCAAAGTAGATGGAAAGTTGGGTTTAACTAAGGTTGGAAGTTTGTGCAAAGGAGTGCAAGTGAGTTCAAGTGAGTGCAAAGGAAGGAGAAATAAGTGAGTGGAAATGCTGCAGAAGAGCGATTATAATAAGGGACTGTGGAATCTAAGCTGGGTAAGGAGAGAGGTTAGGACAGAAGAGTAAGGAACAGTGGCAAGATCAGTGAACCCAAGTATTACACCAGAGACAGCAAGCTAGAAATATAGCAGTGATGGCCATAGAGATGAGAAAGGGGATACAGTTATTGATAGCAGAGAGATCTAATGTGTGACCATGGAAGTGAGTGGTTGAAGTAAAGAGCTTCAAAGGGGAAAACATAGGAGTACAAGTCCTTATAAAAGCATGTAGAGTTCTGGCCTCGAGTAAATTGGAGCAGGTACAAGTCCCAGGAAAGGAAATGAGGACCCTAGATCACCGGAATTCTAGGACGTTAAAGAAAAGTTATTATAGAAAATATCTACAAACCTCTGTAGAAAAAGAATACCTTCAGAACTTAGCACAGTGCTCACACCTGTAATCCCAGCACTCTGGGCGGCTGAGACAGGAGGATCCCTTGAGCTGAGGAGTTCAAGATCAGCCTGAGCAAGAGTGAGAGAGACTCCGTCTCTACTGAAAACAGGAAAATTATCTGGGCATGTGTAGTCCCAGCTACTCGGGAGGCTGAGGCAGGAGGATGGCTTGAGCCCAGGAGTTTGAGTTTGCTGTGAGCTGTGATGCCATAGCACTCTACTAAGGGTGATGTACTAAGACTCTGTCTCAATAAATAAATAAATAAATAAATAAAATGAGATAAATAAAATAAAAAATACTATTTCCCTTTCCCCTGTAGCCAAAAACCTTCCAGAGTGAGAAATATCTCATTGCTTTTCTTCTTCTTTTCTTCTCTTTAAGAGTAGTGGGGCTGGGGAAGGAGCACAGCATCTATTTGTTAGTGTAAGTGAGGAAGAGAAAAAGATACTTCTTTCCTGCTGAGGCCATAGCAGAAAAATGAAAAAGCAATTTTTCAATAAATCTTAACCAAAGAAATGGGAAAAGAAGAGTGATAAACTTGAGAAGTTTAATTACTCTTCAGCACTGGAGCCTCAGCATCTCAAGGCCGCGGTGAGCTCTGCTGGGCCACACACCTTCTCCTCGTCACTGTTTCCCAGAACGAGCACTCCTGCCTGGTGCTTACCGCGTGTTAAATAGAGGCTAGATGATCATAACAGGGTCATGTGACCACTAACCCCTAGCCTTCTCATGTGGACATGATAGTTTCAATTTCCCAGGCTGTCCTAAATTATTCTGCACTTCTTTTTTTTTTTTTTTATTGTTGGGGATTCATTGAGGGTACAATAAGCCAGGTTACACTGATTGCAATTGTTAGGTAAAGTCCCTCTTGCAATCATGTCTTGCCCCCATAAAGTGTGACACACACCAAGGCCCCACCCACCTCCCTCCTTCCCTCTTTCTGTTTCCCCCCCCATAACCATAATTGTCATTAATTGTCCTCATATCAAAATTGAGTACATAGGATTCATGCTTCTCCATTCTTGTGATGCTTTACTAAGAATAATATCTTCCACGTCCATCCAGGTTAATACGAAGGATGTAAAGTCTCCATTTTTTTTAATGGCTGAATAGTATTCCATGGTATACATATACCACAGCTTGTTAATCCATTCCTGGGTTGGTGGGCATTTAGGCTGTTTCCACATTTTGGCGACTGTAAATTAAGCTGCAATAAACAGTCTAGTACAATTGTCCTTATGATAAAAGGATTTTTTTCCTTCTGGGTAGATGCCCAGTAATGGGATTGCAGGATCAAATGGGAGGTCTAGCTTGAGTGCTTTGAGGATTCTCCATACTTCCTTCCAGAAAGGTGTACTGGTTTGCAGTCCCACCAGCAGTGAAAAAGTGTTCCCTTCTCTCCACATCCACGCCAGCATCTGCAGTTTTGAGATTTTGTGATGTGGGCCATTCTCACTGGGGTTAGATGATATCTCAGGGTTGTTTTGATTTGCATTTCTCTAATATATAGAGATGATGAACATTTTTTCATGTGTTTGTTAGCCATTCGTCTGTCGTCTTTAGAGAAAGTTCTATTCATGTCTCTTCTCTAATTTCTTCTTGTCCTTCACATTATTTACATTGTTAATCATTGTGTTAGTTTCCCGCTGCTGCTGTAACAAATCACCACAGACTTCCTGACTTGAAACAACACACATTTTTCACTCACAATTCTGGAGGGCAGAAGTCCCAAATCAAGGCACGCACCACGTTGGTCCATTCCACGCCCCTCACCACCTTCTAGAGGCTGCCAGCCAGCCTGGTATCTGTGGGCTTGTAGATGCATCATTCCTGACTCCTCCTCTGTCTTCACTCTGACTTCTCTTCTGTGAGTCTTCCTCCATGTTCTCCTTTTCTCCTGAGGACACTTGACACTGGATTGAAGACCCACCCTAATCCAAGAGGATCTCATCTCAAGAGCTTTAACTTAGTTATATCTGCAAAGACACTTTTTCAAAATAAAGTCACATTTCTGATTTCCAGAGATGTACATTCAACCTAGACAATCATTTTGGCTTTTTCAACTTAGGGGATGTCTTCCTCCTTCTGACTTTGATGTACAATGCCTTCTGTCCTCACTTCCTATTCATCTAACTAGATGTCCCTAAGATGGAATAACCTGTCATAATTAATCAACTAGAAGTCAGGGGACCTGGGTTTTTGTTTTGAAGTTTTCCATTGTCATTATCAGACAGTGCGATCTTGAGTAATTTTAATCATTTTGAATTTTATTTTTCATTTCAGTTGCAAATATAGAGACCAATTAGGCTTAGCTCAAGGAAAAGAAAAATTCCTTGTAAGTTACAGGGGCACTCCATAAAGTTTAGGGACAAGATGTAGACAAACCTCAGAGAGAAGTTAGATTGTGGAACTGGGGAATTTTAGTTTTGTTTTTGTTTACTCTATTTCTCTCTGCAACCTATGTAACTTTTCTTTCCTGTTCAGATGGTTATTTATTTATTTATTTTTGAGATAGAGTGTCACTATGTTACCCTTGGTAGAGTGCTGGGGAGTCACAGCTCACAACAACCTGAAACTCTTGGGCTTAAGCGATTCTCTTGCCTCAGCCTCCTGAGTAGCTAGGACTACAGGTGCCTGCCACAACCTCTGGCTATTTTTTGGTTGCAGTTGTCATTGTTGTTTTAGCAAGCCCTGGCCAGGCTTCAACTCGCCATCTTCGGTGTATGTGGCTGGCGCCCTACTCACTGAACTAGGGGTGCAGAGCCTCAGATGATTATTTTTCTCTCAAATTTAATATTACAAATTCATCTACATCAATGGCACCTTTTCATCTTTCCCCACCACTTTCTGTCTCTTTCTCATGTCTCACTTTCTTCTCTCTGTTTTCATTCTCCAATCTCTATTTCTATTTCAGTTCCAGATTCCTAAATGAGGAATCAGAGTGATCCAGTTAGGATCTGATAAACTTTTCTGATTCATCAAATTCTGAACAGAGAGGGGTCATATTATGCAAAGGCAGGTTTGCATAATACAGGATCAAACAATACAGATTGAGGGAAAAGGCAGTGACTGTAAATAAAGAATTTGGAATTTGGCAGATTTACAAAAACGTATACCACATTTCTCTTCCATAAAATAGAGCCAATAGTCACTGCTGTGCTCACTTCATAATTTTTTTTGTTTGTTTGAGCGTTGAACCAGACATAGCACCTAAGAATACATTGCACATTATGATACACTTGAAAGAACCATTTTAAAGTTTATAGTGCTGGATTTGGGTTCAGAACAAGTAGTGGACTTGATCTTGATGAAAGAAAGAGGATAATTCATCCAGTTGTAAAGTGGATAATGATTTTCTAAGATTTTATCACCATGACTCTCGAAGTTTTTATTGTCTCCACGATGACAGGAAATCATGATTTCAGCAATAGGGACAAAGTTGTTGTGGGAGTGAGGAAGAAACCCAAGCTGCATGCTGTAAGTGGTTGATGTTTGTAATGGAAGTAACCCTTCAGAGTTTATCCTGACAATAACGGCGAGAGTACTAACTGAAATTAAATTCTGAAGCACTTCGGCATAGGAAATGCTGGGCCCTGTGTATGATGATCGTTCAATTATTTATTACATAGCTATTTATTTTCTGACAGGTCGTGAAATGCAGGATAATTGTTTGACAACAAAAAACTATCATCTTTAGAATAAAACAAAAGCAGCTCTTAAGCTTCCCAGGGAGCTACAATAGAGCGTTGGTGAGGAAGCAGGTGTATCTTTTAACAGGTCAAAGAGTTTACATATATTTTGCAAAGAAGGTTTGTAGTTGGAATTATTATTGCTTCTCTTCTCTCTGTTTGCAGTGGGGCAGGTACAGTAACAGCTCCTATCACCTTGGGCTTCAGAGCATCTCTGCACCAGGAAGGGCCAACAAGACTTGAAAGACCGTAGAAGAAAGACTGAGTGAGCAACTTAGGCCATGGGGGAACCTACGTTCTCATTCTTAGGATCTTCTTTTTGTCCTCCCTTTTATTATTTTATCCAAAAACATAAACACAAACAAACAACCCCCCGGCTGGTCAAATTTCTGAAGTAGACCTGAGGGGGAAAAGATAAAGAGGTTATTCTAAGGCTTAAAGTCTCACCTCCAGTTAGGTTTGCCAAAGGACATCTTAGATAGCACATGTCATTGAAATGAGGCACTGTGTTTTATTTGGGGACAAATGTACGCATTTTTCTGGAGCATTATCTGTGCTGAATATGCCCTATTAAGAATCTATAGCAGGAGACAGCTGGCCAAAAATTTGGGGTCCTGGCAATCTTTCTATTTTCACTGCTAACACCAGACACATAAGCAGGTGATCACTCAATGATAAATTAATGAACATTCTACTGAGCTTGTCCTTTTGCAATATGGCACTAAGATTCATCTGTCTTATTTTATGAAACATCAGTGGTTTCTGATTCATACTATGTGAAAATGGCAGTGTTCCCTGGAGGCAAAATGTATAATTTTTTTTTTTTTGGAAGCTGAGAACACCACTCCATTGCTTGTCTTCAATTACAAATGGAGAGATTAGTGTTGGGCATGAGAGCCGTCTCGTCTTCCCCTGAAAGGGTCACAGGAAAAGAGAGAAAGAGAGAATGAAGATTTAGAGAGATACTTGGTTAAGAGAAGAGATTTGAAGTAATCTGTATCAAAATGTCCTGATATTTCTGGTAATTTCTGAACACAGGAAATCCAAAATGATCAGGTAGAGTCAGAGTACGTAATTCAGTGGTGCCCTTGTTGCAGAGTTTACTCTTCTAGGGGACCAGGACCTCCAACCTTGCACATTTCAGAATCAACAGGCAGAAAGCACAAATTCTCTCAAGGAGCCACAGGAATGTTGGTAAATGGGGTCACTTCTGCTTTAACTTTCTGGGCTTGGACCTGTGTATCCTTCCAACTGGGTACATAGCACATACTTACCTTACAAAGGATTAAGCTGGTGCTTCAGCTACGTCTTTAACAGGCCATCCTGTGACCTTCACAGTTCATGTCTACTGCTATATAACCTTCCGCATGCCTCTACCTACACTGCCTTGTCTTCAGTCTTCTAATCTCTTTCACTTTAGGTCCCTGACCAACCAGTGAATGTTCTATGCCCATGAATCCATATATTTTTCAAAAGCTGGTACACTTCTTATGCACAAAGTGAATAAGCAGGTATGCTACAGAAAACTTCACCAACTGGAAACATTTTCTCTCTGAATTTTCATTGAAGGATACTCTTGAGTGGGGCTGCAATGCAGTTACAATCTATTTTTGACTTATACCCATGTATCAAGCCACCTGATCCATAAACCAAGCTTGGGATTTTAATTTTTTGTCTAGCTATTCAGAATTCTCATAGAACTATTGGAGTGAATTGGGGGAGTTCAATGCAGGTACAGCCCATGGGGATTTAGACTCCATGATTATGCCTCTTCCTTGTGCCTTTTGGTCTTGGCTGTGCTCAATCTCTGATGGACACTTTGGATCTTATGATGGATTATTACTGGACCTACCTGACTTTGAGGGTCAAACAGGGCTCCAATTACTAGATGCATGGTCACTTGATAATCATTATTGTCAAACATTCTCTCTACTAGGGCTCAGTAGCATACCAGGAGCTGATTTTCTAAAAGCGTGTGATTCTCTGCTCTAGGTAGCATGACCTCACTCTAGCATCTTGGTGGCCTGTGTTGTGACTCTTCCTCCAGAGTTTGCCATACATTCTACACTGCATTTTTTCTACATTGATGCCTCCAACAAAATGAAGTCTGCTAACATCATATAACTCAAGTGACAAGAACAATTGTACTGCAGCCTGTATCTGCTGCAAAGTCCTTTCTATTATGGACCTATTAAAGCTGAAAGTGTCTCGTGTAATGTAAAGGCCAGATTGTTATACCTACCTGTGAAGTCTGTTGCCTGTAGAACTGAAAGGAGTCTATCAGGTATTACACTGCCCTTTTTTGTGGTGGGGGTGGAAGATATAGCCACTTGGTTTTTCCTTTGGGGACATGTCATAGTGTAGCTCTGACCATTTGCCTTCTGAAACTGAAGTAAATTTCGAAATGTTCAGAATATTTTTCTGATGTCTGTAGTGCATGTGTCTTACCAAACTTTTTAGTATGCTAGCTGCCTTGTACTCACCTTCTCTGATCAACATGCGATTGATACGATGGTTTTGGGGGAATGGCTTATGGAACCACTGGGAGAAAGTAACAGACTCTAGAATGAGCGTTAAGGAACAGCTTCTGCGTTCTTACTGAAGAATAGAATCATCAAGGAACACCCGTTTCTTTTGTGATTAGGATATAGATTGCTCTAGAATGCCATTACAAACAAAATCAGGAATCCACGAAATTTATGTAGAAAGATGCTGCCACCATTTCTGCTGTCTCTACAGTCACATGGCCATTTGCTCTGATCTGCTCCCAAAACATAAGATGCTTGGGGTCTGGCTTCCCAATACCCACAAGTAAAGACTGGATAATGGCACCTTTATCTAATATTGTTGCTGAAAAATCATCAAGAAAGGAAGATATGCAGTTTCTGTCTCACTTCCAGCTTTCAAATTTCACAAAATGTAGCTCATTGTCTGAACCTAAACTATTTTGAGAGCTCTGGTTTCAAGAGAGTCCAGGAAATATCATTTTTAGCTTTCTACTCTCTGCCCTTTAGAAAGGCAAACCAGAATAGTGAAGTGAAGGTTGGGCATGAGTCCACCATTTCCATCTCAATAATGACCCCTCAGTAGATATTTTTGGAAATATTAAATGAGATACTACATGGAATTGCCTACAACAATAGCTTCATATAGTAATACTCAATAACTGTTGGGTCTTCTTTCTTAAACCATTTATTCATAATTTAAGAGTACTAATTTTTCAAATGCAAATACTGTGCAATTAATATTCCAAACAGATTTTTTTGTCAATGTATCCACGGATCCAGTTGGAAATTGCCTCTTCTCGTCTGCAATACTATCGTATATAGGATTGACACTTAAATTAGCACTGTCCAGGATGGTAGCACTGAGAACTCAAAATGTGCAAAGTCAGAATTGGGCTGTACTACAAGTATGAAGCACACACTGGGTTTAAAAGACAGCATGAAAATGTAAACTATCTGTAATTTTTTATTTTTTTATTATTTATTTATTTATTTATTTTAATTTTTTTATTAAATCATAACTGTATACAATGATATGATTATGGGGCATCATACACTCACTTCATAAACCATTTGACACATTTTTATCATAGTGGCTAAATACCACATGGTGAAATAACTAACACTGGGTTCAATAAAATATATTATTCAAATTAATTTTACTTCCTTATTTCTGTATATTTTTTAAAAAATTAGCCACTAGGAAAGTTTAAATTGCATAGATGCTTTTTATTATATTTCTTTTGCATAGTGCTTCCTTAAATGAAGAGAGCATAAAATTGTCTAAGGGGTGAGCTAGATCTGTTTCTGGAGGGGTCATTCTGGCTGTAAGTCTCCAGAACCAGAAGACCCTGAACTCTACCTTCTAAGTTTCGGTCTCTCTCTTGTCAGGGTCTTCCTATTGCACTTTGAGTTCTCTTATATATCTGATCTTAATTCTACATATTATAGTATTGACGAAGTTATTCTTATGACTTCATTAAAAACCTTATGAGAAACCAGAAAGAAATATGACTGTGTCTGCCTCAGATATTTGCTCCCCTACCTCATCCTCCAAGTTATAAATCCTTGGAACATTCTGTTTTCTCTCATCCCAACCCGAACACAGAACTTAGCACCTCTTCAATTCTGCAAAGTGATCTACAAAAACACAAGTGAGTAATGAAAACAATATACCTGAAAATCTCTTAGAGAAAGGGGAAAGGGTTTACCTCACACCCTCTCCCATTAAGCATTTCTAATCTCTTGGTAAATTATTTCTCTGCCACTGAATCAACAAGGCCTGTCTCTCCCAATACCCACTCTCTTCATGCCTCACTCTCCCCTTTCTCTCTCTAAGATTCTCTCTTGTTAAGATTTCTCATCCTTTTTTGAGGCAGAACAATTTAATTGCTGTGTTGTGTTCCTTGAGGATTTCCTTAGGGTCTTGTACTCCAAAGAAAGTAATTTCGTTTGAATAAATACAAAGTCTCCCTAAGAAGAATTTTGGGAAATATAATTTTCTTCATTTCATTACACAGAATAAATTGGATAAGTTCAAAAAGTAAAGGTTTCCAATGCTAAGAAATTTGGTAAATATAATAAGGAGATTTACCAAGTCCCATGTCTCCTTAGTATAAGATAGTGACTCCAGACCACATGTGGGCTGATACTGTCTACCTATGGCTAACACCATCCTTTCTAAATTTTAGCTGTGATAAGGCAGGTTCCGTCTTGTCTTACATTACTAGCATCAGTTCATCAATTCAAAGACAAAAGCCAACTCATATTTTCTCTCTTAGACTCCCCAGGGATCCTTAATAGTCTCCCCCTCCTTCCCCCCCCTCCCGAGAACAAGTTTCTTGATTTAAGGTCAAATATAGATCATAGTCCATATATGCGGAGCTATGTTAATTAATGCCTTGAATTCTCACATATGAGCTAATCTTCATTGACTCATGTTGTCAAGTCTTCCCTGCTCTTCCAGTTCTCTGAACTATATTTCCAGTACATTCCATCTCCTAAGATAACCGTTTCATAAAAAATACAACCAGTGCAATGTTCAGTATCATACCACCATAACCATATTGAAACTAGAGCATACTAGAAAAATTATAATGAAGATGGGTTCTAATTATTAGCAAGGTACAGCTAGCTCTAAGTACTTTATATTAGTGTATTATATAATGTGGTAACTACAGAAGTGGCAGATATTATTATTTCCATATTATGCCCAGGCAACTGAGGCTCAAAAGGATTAAGAAAAGTTTTCTAAACCACACAACACTCGAATTTCCATCAATGTGACCCCAATGACCGTACTCCATGTATTTCTATGTTGCTCTGAATTCTCCACTCTTTGTAAAAGCAGAGGCTCATTGAATTGAAGGGACTTAATTCTCTAAACTCACTTTACAGTTTTGTAAATTGATTTTAGATGTTCCAACTAATTAGAGCCATTCTCACCCCAAACAAGAATTGATTGATAGCACATTTCATATTCATGAACATCAGAAGGTAATGTTAGTAACCTGTATTACCAAAGGTTTTGAAACACCTTCTTTCTCACTGAGCACCTAAATGAAGACAACTGGCTCTCTGTCTGTCAGGGAGGGTGTGATGTGTGAGCTGACTTATTACCACCTCTTTATTTGCAGGATCAGTGTAGGAACAGGTGAGGCTATTTAACGAACAAGCCTCAAGAGGACTAAACTTCAACAGGAAGACTGTCAGGAGGGTGGCTGTCTTGTTATGGGCCTTTGTCTCAGTCCATTTGGCCTGCTATAACAAAATGCCTTAGATTGGGTAATTTGTAAACAACAGAAATGTATTGCTATAGTTCTGGAGGCTGAGCAGTCCAAGGTCAAGGAGCTGGTAGATTTGGTATTTGATGAGGGCCTGCTCCTCATAGATGGTACCTTCTCTGTCCTCACTGGGCTGGAGGGGAAAGGGAGCTCTCTCAAGTCTTTTATAAGGTCACTAATCCTGCTAACAAGGGTGGGGCTCTCATGACTTAATCACTTCTAAAAGGTCCCATCTCTTAATACTATCATAGTGGGTATTAGGTTCCAACATAAGAATTTTGCAGGACATCAGGATTCTGACCATAAGCCCCATCTCTTAACACTATTATAGTGGGTATTAGATTCTAACATAGGAATTTTGGAGGACATCAGGATTCAGACGACAGCAGCTTTGAACCATATGTCTTGGATACATAAGGTTTGGTCAGCAGGAGGACAGTGATTGCATCAGTGGAATAATGAAATGCTGCAAAGAAAAGGGAAGTGTTTTCTAGGACTAACCCAGAACAAATTCTTCCTCCTGTGGAAACCTTACAGATGCGTTAGCTGTTCTTTACAGATTGATCTGTGATATGGCGCTGCCCTTAAGTCGGAGAACACTTTCCAAATGTGTACTGCTCATTTCATAGACTTTCTGGTTTTCCTGAAGGTAGTGTGATACCTATCTCTAATGAATATAAAGATCTTCAGAACTGGGCAGACATTGCTTAATTATGCATTGTTTTTTCCTACAGCCATACATTCTTTTGTTATTAGAAAGGGTCATGTGATGGTAGAAAATCTTGAATTTGGGGGGTAATAAAAGCTAACTGTTCCATGATGTATTCTCTTACTAAAATTATTTATGAAGAGATTATTCTATGTTATTAACCAGCAAATGCTGTAAATAATACTTAGAATGTTACTACTCTCATGGAACACTTATTCTAGGGAATGGAGTTAGAGAATAAATTAATAAATAAGTCTTATAAGGACAATAATACAAGATGATATGATTTATAGCCAGAGAAGATTTCTCTTTGGAAGTGGTAAGTGAAATGGAAACCTTCTATGAGTGACAAGATAAAGTGAGCCAGGCCATAATCTAGGCAAGGCCATAGATAATACATAAATGTCACTACTTAGTTATGACTGTGTACCAATAAAACTTTATTTATAAAAACAGGTGCGGTGGAAAGTCAGATTTGGCCTGTAGCCATAGTTTGCCTTCCCCTGAAGAGCATTGCCAGCAGGGGGAATAGCAAGTTGAAAGGCTAAAGCTGAGTTTAGCCATTGTATCCTTGCAACAGAGGAATAAAGAGTGGCTGAAGTAAGCAAGAGTGAGAGTCATAGAGTGTGAGGTTGGAGACGGAGACCAGGCAGGGTTTTGCAGACTTGGGAAAATATTGACATTTTATTCTAAATGCAAAGGGAAGCCACCAGAATGACTCAAGAGGGGGGCAGTGACATGATCTGGTTTATATTTTTAAAAGGCTCTGGTTGCTAAGTAGTGACTATTTTGAGGAGAGTGAGAGTGGAAACAAGGAGACCTCTTGGGAAGTGATTACAATCATCCGTGGAAAACATGGTAGGGAAGACAGGGAAAGTCGTAAGGATAGCATTTGGAATCTCTTTCTTTGTGGTTCCTTAAATATGTATGAACTTTGAGCTTCACTTCCCTCATCAGCTAAGTGTAAATAAAATTTCTTTTTTATTTGTTAGAATAAAATAAAACTATAAATCAAAGGTATGGCACATGGAAAGCTATGAATTATGTTAGTTCTTTTCCCTTCTTTGTCTGTAGTTAAAATACTTTCTCCTTCCTCTTCTCCTTCCTATTCTCCTCTTTTCTATGGATAGTTCTCTCCACCCGTAGATATTTAATGGTAAACTAGTTTGTGCAAAACATGATATTTGGCACTTAAACACACCTGGAGACACCGAGAGATTGCGTTTTGAAACATTTATTGACTGTGCAGTTGGGTGCTCAAAAAAGCAGAGCCTAATATTTTCCCTTTGTTTTGCTTTTTTAAAATTTTCTTTAGTAAGACAAATAACCATTTTAATGTCCTAGCTATTTATGTTAATAGTGATGGAGAGAAGAAGCACCTTGGAGAAGATATTAGTTTAGGGAAGAGTCACTTACGGGATCCATTGGTTCTGGATATATCCTGGAAGTTTTATCCTGGGAAGTGTATATACAAGTTTTCTTCTATGGCCTGACAAAGAGGCCTCAGCACATAACCCTTGCCCATTTGCCACACAAGAAGATTGCTGGAGATGATCAAGTTATTAAAATAGTCATGATAATTAAAACAGTCTCAACTGTGGCTGTTTGGTAAGACAGGATTTAAGATCCCATTTGCCATCCCTCACTGAAGAAGATTACCATGGCTGAATGGGGTCCATGAATCAAGAGTCAGACTTAATGGTCTTGCCCTTTCTCTGTCTTGTTCATGCCTTTACATTCGCAGTTTCAAAACAATTTTTAAATTAAAGCCTAAAGTCATCTCAATTTTTCCCACTGAATGATTTACCTTCCCAGGGGAAATACATTTTCAGCCAACTTTTTAATTATCCGTCTTTATGATGTAGTATAGTATTTTGGAAAACATGCTAGTGTCAAATAACTCACGGGCATGATGTGTGACAACTTTCTTTACAGTGTGTAAGACCCAGTTCTCTTGCTTCAAAAATGAGGCCTTTGTGCTGGATTATTTCTATGTCTCGTGGCCAGTGAGTCCACAGAAGGACCAACCTGTCGATCTGCTTCATAACTTGGGAGGTAAGGAAGGATAAATGACGCAAAAGCAGAAGAGAAGCAGGAGGAGTTGTTCATAGAAAAAATACCCAATAGCTTTATTCTGAGATCATTTTATACTTAGATTACATTTTTTAAATTGCCATGTTGAAAAAAAAATTTACAAACTGTTGGGCAACAAATTTTTAACCTGCAATAATAACTCTCTGCCTGGTGCTCCATATACCCCAGCCTCACGTGCACATTTCATTAGAAACAAGTCCTAGGAGAAAACATCAGAAAGGCCTGAAGATAATACTTTACGGTGACAGGCTTATTGCTCTGGATATTTGAACACAGTAAAGATACACGCTCTTCTCTCATCATCGTGCTGGATATCTGTAAATAATCAAAACCCAGTGGACTTTGTGGTAGAAAATGACTGAAAGTAAGTAGGATAATTTTTTCAGAGCGAAGAAATCTAGTTATAAGAAGAGAGATTGAGGTTAATACATTGAAGGAAAACAATTAATTCTAGGTTTGTATTCCTTATCCAAAAGAAGGTCTTTGGATTGTTTTTGTGCACTATTAGGAATTTCTCATGCAATGAAACATCACCGTTTTGCATTAACTGAAACCGATGTTCATATTGTCTGTTTTATGTGAGAAGGAGTAAAAATGGATTATTTTAAAAGTTACAAACTACAATTATTTACAATTTCCTCTGTACTGAAGAAAAATTACAGGGCCAGGTGCAGTGGTTCCTGCCTGTATTCCTAGCACTCAGTGGGGTAGAGGCTGAGGTGGGTGTGGATTGCTTGAGTTCAGGAGTTTGAGACAAGCCTGAGCAAAAATAAGATCCTGTCTAAAAAAAAAAAAAAAAAAGTAGCCAGACATTTTGGCGGTGCCTGTAGTCCCAGGTACTAGAGAGGCTGAGATAAGAGGATCTGTTAAGTCCAAAGGTTTGAGGTTGCTGTGAGTTATGATGCCATGGCACTCTACCCAAGGCAACAAAGTAACAAAGTGAGACTTTGTCTTAGAAAAAAAAAAAAGGAAAAAAAAAAAGAAAAATTTGGATAGTAATTCAAATGTATACATTGGCTAATAACTAAATACTTATTGGATATGCACATGATAGAATATTTTGCATGTTTTAAATATGCTTATGAAGGGTCTGTAATACTCTGAAAATATTTTCATATATTAAGGAAAAAAGCAAAAGGTGACCTTTTATGTAAAATATTATCTTAGTATTGTAAAAAAAAAAAAAGAGAGAGTATAGGAAATGTGTTTACTATAATGTTTAGTTAGTTGGGTTTTGTGGCATTCCTATTGTCTACCTTACATAATTTCTATTAATATATTACCCTAATTTTTCCAAGTGGGTATATTCATTTCTAATTGAAAAACTAAATGCTTGATTTGAAAACCTTGCTTTTGTATAATCTGAGTAATTGCTGAACATATGAAGAATCTATTAGATTATTTTGGAAAGAACAATTATTTGTGGAGGCAAATTAATCAGAAGATACCTGGTAGCATTATAACTATAAGGCAAGGATTCTCTTTTTTTTTTGAGAGGATAAACTTGGAAAATTATTATCACAGGACATCATTTTGTGGTGATGATGTAAAATTCCAGTCTTCTGTCATTCCTACCCCACAGATGGCATAAAATATTTTCTTTCTTATTCAAGAAGATAAAACAGAGCAAGGGAGACAGTGATGCTCCTTAGCATCAGTCAGCAGAGCAAATACACAAAACAAACAAACAAAAATAGCAAACAAAACAAATAAGTAAAACCTTACATTAAAACTAAGTTAGTTTAATGATTATAGCAAATGAAAGCTCTTTGACCCTTTTCTATCCCCTTTTTTCTTTCTTGAAATATTTTAATGATGCACAAGGGGTTTACATCATTTCAGGGCACGTATTAACTTAATATGTTCAAATAATGTGCAAAGATCAAACCTACCACCTTGAATATTTGTCTTTTCTCTCCATTACAACCATTCATTAGTCCAGAGGACTTTGACCAAGTTTCCCTCTTATAAGACATCACACTGTCCTAACACATTGGTGACATTGTATTGATTGGGCCATGAGGGGAAGCAGGAACCCCTGGTCGGAATTACCTAATTATGAACAACACCTTCCACAATACTTTGGATGGAAGTGGAGACCATTCTCCTAAATGCAGCATCTCAATAGTGGAAAAACAAACACTGATGTGCTCTGTTTAAAACAGGAAATAACTGATGAGCCCACATGTGCACAGGGGGAAAAAGAACTCAGTGGAATTCAAGCAGGGGGGTGGAGAGAAAAGAGGGAGTACACCAGCCTAACAGGTATGTGAACACTGTAGGGTGTCTAATGGAATGACAGATTAATGGTCTATTATGGAGTTGGCATCACTGCAGGGCTGATGCTCAGGATGCACAGCTTGGGCTCGGGGAGAAGAATGAACAGAGAGGCTCAGAAGCAGAGATTCTGGTACATGTGAAGATGTGGGATCCATCCCTAATGTTTCCCAAATCCACATCCAGGAAAATGCCTACTTGGTGTAGCTGGGGCTCACCCAGAGGGCAGTCAGGGGTTTGGTGTTGGCTGAGAGGTAATGCTTGTCCCACAAGCTCAGTGCTCATAATCCGTGTGCAAAGGATGTTAACACTCTCCCTCTGTGGTTCACAGACTCTCTGCAGATGCCCAAATCCCATTCTCCGCCTGCCCCCACCTCAACCTCCCAGTAATGGGAGCCAGAGGAGAAATGGAGAGAGCCCAGGACACAGAGGGCATGGCTGAACCTCTGGGCACACTCTGCCCACCCCTGTCTGATCCACCTGTACAGCATGCCCTTCAGGTCATTAGAGAGAAGGAGGTGTTCATGGGGCGTGTCCACATCCATGGTTATGTCCACTTGGAAGCTGAGCAGCCTCAGGCTCATCTGCAGAGCAGATCTCAGGTGAGGCTCCAGGTCTTTGAGGGTGGAAACCTGCTTCCTCAGCTGGGGATTTGCTTTTGCTTCCTTTCTCTTAGTGACCACTTTGTAGTCTAGGCACTTGAACCTCTCTGGGTCTGCAGGGAGCCAATACACTTAGCGCAGTAGATGTATCTATAGGGCAGGAATGTGGGGCTCTCCAGATAGGCCAGGTGCACAGGACACCTGCTCACTTCTCCAAAGAGCTCAGCCATGGCTTCTGCCTTCTGCCAGCTTCCCCTCCAGTTTCTAGTTGTCTACTCAGGGACTCGGTTTTGCAGTGAGATCCAGTCTCTTTGGACCTTTTCAAGTAACTCTTTTTGTTTATATTTACACATTGTCCTGCCTGGATTTTAGTCAACCAGTTGAAGACTACTCACTAATTTTGAGTCTCAATCCTCAGCCTTTTGCTTTTCTCTCTCTATAATCTCTCTCATAGATATTTTTCATTCTCATAGCTTAACTTTTTCACCTTATATTGATAGCTCCCTATTTTATATCCTAAAAGGTTCTCACCCATATTTCCAACTTTCTGCTGAGTATTTCCACTGAAAGTCTTTATAATCATCACAAACTCAGTATTTTTATAACTTCCCTCACCCGTGTTCTCTATTTTTATGAATTACCTCATGGTTTTGGCACTCAGAATGATAACAGTGCCATCCCTCTCTTCTTCCTTGTGATCTACATTTAAACTGGGACAAAGCTTCGATTTGTTCTTGGTAACAATGTTTATTTCCCATCCCTGCTCTCATCACTTTGGTCTGGGTTCCAGTCATCTCATTGCTGGCGACATTTTGGAAACATAGAAATATATTCTGAATGTAGGATGAAGGTCTCTATTCCAGGCTAAGTTGTGTTTCTACTGGAACTCAGACTTATCAGAGTCAGAGGCCCACAGGAATCTATTTGCATAAAATTATCTGTATGTCAAACAGCTTCTGCAAAGGTATTTATATGGGGTGGAAGGAGAAGAAATGGAGGCAGGAGTTGGAGAGGGACAGCATATTTCCCATTTCAAATTATGCTGTCTGGAAGATGGGTGCAGGACAAGCTGGTTTTATGAGAGGCTTTATAGGCAGGGGATTGTCTGTCTCTGCTCCCATACAAGAAAACAACACCATTAGGGGATTTTTCTTGACTCTTTTGAGAAGACTATAAAGACACAATGGAAGTCCTTTTATGGCTAAAATTCTTAGAATTAAGTTAACCAAATGAAGACAAAATGAAGCAATACAAATGTAGGTGATAGGGAGTGGGGAGGAGATTTTAAGAGACATAGTCCTGAATGAAAAAAGTACAAAAATATATACAATTGATTATTGACAAAGGTGCAAAAACAATTAGGTGGATAAAGAATCATGTTTTCAACAAATGATAGAGGAAAAAGTAGATTTTCATATGTAAAAAAAGAAAATAAAAAGAAACTTCACTTGAAATAATCACATTTACACAAAGGAAGATAGGAGAAAGAGAGAGTACCACAAAACAACCAGAAATCAAATAAAAACAGGGCATTTACTCCTTACCTATCAGTAATAGTATTGAATGTAAATGGACTAAACTTTCCAATCACTGGTCATAGAGTAGCTGAATAGATAAGGAAATAAGACCCAACTATATGCTGTCTATAAGAAACCCACTTCAACTATAAAGACACATATGAGCCAACACACTGCACTCTCAAGGAGAGGATCAAAAACTGCAAGATGTTCACCTAGAGTCAGAGTGCCTTAGAGAGAGCATTGTGAATCATCCAAGATGTGACTGTAGACATCCCAGGTGAAGGAGAGGGAGGTGGAGTGATCTGTTGAACATGACTGGAAGGTACCTGGGGAAAGTACCCACAAGCAGGGAGGGGTGAAAGTAGAGAACACTGAGAGATTCACAGTACCCATGCAGATACTTCAACCCAAGCTGCAAGAGAGGCCTCATTGCAGCAGGCCTCTGACCTGATCAGAGGGCTGTTGGAGGCTGTGCACAAGAGAGCAAAAAAGAGCAGGGCTTCTGACCCTGGGTCACTGGAACTGATGCCATTCAGAGCCACAAACTCCCAGTCTACACGGGGGTTGGCTCCAGTGCAGCCACGTCCACTGCTCTTGTTAACCTGGTATATTGCTAGTACTCTTTTTATTTCTACTATTATTACTTTGAAGAAAAAGTGATCTTTTAAGATAAAAAATAAAAGACTTTATTTTATGTTCATTTGTGCCTTCTCTACTCTCTTCTTTTGTTATGTTGATCCAAATTTCTGACCTGTGTCATTTTCCTTCTTCATAAGTAAATTCTTTTAATGTTTCTGGGATGGCAGGTCTGTTGGCAATGAATTCTATCAGTTTTGTTTGTCTGAAAGTCTTTAAACCTTTTTCACTTTTGAAGAATAATTTTGCTTTATATAAAATTGTAAGTAAGTGTATTTTTCCTTTTAACCCTTTAAATATTTCCCTACACCTCTTTCATAATGCTTCCCGACAAGATCTATGTTATTTCTTACTCTCTTTCTTCTAGAGGAATAAACACCTGTAGGGTACTTTCCTTTGGCTTCTTTAAATATTTTCTTTGTGACCTTGGTTTTCTGTTGTTGAAATATAATTTGCCTAAATTGCCTAAGTGGTTTTTGCTTGTTTGTTTGTTAGTGGTGGGGGCATTTATCTTGCTTGGTGTTTTCTAAGATTTTTAGATTTGCAGTTTCACGCCTGCCATTAATTTTGGAAAGTTCTTAGTCATTATTACTTCAGATACATCTTTTATCACCTTCTTTAGTTCTTCAATTCCTGTTATTTCAGTTACACACGTTATATATTTTAATATTTTTGCCAGGTTCTTCAATATTCTGCTATCCTCTCTCTTCTCTCTCTTTTTTCTTTTCTTTTCTTCTTTCTTCTTTTTTTTTTTTTAATTTTAGTTTGGGAAGTTCCTATCAACAAATTTTCAGGCTCACTTTCTCCTTGGCTATATTGAATCTAATGATAAGACCATGAAAGGCAATTTTTAAAATTCTGACATGCATACTTTGTTTCAATTCCTAGAATTACATTATTATTATTTCTTAGGCTTTCTCTCTACTTACATTACCCACTGTTCTTGCATGTCATCTACTTTTTCCTTTAGAGACCTTACTATGTATTCTAATTTCCCACAGTTATTAAAATTCTCTGACTGGTAACTCCAACATCTATGATGTATGTGATACTTACTTTGTATTTTTAGGTTCTGTTTTTTTTTTTGTTTGTTTTTCCTTCCTTCCAGTATGCCTTGTAGTTTTTTTTGTTGAAAGCCATATGTGTTGTATAAGGTAATGGAAAGTAATGTAAATATGCTTTTAGTATGAAGATTTATGTTAATCTGTCCAGGAGCTGGCAGTGATAGTGTTTTTGTTTTTGTCTCTTCTCTTGACTTTGAGGTTCTCTAAGCACTCTACTTTAGAAAGTGCCTTTCAACTCTCTCAGCTGTAACCCACCTATTGATATAGTAGTAAGGTATGGGGGAGGAGGCATTCTATTATCCTATCAATTCTCAGTCTTTTAGTTGACCTACGTTTCAGGGTTGTGACATTCACATGTTTTCCTCCAGTAACATATTTCCCTGGTGATCTACCCCATTCCCTATTCATTTGAAGATCTGGTCCCTGTTGACTATTTTTCACCTCTTAGTTGAGATGAGAAGGCTGGAGGTGACTGGATGGGGGAATTTTTTTCCCTGGAGCTGAGGAAATGAGACCCTGTTAAAGTTGTTTTCTATGAAATGTAGGTCTTTGTTTTGGAGAAAGATCTGGGAATATTTCACAATGATTAATCATCTCTTCCTTCTCCCAGAGCCATGAGGGGCCCCATTTTGAATCTTCACCAATGAGAATCTTGTGGGGCTCCTGGTGCAGAACCCATGAAATTGTGACAGCTCCTGTAAGTCTGTGGCCCCAAGGAGTTTCTCACTTTCAAGCTAGTCCACGTTCAGCCTTCATAAATTCATTAAAATTAACATTTAAATATTCTTGATTATGGTTCTAGCATCTGATGCTTCCGGAATAAGATGTCAGATGTGTTCCCACTATGATGTCTCTCCAGATATTCAAGTGTCAGCTTGACCTGCAACCTCCGTTCTCTAATGGGTACAAGTAAAGCTGTTGACTTTTAGTTTGTGTAGCTTTTTCTTATTGTAAGGATGACATGACAATTTCTAAGCTCTTTTCCCTCTGTTTAAATCTTCAAAAGGTTTTGTAGAGAGTGAACAATAAACTGTAGCATTCATTCATTCCTAGTTTGATTAAAAACAAGACATTTATCTAAAATTTCCCAGTAACAAAAAACTTAGAGTCTAAATTGTTTTGTGGTGTAAACATTCTAAATCAAGAAGTTATAAGTCAAGTAAAAGGCTAGAGAATAAATCAGAAAAATATTTCAATATTCTCTCCTTCTTTCTCTCTATCCCATATCATATTTTACTTTTATCCTAAAGGCCTTCCTTCTCCCCACCCCTTACCTCCAGGAGTCATTCAATTCCTCCAACTCATTTTAATAAAGTGAGTATTAAAAAGCTAGAGAAGAAAAGTGAAAAATTATTAAATTTTAAGTTCCAAAGGGTATATGATAGATTTATGTGTGTATTTGAGTAGCATAGTTTCTAATTTCATGAACTAGATGTGTTTCTTTGGTTGAGGTCAAAGGGAGGAACCACACAGGTGTGAAATTAGTGATGAATCAGTCTTTTTTTTTGCCAAATCTTTTTTTTTTTTTTATTGTTGGGGATTCATTGAGGGTACAATAAGCCAGGTTACACTGATTGCAATTGTTAGGTAAAGTCCCTCTTTTTTTTTTTTATTGTTGGGGATTCATTGAGGGTACAATAAGCCAGGTTACACTGATTGCAATTGTTAGGTAAAGTCCCTTTTTTTTTTTTTTATTGTTGGGGATTCATTGAGGGTACAATAAGCCAGGTTACACTGATTGCAATTGTTAGGTAAAGTCCCTCTTGCAATCATGTCTTGCCCCCATAAAGTGTGACACACACCAAGGCCCCACTCCCCTCCCTCCGTCCCTCATTCTGCTTCCCCCCCATAACCTTAATTGTCATTAATTGTCCTCATGTCAAAATTGAGTACATAGGATTCATCCTTCTCCATTCTTGTGATGCTTTACTAAGAATAATGTCTTCCACTTCCATCCAGGTTAATACGAAGGATGTAAAGTCTCCATTTTTTTTAATGGCTGAATAGTATTCCATGGTATACATATACCACAGCTTGTTAATCCATTCCTGGGTTGGTGGGCATTTAGGCTGTTTCCACATTTTGGCAATTGTAAATTGAGCTGCAATAAACAGTCTACTACAACTGTCCTTATGATAAAAGGATTTCTTTCCTTCTGGGTAGATGCCCAGTAATGGGATTGCAGGATCAAATGGGAGGTCTAGCTTGAGTGCTTTGAGGTTTCTCCATACTTCTTTCCAGAAAGGTTGTACTAGTTTGCAGTCCCACCAGCAGTGTAAAAGTGTTCCCTTCTCTCCACATCCATGCCAGCATCTGCAGTTTTGAGATTTTGTGATGTGGGCCATTCTCACTGGGGTTAGATGATATCTCAGGGTTGTTTTGATTTGCATTTCTCTAATATATAGAGATGATGAACATTTTTTTCATGTGTTTGTTAGCCATTCATCTGTCATCTTTAGAGAAGGTTCTATTTATATCTCTTGCCCATTGATATAAGGGATTGTTGGCTTTTTTCATGTGGATTAATTTGAGTTCTCTATAGATCCTAGTTATCAAGCTTTTGTCTGATTGAAAATATGCAAATATCCTTTCCCATTGTGTAGGTTGTCTCTTTGCTTTGGTTCTTGTCTCCTTAGCTGTACAGAAGCTTTTCAGTTTAATGAAGTCCCATTTGTTTATTTTTGTTGTTGTTGCAATTGCCATGGCAGTCTTCTTCATGAAGTCTTTCCCCAGGCCAATATCTTCCAGTGTTTTTCCTGTGCTTTCTTGGAGGATTTTTATTGTTTCATGCCTTCAATTTAAGTCCTTTATACATCTTGAATCAATTTTTGTGAGTGGGGAAAGGTGTGGGTCCAGTTTCAGTCTTTTACATGTAGACATCCAGTTCTCCCAACACCATTTATTGAATAGGGAGTCTTTCCCCCAAGGTATGTTCTTGTTTGGTTTATCAAAGATTAGGTGGTTGTAAGATGTTAGTTTCATTTCTTGGTTTCCAATTCGATTCCATGTGTCTATGTCTCTATTTTTGTGCCAGTACCATGCTGTCTTGAGCACTATGGCTTTGTAGTACAGACTAAAATCTGGTATGCTGATGCCCCCAGCTTTATTTTTATTACTAAGAACTGCCTTAGCTATAAGGGTTTTTTTCCGGTTCCATACAAAATGCAGAATCATTTTTTCCAAATCTTGAAAGTACAATGTTGGTATTTTGATAGGAATGGCATTGAATAGGTAGATTGCTTTGGGAAGTATAGACATTTTAACAATGTTGATTCTTCCCATCCCTGAGCATGGTATGTTCTTCCATTTTTTAATATCCTCTGTTATTTCCTTTCTGAGGATTTCATAGTTTTCTTTATAGAGGTCCTTCACCTCCTTCATTAGGTATAGTCCTAGGTATTTCATTTTCTTTGAAACTATGGTGAAGGGAGTTGTGTCCTTAATTAGCTTCTCATCTTGACTGTTATTGGTGTATACAAAGGCTACTGACTTGTGGACATTGATTTTATATCCTGAAACATTACTGTATTTTTTGATGACTTCTAGGAGTCTTGTGGTTGAGTCTTTGGGGTTCTCTAAGTATAAGATCATGTCATCAGCAAAGAGGGAGAGTTTGACCTCCTCTGCTCCCATTTGGATTCCTTTATTTCCTTGTCTTGCCTAATTGTATTGGCTAGAACTTCCAGCACTATGTTGAATAGTAAAGGTGACAGAGGACAACCTTGTCTGGTTCCAGTTCTAAGAGGAAAAGCTTTGAGTTTTATTTCATTCAGTACAATATTGACTGTGGGTTTATCATAGATAGCTTCAATCAGTTTTAGAAATGTGCCACCTATGCCTATACTCTTCAGTGTTCTAATTAGAAAAGGATGCTGGATTTTATCAAATGCTTTTTCTGCATCTATTGAGAGGATCATGTGATCTTTATTTTTGCCTCTGTTAATATGGTGGATAACGTTTATAGACTTGCGTATGTTAAACCAGCCTTGCATCCCTGGGATGAAGCCTACTTGATCATGATGAATGACTTTTTTGATGATAAGCTGTAATCTATTGGCTAGGATTTTGTTGAGAATTTTTGCATCTATATTCATGAGTGACATTGGTCTGAAATTTTCCTTTTTGTTTGGGTCTTTTCCTGGTTTTGGTATCAGGGTGATGTTTGCTTCATAGAATGTGTTGGGGAAGATTCCTTCTTCCTCAGTTTTTTGGAATAATTTCTGCAGTACAGGAATAAGCTCTTCCTTGAAGGTTTGATAGAATTCTGGAGTGAAGCCATCTGGACCAGGGCATTTTTTGGTTGGAAGATTTTTTATTGTTTCTTTGATCTCAGTGCTTGAAATTGGTCTGTTCAGGAGCTCTATTTCTTCCTGGCTGAGTCTAGGGAGAGGGTGTGATTCCAAATATTGATCCATTTCCTTCACATTGTCAAATTTCTGGGTGTAGAGTTTCTGGTAGTATTCAGAGATGATCTCTTGTATCTCTGTGGGATCAGTTGTTATTTCCCCTTTATCATTTCTGATTGAGGTTACTAGAGATTTTACTTTTCTATTCCTCGTTAGTCTGGCCAATGGTTTATCTATTTTATTTATATTTATTTTAGGCAGATCCCACCAGCCAGAGATGCCTGGAGTCCTATCTCCCCAGACTCACGGTGCCCAGATGCAAGGAAGCTGTTACTCGGCCGCCATCTTGCTCCTCCTCTTGATGAATCAGTCTTATAGGAGCAACACCAGGGACATCCTGAGAGTTTGGAACTAAGGTTCAATGCTGGATGTCCTTCTGGTTGCTTAGAGACCTTTAGAGAGGTTTACTGACAGCAGTCAGCTGGAATCAATCCAGAATTGGCTTAGCATTTCTCTAACCCCAACTACCTGTTTAGACTGTTCCTCATAAAAGATCAAAGACATCTATAAGAGCCTCTAGAATAGAAGAGGCTGAAGAAGTTGTACAAGAAAGGAGGGGAACAATAGTGAGGAACAAGATGGAGGAGGGATGTGTGAAAAGCAGCCTTTATGTTTAGGCAAACTGAGACTCTATGGAAGCAGCAATAAAAGTCCCTTCTTACTGAGTCACAACAGTGGAACAACACAGCCTGCCTGAGGACATGCCTTGCTGTCATTTTCAAGGAAAACAGAAACTACTTGATTCCAGATGGGTTTACTTATCAGGATGGAGGTATGCTAAAGTTAAAACTCAGTTGCTACAGAATAAATGAGAAACATGTCTCAAGCAAACATGGTCCAAGAGGGTGGATTGGTTCGACTAACTGAATTGAAATAGAAATTCTGACAATCACCAGCTGTCTGATTTTGATTGCCTTTCAGAATGATCACCTATCTCCTCTGAGTCTCAGAATCCTAACAGAAAAAGTACGACATCCTTGCCAGCATCGCAGGTTTGTGGGGGAGGACCAAATAAAATTGCTTTATAAACTATTCTTATGCTGCTGACATGCTGCATTGAGGGACAACAGGCTGTAAGAGGTTAGGGTAGGTTCATCCCCAGGGCAAGAGTGAGGGAGCTGTTGAGGCTGGGAGTCCAAAAGCCAAAGAGGGAAAAATGAGATGGCCTGGAGATGGTGAGTGAGCAGATAGAATAAAAGCCCAGGCTCTGGTGAGAGCATGGTCCATCCTGCAGTTATTTTGAATATCCATGGAGCGCTCCCGGGTGACATCTACTAACTGCAGCGTCTTCTAGTCTTTGTTAAGAAACTCAGTTCTATCACCAAAGAAAAATATGTAACCTTTCCCCCTTTATTTTCCCAACTATATCAAATACATACTCCTATCTTTACTTAACCAAATATACTTTCTTTAAAGGAGAAGAGTTCTGTTTTTGTGAATGCTGAGATCCCATGCAGGACTTTGGATAGAAGTCCAGTTTTACTGGCCATACCTCACAGATGCAAAATAATGAGAAGGTTTGATGTCAGCAGACTGGGGTCAAGGTCTAGCTCTCTCATTTTTTATCTCTCCATTATTCATTGAGTCACTTACATTTTCTGACTCTCTACTTTATAAGGTCTTTGTAGATGAATCATTATCCACCATCCCAGTTCAGGGTCTTCCAGACTATTTACATTATGTCCCTCCACTCCCCACCCAACCCATATGTCTCAGAGATATATGTGTGTCTGTGGGTTGTGGTGAGAGAGGAGAATGTTCCCAACAGAGATATTATTGCAAAGGCATTTGTCCCATTCTTTCCTCAACCTGGCTGTGCAGTCAGTGACTGAGCTAATCATGCTCTCTAAAATCTTAGGTGGCTCCTTCAAAAACAAGAGTTTACACCTTGAGTTGCTGGAGGTTTTCTTCCAAAGAAGACTATCATATAGATCTCAAATCTCTCTACTACATATTGTGACCCTCTACTGCTATGAGGGTTTAGTAAGTGATTAAGGAGAGCTGAACTGAGTGACTGGACAAGAACCTGAATTTGTTTTCTTTTTTTGTAATTTAAAAATGTTAATTAGAGCTAAATCATTCTTCCTTCTATCCTTCCATTGCTGGGTTGAAGCTATAGTTGAGCACTCATCAGTTTGCCAAAATGTAGCATAATTTGTGTGTAAACATATCTCTATCTCCCTGTCCAGAGTCTAGACATTTAGTACAATTCACCACTGTATTCCCAGCACCTGGCATTGAACCTCACCCAGTTCAGTGTCTTCTGAGATCCATTAAAGTAAAGATCACATTTGCTTATGGATCTCTAAATGCTTTCCTATGATTTGCTTTTAATAATGGAGAAAATGGATACTCATGTTTTCTAAAATCTTAGCTGGCTGCTCTCGAAAAAGACTTTTCAGCTTGCCCTGTGCTAGAGACATTCATCCTTTCTGGTCTTCACTGGCTACAGTAAAGATCCTGGGTGGTTTTTTCAAACAGGACCCAGATTCCTCTCTCTTGGAAAAGGCTTGAGAATAAGCTTTTGTTTTATTTGGGAAGTTTCAGTCCTGGAGCATTTAAATTTTGCCTACCTGGACTTGTCTAGTGCATCAGTATCCCCACTGTGATATATGCTGGATGAACAGAAAATATCAGCCAACTAGTGGAAGTTCAAGTTCCACCTTCACTCACTTTTTCTATTTTAGCTGTATGTTTGTATAATGGAGAGTCTTATCCCTATCTCCCTTGGGGTTATCCTGAGGACCTAGAGAGATAATGGTTGGGAAAATGTCTTGTGGCAAGGGACCAGAAAGTAGGAGAAGTGATAGTGAGCGTGAATTATGCCCAAAATAATCCCAAGGAAGGAGTTAGATTCTGCTCGTTTGATCCAGCCAAATATTCAGTGACAGGCTGGACCTGTTCAGCAGGTGAAAAAGTCTTACAGCTGGTTCCTAAATAGGGTGAGAAGGGATATTGGAAACATTTGATTCCATAATGTCTGACTGTTAAGCTATTCTGTTCAAACAAAATTTCTGAAAAATCTTGGTGATAAATGTTCTAGAAGTCTGTGGTGATAAAATGTTCTGTGTGGTGTCTGAGGGAGGTGCATAACCCTTGGCCCCAAGACTTGCTTCATACAAAGATCAAGGCAGACTTATTGTCCAGGTAACAGAAATTTATTTCACTGAACTCCAGCATGTAAAGTCAACTCTCATCTTGGTGTGATTTAGCTTTATATAGACCAGAGGAAAAAATTCCCAAGGCTTATTGCATCTTTGTTATTAAATAGTAAGGATACTTTGTCCATTTCTCCATCACATTGCATTATAGAGAGTTCTGCATAAGCCTATCTCCCCTGAAAGACTAGGCATTTCTTTATTCAGGGGATGTGTAGGGTTCATTTCAACTTTCCATTTCCCATGTCTAGCACAAATTATCTGGAATATAGTGAACCTTTCATGAATATTGTGAAAATCTTTCCCAGCAATATTTTGCTTTTAATTATTCACTTTTTTCATTTGCCAGTTAACAACTTCTCTTAGCTACTTTAACCATCTTATTATATGAGAGAAGGCCTGGCAATTCCTTTATGGTTTGAAGTGCAGATATATGTACCTTTGGGCCTCTACATCTTCTTCTTAAGGCTTTAAAGCAGCGGTTCTCAACCTGTGGGTCGTGACCCACAGGAACTGTATTAAAGGGCCATGGCATTAGGAAGGTTGAGAACCACTGCTTTAAGGTTTAATGTGTCTATCCTCTACTCCTGGTAGAAAGCATGTCCTGAGGCCATGGTGCCACCAGGTCTGAGGTCCACCCTTGTCATGGATTTTTTTTTATTCATTTTTTTTTAACTAAATCATAGCTGTGTACATTGATATGATCATGGGGCTTCATATACTAGTTTCATAGACTGTTTGACACGTTATTATCACAATGGTTAACATAGCCTTCCTGGTTGTAAGATGCACCACAGGTGTAATCCCACCAATCCCCCTCCCTCTACCCACCTGTCCGGATTTGACAGCAAGTCCTTATTCTCCTCGTCTGCACCTTCTACCCCAAATCACATGATAATCCTTGGTCAATCTCTGCCTCCATGCCCTCTCTGTCTGTCTTAATCAGCTTCTCCTTAAATACATACTCATTTCTGCATACTCCCTCAAAATACTTTAGTCATTTTCTCATGATTTCTTTTTGCTTGGAGTCTATATAGTTTTTTAGACATCTCAGTGGAGCTAATTAAGTACAATAAGGATTTCAAAAATTCACAAAGACTCATAATCTGAACCCTAGTTTTTCTGATTCCTGGTGATTCCCATTGTCTAAAACTTAGGCTGAAATTCCTTAGTTTGTCATATAAGCCCCCCCCCCCCCATTTACCCTTCTGGTCTACCCACCTTCAAACTATTCTCTATTCCTGCATGTCCTGGAGTCAGCACACTAAATCATTCTCCATTCCCTGCACAGTACTCTTGATTTTAAACCTGCACCTGTACTGCTTATATTGTCTCTTCTTCTCTTCTCTTTGGAATTATTTTCCCCCAATTTGTCCATCAGACAATTTCTTATCAATGTGGTTATTTTTTAAATGTTTAAAAACTTCATTGTTATGGTTACATAACAGTAGTATATCTTTATAGGGTGCATGTGATGCTTTGATTCAGACATACAGTGAGAAATAACCAAATTAGGGTAATTGGGGGTATCCATCACCGGTTCTTGTCAGTTTTTTGAAACCATTCCAGATCACCTCCCCTCTGAAGACTTCTGACATCTCAGGCAACTCCAAAAAGTCTCTCTCTCTCTCCCCCGACCCCCTAGTCCCTTACTCCCTATCTCTTTCTTCGGTCCCTCCCTCTCTCTTTCTCAGCTCTCTTTTAATCATTTGTATATGCCACTTATAAAGAATTGAAACCATACTGTGTTTGTTTTTGCCACCAGACTCTTAGCTTCCCAGAACCAGACAGCAGGACATTTTCATCTTTATTTGCACAGGATCCAGCACACTGCCTCATTCATCACTCTTGCCAGTTATATTCTTTCTGAGTCAAATTAACAGTACTTGAACTCACCCAGAAGCTTCTTGGAATGTGCTCACAAGAGACTGTCAAGATGACAAGATCTGGAATTTCCACCATCTCTAGCTAAATTGTCTGTGTTCCTTGTTTTTAATAAACTGTTTTGCTTGAACCTGGGATGAATGAACACAGCCAGGAAAGGAAATCCATTTCCTCTGTTCTGCCTCATCCCAATGCTACCCTGCCTGTTTACACAGTGACTTATTACTTGATATGTTAAGTATAAACAGACTGTAGCAGAGATTTCACTTTTAGAAGCAGCCATGCTCTTTATAGGAAGGAATTTTAGGAAAAACTTCAGAGCGTATCCTGGATTTTGTCTTTTTCAAATAGGCTTTCTACCATCTTCACTGGGTGGAAATTCCCAAGGAAACCAAAAGGTCACTAAGAAATTCTTGGTCCACACTACTTCCTGACCTTTTCTTCAGGTGTCTCTTATCATTGTTTGTCTAATTATCCACAAAAGCAGAGCCAACACCTCATCCAGTTAAAGCCTTAGACTTCCAAGGTACAAAGCTATTATTCTTTTTTTGCCTCCTATTTAAGGGGCCAGTCTCTAGAAGCCAAGGGTTTGTGAGTTTACTCCTCCGATTCCTGTAAAGAGTGGATGCTTAGAGCTTCAGGAGGAATTTTCCCGGATTATCAAGAGAGCTTCCCACCAACAGCCCTGAACAGAGCATCCTTGACCTCTTTGTTCCTCAGGGTGTACACCACAGGGTTCAGTAGGGGGGTGATGACAGTGTAAGTCACAGAGATCAGCTGGTCCTGATCCCTGGTGTTCTCTGACTTGGGCTTGAGGTAGGCGATGGAGGCACAGCCATAGTGGACAATGACCACAGTGAGGTGGGAGGCACAGGTGGCAAAGGCCTTCTTCCTGCCCTCAGCAGAGGCAATCTTGAGGATTGTAGAGATAATGAGAACATAAGAGATGAAAACCAGACCCATGGGTACAACAAGCACCAGCACACTGATGATCAAAGTCAAGATCTCATTGACAGTGGTGTCAACACAGGAGAGCTTCATCACAGGTCGGATGTCACAGAAGAAATGGGCCACCTTTGTGGCACAGAAAGGTAATCTGAACACAGATGTCACCTGTGTTATTGCTACAATCAAGCCAATGCTGCAGGCCCCCAAAACCAGCTGGGCACATACCCTCTTATTCATAATAACTGTGTATCTCAGAGGGTTGCAGATGGCCACATAGCGGTCATATCCCATTGCTGTGAGCAGGAAGCAGTTGGTAATGCCAAAGGTTACAAAAAAAAACATCTGTGTGGCACAACCTGCCAGTGATATGGACTGGCTCATGCCTACAAGGCTGGAAAGCATCCTTGGGAGAATGACCAGTGTGTACACAGTCTCTGAAGTGGACAGCATGCTTAGGAAGAAGTACATGGGTGTGTGAAGGTGATGATCAATTCGGATGATGCTTACGATGATCACATTGCCTGCTAGGGTGAGGACATAGAGTGCAAGGAAAACCCCAAAAAGGGTGATCTGGTGCTCATGGAAGCTGGAGAAACCTTGCAAAATAAACTCAGTGATTAGAGTATAGTTCTCTCTCATCCTTGAGTGGTCACCAAATCTAAAGTGTAGAAGAATAAAAGTCACATGGTTTCTGCAAAGCAGTTTAAACATATTTCTGAAATTGGTTGTCATTAATTCTCAGCTCTAAATCTAGGGATACATTTCCTCGTGGATTCAAGTTAATCTGTGGGCTTATTTATCATTACTTAAAATACTTTTGCTTTCCAATGCAATCCAGAATCACACAGTCTCTTTCTTTCTTCCTGTATAACCATGCACGTTCCTGATCCACTTCTGCTCATCCTCCCTGACATCTGGAATGGCTGCTCCCTATTCTCTTATTTCATTCTCTCCTATTTTTCAGAGATCAATGCAAGCTTTCATCCCTCCATAAAATCATATTATACTCTGATGTTCTCACCTCTATTTGGATTATTTTCTATACCTATTATTGCTGCCTCTCCTTACACAAACACTCAGCAAGTTTATAATAACTTCTCTATCTTTTCATATTTCTCTAGTTCAGGATTATGCATGAATTGGGTGTTTGAAAACCATTTTTTTAGGGATGGACTGGATACTTTGTTTCTGTCAAGACTATGAATCGTCCCTCTTGCACATCTTTTAGAAAGTAGAAGCAAAGCAGAAAGGCTCATCTTGTCCTCAAGAACAAAAGCAAATCTCAAGCAACCACCAGCCTCTCCCCACTTCTGTCTGAATGACGGAAGTCTGCTGACAGTTCACAGCACTGATTCACATGTTATAAACTATGCTACGTCTTTACCTTCCCTAAACTATAAGGCAAATTTACAGCCAAAACAACTCTGCGAGTAGGCATACACCTACTCTGCAGAGGTAAACAATACGATTAGGAAAGATGCAGCAAATTTAAGTGTCCCTCACCTAAAGCAAAAATCCAACCCTGAATATAAAAGAGTTACATTACAGATATATTACTTTGTCGAAGGATGGGGATCAGTTCAATTTATGCAATATTTCACATTTTTGTCTCTGGAAACAGTAAGCTTCTGTAGGGTATTTAAATTATATTCTGATTTGCTTATGCATATTCAAAAAGTTACCTTTTGAATAAAGTAAATCATATCAATGATGGTTAGTGAACATGAAGACTTTCTTGAACTTCATAAAACTCCATTTAAAAGAAGTTGACGACCAACTGTTAACCATTTACATTAAGAGCACTAAAAAAGAAAAAAAGGTGCAATAGAGAATATTTCCCAATACATAAAATCATTTGACATAAAAGTGTGTGGATAAAGACTTGCTTTCTGTGAGGGCTGTGAGCTCTTACTAGGCAGTAGTCTACCACAGAGGTAGGGCACCTCTCTGGTGAAACCAGAAATGCCTGGCAGAGCTTTGGATTTTTATAATGACAGGCATGGATGATATTGGCAATTAGGGATGCTAGATGCAATATATGTGTTGATCCTGCCCAAGAAAGAATTGTGCTATTTCAAATACCAATAAGGTTCCTAGTGGACCAGGTCAGAGTCATGTGATCTGGCTGAAGCCTGTCTATCTTGAGGTAGAAGAATGGCTACTGTGACCTGGTTAGCATCCTCCACACTTGGAAGCTTATAATTCTTCAAAGGAAGCCAAGGGAAAGAAGAGCATATGAAGACCTCCCAGTTGTTGATGAGAGCTGTTATTCCACAATAAATCAAAGTCAGCCCATGGGTAACAAGCCCCATTCTGTTCCCTTTCCTAAAGAGCACTTACGTGGCCCTGCCTAGCACTGAGGCACACGGGAGAGGTGGGCTGGAGGAGGCTGAGGAGTAAAGATTGAAGTGTGGGGCTCCCTTGGCCACAGTGTGCAGGTGCAGGGATGAGCAAGGTGAGCAAAAGAGCATAGGACAGACTAAGGCCCAGCAGGCAGGGATGAGCATGTTCTAGTAGAAATGTGGTCAGGCTTGGGAACCACAGGTATTCCTGACAGTCTGTCTATGTGGGAGAACCTTTGTAGTCAGAATGGATGCTCTCCAGGGATCAGCCAGTTGGGCTTCTTGGGGTCACTCCCTGAAGACATTCTGAGAGTCACCCTGGGGCTGGGAGGATGCAGATACCCTGGGACCTAATTATGTGTGGGGCTCATTTACTCAATTCCAAGGTGAGGGCTTTGGGAGCCTAGGGTAAGTTATTACTTCAGATAGGAACAGCATTAGAGGGAGCTGTTTATTTAGTTGAGTTTTACTTGTTTGAATAATCAAGCAAATTGTGTGTGAGTGTGTGTGTGTGTGCGTGTGTTTAACAGATGTATCTTGGAGATCCATAGTGATAAATCCAGGCACTCAAGATTGGGGCCAAGCCATCTTGGATCCCAGGAAGTTTAGGCCCTTTAACTTACAGGCAGGAGGAACTCTACCCCCTCTAGCAATCTGGTTTTATTTTTGAAATGAAGGTATTCCAGTATGGCCGTGGTTCTGCAGAGGGCAGTTCATGTTACCTTCTTCACCAGAGGCATTCAGGGTTGGAAGTGTACTGTCTTTAGACTAGTATTTTTCAATCTTTTTTTTTTTTTTTTAAATCTCACAGCACACTTGAACCTATAGTTAAACTTCTGCTGCACACTTAAATTATGTTGAGCAAAACAAAGAGAAAAAAAATAACATACTTACTGTGCTTTGAACTTCTTTAGAAATATTCTTCTTAGTAAAGTATCTCAGGAATAGAAAAAGAATATCCAATGTACTCAGTACTACTATAAAACCAATTTATAATCACTCACACTTTCATATGAGAGATGAATCACAACTATAGCCCAGGATGAAGGGTGGAAGGGGAGGGGAATAGGAAGGGAGGGAGGTGGTTCGATAAAGGGAGGATTAATGGTGGGACCACACCTATGGGGCACATTGCAAGGGTACAAGTCAAACCTATCAAGTATTGAACACAAATGTCTTAACACTGTGATTAAGTAAATAAGGTGAAAGCTATGTTAATTAGTAGGATGTAAGCACTCCAATGTGTACAAATAATTAACACATTGAATCCCACAAAGGCATAAGTATATTCATGATCTATGTATATATGACTTAATAAAAAAAAAAAGAAAAGAACTCAATTAATGATCTTTAAAAATTTTCATGGCACACCTAAGATCCTCTCATGGTACAGTGAGCCAAGACACACAGGTTGAAAATCACCTCTTTAGACCCACAGATCCTGTCTGGGGGACTAGAAAACAAGAGATTAATTTTTGAATACTCTGTTCTCTTTACCAATACATTTCCTTCCATCCCCCATTTGACACAATTTTACTAGTCTGTCAAGACCCAACTCTAAATTTACTTGTTATTGAAAACTTTCCATGAGTTAGTTACAACCTAAATGCCCATCAACTCAGGAATAGAATAATAAACTGTGGTGTATGTATACCACGGAATACTATTCAGCCACAAAAAAGATGGAGACTTTACATCTTTTGTATTAACCTGGAGTTGAAACACATTCTTCTTAGTAAAGTATCCCAAGAATGGAAAAGCAAATATCCCATGCATTCAATACTAAATGAAACCAGCATAAGAGAAAAACACAGATCAATTCAAGTTGGGGGGAGGGGTCTGTGGTAGGGGGAGATGGAGAGGATTGGTGTACTCCCACTTAATGGGTACAATGTAAAGGTATACGGTATACCTCTTGGATGTGGGACACAACTTATAAGAGGGATTTCTCCTAATAAATGAAAATATTGTAACCTACTTGTTTGTACCCTCACATTAACCTGAAATAAAAAAAATTCTTAATCTAGCATGTGGAGTTTATCTGTGCCTAATAACCCTTTAAGTACTTAGCAATGTCAGGCTTGTGCTAGTTACTGGAAACACAGACATGGACGAGATGCAGATCAGATGCTACCCCAACTTCCTGGGAGCTAATGGTTTATTTTTAGGTGATAGACAGTAATAACAAACTGAAACTTAAGTGTGAGAGAAACAGGGAGGAGACAGTCCTTGATTTGTCTCAGGTTGATTGTAGAAAATTACATTGTGCAGGTAAAGTGAGACCATGTTACAAAAGGTTGCAGAGCATTTGGATTCATCACTTCTAAGGACCTCACAAGGGATTCTCACTTATCTCTCTTGTTACTAGACTTTAAAGTTCTGTAACAACTGGCCTCTTAAGGAAATAAAGTTCATTACCACCGGCCACCTATGCCCTTCTACTGCTCGTCTGGTCATTTTGCTTCCCCGCTGGAAGAAGGCATACTCAGAACTGAGATGTGGTGTATTGAGTGGCAGCAGTGTGAAGATGAACTTGAGATTGGTAAAAGGAATCAGGAAAACCAGCTAGGATGCTGATGTAACAGAGAGAGGGTGGATATTGAGGGGTGACAACCGGCCCAGAGGAAAGGGATGGATTTGAGGCAAATGAGTAGGGCCTGTAACTGAATCAGTGTGTGCATCACAGAGAGGAAAGAATACATTCTCATTACTCTTATGAGGTTCATTCATGCTCACTTTCTGATTGTTTACAAATATACATAACTTGTTCTTGTAACAGATGAATCAAAAAAATGATCTCTGTGTTGACAATCCTTTATAAATATCATTGGTAGCTATGAGATCTCACCATCAAAGCAGGAGAGAGGCCAAAAGAGCATCAGTGCTTTATGATGTCATTGCTTCAGGGCTAATTGGGAAGATTGTAGAAATGGGAGACTAGGTTGATGGCATAAAAATATGGCACCTGGTAAAAAGGAGCGGTATTCACCTTCGGCAGTAGCTAACATTACTGAATGTTTTCACAAATTTTTCTCTTACTTCCTCATCCTTCAAATGACCTTATAAAGTCATCAGCAGACCCTATTTTATTAATAAGCGATGCACAAGAAACCCACTCTGCCCCCAGAAGTTATCACATTGAGATTTGGTGCTATAAAGAAATGAACACATGTGGATTGACTATAGAAAAAGCTGGAAAAACAGCCAAAAGAGCTTGCTATAAACTCCCCTAACTCTGCAAACTGCTTTATTTGAGGACTGGATTTCTGTAGTTCTTATAGTTCACTCACAATATTCCATTCAGCTTAGAATCCCAGGTCTAGACCTTCTATTAAGGCTTCAGAATTGTTAATGGGAGTCTCTCGGAGTCTGAATAGAGCTCACAGCAGATTTAACTAAGGTTCTTGAAGTTATGTCTCTTCCCACACTGTCTTCCACCCTATTCTTGTCATCTAGAGCTGCGGTGTCCAACTTCCCTGTGTGTGCAAAGTCCTTTTTTTTTTTTTTGTAGAGAGAGAGTCTCACTTTATGGCCCTCGGTAGAGTGCCATGGCCTCACACAGCTCACAGCAACCTCCAACTCCTGGGCTTAAGCGATTCTTTTGCCTCAGCCTCCCGAGTAGCTGGGACTACAGGCGCCCGCCACAACACCCGGCTATTTTTTGGTTGCAGTTTGGCCGGGGCCGGGTTTGAACCCGCCACCCTTGGTATATGGGGCTGGCGCCTTACCGACTGAGCCACAGGCGCTGCCCCCGCAAAGTCCTTTTTAATTTCAGAATATTTCATGGATCTCTAACTTGATAATAGTTGGATAACAATGCATGGATAGAAAAAATAAGTAGTGAAAAAAAAGCAACTATAAATTAGGAGTTGATGCTTTCAAATGAATTATGATACATTCAGAAATAGTTGCACGTGCTTTTCTCAGCATATGGGGACTGTTGCACACAGGAGCCCTGGGCTTCTTGCAGTGACTGAGGCAAGTAAGAGAGAAGAGGTAATGATGCGTAGGATGCCTTTGGTTGGTCAGTAAGTAGAGATGGGGAAGGGACTGATCCAGTGGGGTAGCAGTGGAGGAAAAATGCAGACTGGTGTTAAGAGTTTTGTTGACTTGTAGCTGTATCCAAGAAGTAATACTTGGAAGACCATGATAGATCAGTTTTCTATCACTGGAGCAAAGGACCAGGGACTATAGGAGAAGCCCATTTACAAAGTCAGGACCTCCTAAAAGCAGGGAACTCACACTACAAATGAGATTGTGTTCTCTAGAAGTAGAACCTTAAAAGAGGTCCTGGGTACAATGAATGATTAAAGGGATACTCCCAGAGAAAAGGGAGCAGGAGATGCAGGGAGCAACGGACTAGCTGAGCAAAAGTGTGGCCTCAGCTCAGGGCTAACTTCAACCTGATCTAATAGAGAGATCTAGAATTATGTCCTAAAGGTGGTCCCATTTGAAGAAAGGTGGGCTGTCTTTTGTACCTTCTGTGTTATTCAGACATTCTTTGTGGTCTGCCCCTATGGTATGTGTGGCCTTAGCCCCCTTTCAGCCAATGGCAATTCCTCATTGCAGCTGCAGAAGAGGGCAGCTGCATATCAGTTATCATTTCAACATCCATATCAACTGGGTCTGGGCATGGCAAAAAGCAAAGGGGATCTGTGCAGAGTAACCACAGAGCCCATTGTACTACCCAGTTGTCTAGAGAGAGGGGACAGAGTGAGAAAGACAATTTTATGGGTTTTGCTTAAGCTGCTCAAAATTGAAACTTCTCAAACATCTTGTAAACTGGTCATCAGAGTCTGTGTCTGACATAGCTGTCTAGCATTATGCATTCAGTATAGGCTCAAGTTCAATAATTAATGAAATGAATTGTTTTGTTGTTAACCGCAGTACAAAATGAAGCATCGGAAGTGTCATGTGTAAACAGTGGGGAGCCTGTGATCTTAGTACCATATTTTCACGCTGAGGTGAGCTTCTACTATATAAATTTCTGTGGTATCAAACTATATATTCCTCCTAGTCTCCCTGCTGGTTGGTTTACATGCCTTATGCCTGTGGTCCCCAACCCTTGGGCCAAGGACCAGTACCAGCACAGTCTGTGACCTGTTAGGAACCGGGCTACATCGCAGGAATTGAGTGAGTGGCAGGCAAGTGAGGGAAGCTTTGCCTGTATTTGCAGCTGCTCCTCATCACTCACCTCACTGCCTGAACTCTGCCTCCTGTCACATCAGCCGTGGCATTGGTATCTCCTAGGAGCGCAAGCCCTCTAGTGAACTGTGCAGGTGAAGGCCTTAGGCTGAGCTCCTTATGAGGATCTAATGCCTGATGATCTGAGATGGAGCTGAGGTGGTGGTGCTAGCACTGGGGAGGGGCTGCAGATATAGATTCTCATTAGCAAGAGGTTTGACTGCACAGAGACCATAATACATCAGTTGCTTACAGACTCATATGAAAACTACCTGCCCCCACAGTCTATGGAAATATTATTTTCTGTGAAACCCAGGTGCCAAAAAGGTTGGGGACCATTGCTTTATGCCATAAATAACAGGAATGGTGTCTAACATGACTGTATGGACATGCTTTGTCTTATTTGATTTCCATCAAGCCTGATAAGTCCATGTCTCTGGCTTGGCAAACCCACTCACCTCTTTTCTCACTAATATTTTTCTTCTTTGTTTCACTCCAGCCCTCTCATTCCCAGATGCTTCCCAGCCCAGGCTTCTGGCAACCTCAGTCCCTCTCCTATCTATCTTCCTCACAGTGACACCTTACCAAACTTTCTTCCTGTATGGTTATTCAACTTGCCAGCACCTAGGAGAGGGGCTTTCTGCCCAAAGTTCTAAGCAAGGCAGTCTTGACCTCTTTGTTCCTCAGGCTGTATACAACAGGGTTCAACAGGGGGGTGATGACAGTGTACGTCATGGAGATAAGTCTGTCCTGCAGGGAATTTTTGGATTTGGGTTTTAGGTAGATGAAGGAAGTACAGCCATAGTGGACGATGACCACTGTGAGGTGGGAGGCGCAGGTGGTGAAGGCTTTTCTCCGTCCCTCAGCCGATGCAATCTTGAGGATCGTCGTGACAATGAGGACATAGGAGATGAAGATCAAGACCATGGGCAGAACAAGGACACAGAGACTGATGAGCAACGTGATAAATTCTTTGATGGTAGTGTCAGCACAGGCGAGCCTCATCAGGGGCCGGATATCACAAAAAAAGTGGGAGATGACATTGGCATCACAGAAGGGCAGGCTGAACACAGAAGACACCTGAATGATGGCAATGCTCAGGCCGATACTCCAGGATCCACTTGCCAAGTGTATACAGGCTTTTTTACCCATGATGACTGAATATCGTAGGGGGTTGCAGATGGCCACATAGCGGTCATATCCCATGGCTGTGAGCAGAAAACAGTTGTTGACACCAAAAGTGAGGTAGAAGAATAGCTGAGTGGCACAGCCTGGGATGGAGATGGCTTGTTGGGGGCTGAGGAGACAGGACAGCATGCGGGGGATGATGGCCACAGTATAGCAGGTCTCCGAGATGGACAGCCCACTCAGGAAGAAGTACATGGGGGTGTGAAGGTGATGGTTAAGGTGGATAACTGTCAAGATGATAGCATTGCTGGCAAGGGTCAACAGGTACAAGGCCAAAAAGACCACAAACAGGATGAGTCTGTGATGCCACCCCAAAATGGAGAAACCCTCAAAGGTAAACTCAGTCACAGCCGTGAAATTCAGTTGTACCATTGAGATGAATGTGGATCTGAAAGAGATGAAGTGGGAAGGTTGAGCAACTGGGCTAGGAACAGTATAGTCTGGTCCAGGATCATCATCAGCCATGTGCAGGGACTCAAAAAGGGGCACAGCTCTGGGTTGTAGCAGCTCTCAACATTTCAGACGCTGGCCAAGTGCTCAAAGATCTCTGAAGGTTCTCAGGGCCCTGGGCCTAGGGGGCAGATACAGTGTTGTGGGGGACAGTAAATATGTAAAGGCTGTACATTGGCTCCTCCACTTAAGATGAGGTCATGTCCTGTAAGTTGAAGTATCTTAAGCTGAAATGCATTTAGTGTACCTAACCTTCCAAGCATGAGAGCTCAGTTTGGCCTACCTCAAATGTGCCCAGAACACTCACATCAGCCTATAGTTGGCCAAAATCACCTAACACAAAGCCCTTTTGAGAATCTCACGTAATTTAATGAATACTGTGCTGAAACCGAAAAACAGATTAGTCATAGGGGTACTTAAAGTATGGTGTCTACTGAATGTATATAGCTTTTGCACTATCTTAAAGGCAAAAAATTGTAAGTTGAACCATCCCAAGATGGGGATTGATTCTACGAATTGGAACACTCTAACTACCTTGTCTAAAATTAGGTGCAAACAAGAGAAAGCACTAGAATGTGCACAGCCCTGAAACTTTGTTCAGATTCACCTGGTTTAGGTCAGCAATGGTCCATCATATGTCAGAGGCCAGTGCAAAGGGACATGCCCAATGTAGTCAAACCAGGGACAGATTTCCATATGAGGCCCATTGCTGGGAGGTAAGAAGTTGGCTCCAACTCTATTCAGAAATGCTTCCATTTGGTAAATCAAGGTGGAAAACATTACTGCCTCTCAAAGCTCAAATCCAAAATGGAATAAGGCCATGAGAACAGATACGAGATTTTTCTTGAGGAGAGTTCAGTGTGCTGACTGAGAACATCCCAGAGTCCACAGCCAATTCTCTTTTCAGTCCCAATCACTCCTATAGCCTCCAAATATCACTTGCTTTAATACCCAAGGCTCCCTCATTCTACGTGGAGTGTAGTTTCTGCTCCTATTTTCTAGTCTCTAGTTCAACACAATAAAGGCTCTGGAAGTTTTTATGGGTTTGAAATGCTAGTAACTATAAGACAACAGTGATAAAAAAACAACAAAATATTTAAGTTTATACAAATCTCCAGCATTAACCCCAGAGTAAATGGATGGATGCCCGATGTTCTTAGCTTGTTTCATTTGTCTTCGTTTGCTCATCTATAAAATAGTGAGAATAATAACATCTACTCCATAGTGTTGCTATGGAGATTATATGAATTACCGTATGTAAATTGCCAAGTGCTGTCCTTGGTGTATAACAGGCAAACAATAAATTAAATTTCTTCTTCCCTCCTTTATCTGTCCTCTCCATCTCCACCCCTGCTTGTATGTTAGGGCCACCCAAACTCACGTGCATGCTCACACGTGTGCACGCACACACACACACACAATTTTCTTGCACTCTTTCATTTTTGCATGTTCACAGTTTTTTTTTGTCATTGATTTCTCCCATCCCTACTGATTGGAAAGTCCCTCCTTCACTTCCCATTCCCACTTCTTTCCACCTCTAAACTCTGAAATGTGGATGGGATGAGAGTGGTATGGAATTGAATGCCTCTGTGATCAAACCCCAGCTCCACTTAGTTCATGTGTGACCTTGGAAGCATTTCTCTTTTCTTTAGCCCTCCATTTCCCCACCCATAAGATAAAGTCAGCATGGATTTCTCCCACAGAGAACTGAACTGATGACTCCCTGAGAATATGCTCACAGAAGGCATTTAGCCTTTGAAAGCTCTGCCTAAGAATCTCTGAGACTGGTGCCCAGATAATCCCTCCTGGGTGACTTTTTTCCCCAATGTTTATGCCTTTTGATTCCTAAGTTTTGTGGAACAGCTGGATATTCATTTATTTCCCACTTGATAAAATTCTCAGGAGGTGAAAAAATCAGAAAAATGGTATCCCATGAGACAAGAGCCTGAAGGTCACATTTAGTCACAGAATAAGAATCCCTGCTTCATCAGTCCTGAATTGTGACTTACCTCTCACTGGGCAAGACTGAGGTTCATGCAGAATTCAGGGGAGAGAGGCTCAAAACCATGAATTCCAGGACTCCTGTTGTGCTGGGGCAGCCACAGCACCAAAGACTCTTCTGAAGGAGAGGACTAGAAGGAAAACATAGCACTCACCATCTTCTTTAAGTAATTTTCTCTCCCTGATTGATCAGATCTCGGAGTAACACACAGAAAGCAGTGCCGGCTCTCCCCTGCCTCCCTGTTCCCCTGTCCCTTTTGTCTGGGTTGTGGTTGCAGGCTTTCAGAGAGGACAATTCTCCTGTGCCCCAGGACTCTGGATTCCCTCTCCTCCAAACCACAGTGACTGTCCCCAAGGCAACAGTAGCAAAATCCAAACACCATGATGTCTGGGGATCTCATTATAAAAGGGGCTCTTCAACCCAGTCCCATAGATAGTACTTAGACAATCCGTTCTTTCCCTGAGGAACAGAGCCTTTGTGTCAGGACATGGCCTTGCCCTGCTCAGTGGGTGGAGGGGGTCTCTCCTCACGACCACCATGATGGAGAGGGCCTTAGAACCCAATCATTCGTAAGGACGTGGCTGCACTAGGCAAGTCACCTGCAATTCTGGGTCTCTCTATCCTGAGAGCTGAAGGTTCCACCTTAGCTATCCCTTCAGTTTGGATGTTCTAAGCACTGTGGCTATTCATTTATTGATTCCTCAACAGTCATTGAACATAGCTCACATGCCAGGTAAATAGAACATCGCTGTACCTAGGGCACTGCATCTGTACAGACACCCAGTTCTACCAGCTCTGCTGCATCTGGACATCTGTGTATTATGTGGGAAAAGCTGAGAACTTTCCCCTAGGGGAAGCCCAGAAGGAGGCCTTCACTGCTTTGGCCCCGTCTTTCTCCCACCCAGCATGTCCACTCAGCCTTGTTTCCTTCTCATGCTGTGAGCCTCAGGTGGGCCTCTCAGAAAGTGGGGGGAGAATCAGTCAAGTCTACCAGGTCCCTCGGGGGCTTGGCCTCTTCACTAATTCTCAGTAATTTCTAGTTCTGGTGCCCAGTTTATGCCTTTCTCATAGAGACTCAGAAAGTAACAAAGGTTCCCTTTCTAAGTACCAGCACACTGAGAAATGAATACTTGGAAATGAGACAGTTTATTGTGGTATCTTTGACAAGCCATGGAATCTGACTGACAAGAATGGCATCACTTCCAGGCATTCAGTTCAATCCCACACAATTTCCTCGAAGGCCCTCACACATTCACCCAAGGGAAACTGGAAATATTTGAGCTGATAAGCTATTAAGATGTACAGTTCCACAATGAAGAGATCAATTTTCATTTCTTTACCATTGCTTGAGAACAGCCAATGCCAGAGCCGCTTGAAATCGTTGAGGGAGCAGTGAAAGGAAGGCTTAAGGCTGGGCAGAGGTCTTCACCTTCATCCAGAGATCATCAGTTAATCCTGGGCTTTTTCTGTCCATGTCCCTTCTTCACAGTTTTTCTGGTAGCACTGTTTCAATATGTAGAAATAGAATGCAGTTGAAACTCATGAGAAAGGACAGGAAATCCCAATACTGAGATTACGAGCAGGAAAATGACTGTTTTTTTTTTTTTTGTAGAGACAGAGTTTCATTTTATTGCCCTCAGTAGAGTGCCATGGCGTCACACAGCTCACAGCAACCTCCAACTCCTGGGCTTAGGCGATTCTCCTGCCTCAGCCTCCCTAGTAGCTGGGACTACAGGCGCCCGCCACAACGCCCGGCTATTTTTTTGTTGCAGTTTGGCTGGGGCTGGGTTTGAACCCGCCACCCTAGGTATATGGGGCCGGCGCCCTGCTCACCGAGCCACAGGCACCGCCCGAAAATGACTGGTTTTTAATATATATATATAATTCTTATTGTTTATCTAGAATAAAATGGTTGTAGGTGAAAAAGACTGAAAAAAATCTAGACTGAAAAGAGGATTTTTTTTCTGAAAAGGGAGAAAATATATTGATGATTACATCGTCTGCACATTTTGACAGTTTTGTCTTTTCTGTTTTGATTTTCATCTCTTATTTACTTCTCTTGAGGTATTTCATTTGGTTATAATATATAATGTTGAATACAAACAGTTATAAAGACATTATTGCCTTTCTTCAGATTTTAATTTAAATGCTTCTCATGCTTCATTCACCACTAAATTTGATGCTTGCTATAGATCGCTGGCAGAAACTCTTTATCAAAATAAGGAAGTTTGTTTCTATTTCTGGTTTGCTTATAAGTTTATCATGAATGGTCTGTTAAGATTGCAGCTATTTCCTGTTCTGCATCCATTGATATAATCAAATGGTTTGTATTCTTTAGTTATTACATTAATAGATTTTTAAAATGCTGGCTTCTTCATATGTTTTTAAGTAAACCCTACTTGGTCTTTTCAAGTTTACTATTTACACTATTTTCCCATCTATGCATTATTGAGTGGTTATGAACTTTTCATACTTTGTTTTCAGTACCAAAGATTTGCAATTAGTAACCTCCTTTTAGGCTGGGGAAGTCTCACATCCCTCTATTCTCTGAGGCCAACTGATGTCTTTTTTTATCTTTAGGTTTCTGGGGTGTTTTGGTTTGTTCATTTATTTTTGCAAAGAGTATTTTTTTTTCAACTGCCATTTCTTTCTTTCTTTTTTAAATTAAATCATAGCTGTGTATATTCATGCAGTCATGGGGTACAATGTGCTGGTTTTATATACAATTTGAAATATTTTCATCAAACTGGTTAACATAGGTTTCCTGGCATTTTCTTAGTTATTGTGTTAAGACATTTATATTCTACATTTAGTAAGTTTCACATGTACCTTTGTAAGATGCACCATAGGTGGAGGGAGGGTAATTGGTAATTGGTGGGACAACTGCCATTTCTATCATTTTTTTTATAAGGTTATTATTCTAGTAAGTTTTCTGTTTCTTCCATGTCTAATTATAGTAATATATATTTTTTCTCTAAGTTTGCTCATTTCATATACTCTTAAAAGTAAATTAGTAAAAAATTATTCAAGGTATGCTTTTGTAAGTATTTCAATCATCTATATCTGTCTTGATATTCTTTTCGTACCCGATGTTGTTTAGTGCATCTCTTTGATTTTTCCTGATCATGGTTATTAGAGGTTTTATTTATAAATTAATATCTTCAAAAATCCAAAATTTTTATAAATAACATTTTGATTTCATAATAAAATTGAGTACATTGGATACTCACCTTTTCATTCTTAAAGGGGACAAGGTAGGGATGTACGGCACTCCTTTTGGGTGCGGGACACAACTACAAGAGGGACTCTATATAAAAAAATTTAAAAATTGTGATCTGGTTGTTTGTGCCCTCACAATAATCTGAAATTAAAAAATAAAATTAATAGAGGGAGAGAGCAAGATGGCGGCCGAGTAACAGCTTCCTTGCATCTGGGCACCATGAGCCTGGGGAGATAGGACTCCAGGCATCTAGGGCTGGTGGGATCTGCCTATAATCATCCCTGTGAGGATACAGGGAGTCAGCAAGAGACCTCTGGACCCCAAGAGGAGGACTAAAACAGTGGAAAACCGGCAAGTGGTCGCGTGTGTTCAATCCGTCTAAACCCGCCAGCAGCTGTGAGTACAGTAGCAGTGAGACTGCAAACCGGAAAGGCCTTACCTGTGAACTGTTTTGGTGTCTTTGGACTTGGCACTCAGTTGAACTGCCTTGGGGAGAGTCTGAGCGGGAGTGCGGAGAACTTTGGCCGTTGTCTAGGGCCCCAGTCTGAGCCGCTGAGCCAGACGGAGCTAATAGTGTTTGGCTATGGGCCACAGGGAGCCATTGTGAGTGATCTGCCCTGGCAAACTCTGCCCTAAGGGTAGCAGAGCAAGAATCGGGTGAGAGCTGGTAACCTAGCCACTGAGTAGCCTAAGGGTGGGGTCTGAGCCGCTTTACCGCCCTAATCCTCAGGGGCAGAGTGAGATGGTTTTGGCACACTGGATAAGTGGATAGCCACTTCAGCAGTGATTCCAGCGACAAGCACTTTCCTGGGAAAGCTTCTGCTCAGCAAGTTTACAACTTCAAAGTGCCTTTTAAGAGGGCTGAAGAGAGATTTGGGGTGTCTACCTGCTGGGGTTTGAGAAATCAGCAGCCTCCAGTCGTATCAGCACTGTGATTAACATCTCATACCCAGAAGACCATGTGTTGCCCAGACAATATTCAACAACATATAAATACTGCTTTGTTTTTGGTTGTGTTTTTTTTTTTTTCTTTTGGTTTGGTTGTTTTTTTCTTTATTTTGATGTTATTGATGTTGTTTTGTTTTTTAATTTCAACCTTTTCCAAACAGATTTTTTTCTTTCTCAATTTTTCTAGTTTAATTATAATTTCCCATTGCTGCCTTTTTCAATAATTAGAACTTCATTTTTGCTAGTGTTTCTACCACTATTATTTGGTTTTTCACCCAATTTTATCCTGTAAAGTTTTCTATTTGCTTGTTTTGGTTTCATTTATAGCATTTTTGTCTTTCCTCTCTACTTGGTGGAGGTGGGGTACTGTGTCTGATCAGGTTAGCAAAGAACTGCTGACCTCAAGGGAACCACCCAACTGGGCACCTACAGAAGGTGGGTTTTTTTTAAGGTTGTATCAAAGTACCCTACTGTACACCTATATTGCTCTGTCTCCCTCTTTCTGTGCCTCTCTTCTTTTTGTCAATATTCCTTTTACCCACCCTCTCTCCTTTCTCTATTTTTTTTTCTTTTCGCTTGTTCCTCCTTTCTTTCATCCCTATCTTGCTCTTCAACCTTCTCATCCTTCTGGTCCTGTACCAAAAGGACTCATTGAAATGTTAGTCCACAGGCACGAGATGTTAAAGAGCAAGAGGAAGTGAAAGGAAAATTAGGGCAAGGAAACAGATTAAAGAAATCACCCATGAGGAAGAATCAGCAGAAAACTCCAGGCAACATGAAGAACCAGTCCAGAACAACCCTGCCAAGGGACCATGAGGTAGCTACTGCAGAGGATTCCACCTATAGAGAAATGCTAGGAATGACAGAAAGGGAATTTAGAATACACATGATGGAAACAATGAAAGAAATGATGGAAACAATGAAGGAAACTGCTAATAAAGTGGAAAATAACCAAAAGGAAATCCAAAAACAGAATCAAGTAAGAGATGAACGATATGAAGAATATAAAAAGGATATAGCAGAGCTGAAGGAACTGAAACAGTCAATTAGGGAACTTAAAGATGCAATGGAAAGTATCAGCAACAGGTTAGACCATGCAGAAGAAAGAATTTCAGAGGTAGAAGACAAAGTTCTTGAGATAACTCAGATAGTAAAAGAGGCAGAAAAGAAGAGAGAGAAAGCAGAACGTTCACTGTCAGAATTATGGGACTTTATGAAGCGTTCCAACATACGAGTTGTACGAATTCCAAAAGAGGAAGAAGAATGCCCCAGAGGAATGGAAGCCATACTAGAGAATATTATAAAAGAAAATTTCCCAAATATCACCAAAGATTCTGACACACTGCTTTCAGAGGGCTATCGGACCCCAGGTTGCCTCAACTCTAACCGAGCTTCTCCAAGACACATTGTGATGAACCTGTCCAAAGTCAAGACAAAAAAAAAGATTCTGCAAGCTGCCAGGAGTAAGCGCCAGTTTGACCTACAGGGGCAAATCCATCAGAATGACCGCAGACTTCTCTAATGAAACTTTCCAAGCAAGAAGACAATGGTCATCTACCTTTAATCTACTTAAACAGAACAATTTCCAGCCCAGAATTCTGTACCCTGATAAGCTAAGCTTTAAATTGACGGAGAAATCAAATCATTTATGGATATACAAACATTGAGGAAATTTGCCACAACAAGACCAGCTCTATAGGAAATACTTCAACCTGTTCTGCACACTGACCACCACAATGGATCAGCAGAAAAGTAAGAACTCAGAAATTAAAGGACAGAACCTAACCTCCACACTGATGCAAAAGATAAAACTAAGCAATGGACTCTCACCAAATAAGACGAATAGAATACTACCACACTTATCAATTATCTCAATAAATGTTAATGGCTTGGCTTGAATTCCCCACTGAAGAGACATAGATTGGCTGACTGGATTAAAAAACACAAGCCATCCATTTGCTGTCTGCAAGAAACACACCTGGCTTCAAAAGACAAATTAAAACTCTGAGTCAAGGGTTGGAAGACAATTTTTCAGGCAAATGGAATTCAGAAGAAAAGGGGAGTTGCAATCTTATTTTCAGATACATGTGGATTTAAAGCAACTAAAGTCAAAAAAGACAAAGATGGTCACTTTATATTGGTCAAGGGAAAAATACAACAAGAAGACGTTTCAGGGGGGAGAAGACAGGATGGCTGACAGAAGCCAGCTTTCCACATAGGCTCCCGTTCAGAGGGAGAGTTGGGGGACAAAAATTCAGCAAGTAACCTGGTGGATTTGAGCTGCACTGAGAGAGAAGGTTGTGGAGCGCACGTCAACCCCGCTGAGGCGAGCTGCGACCACAAGGATACAAACAAAAGGTACAAAATCCATCACCAAGCGGATGGTAGTCCCCTCCCCCATGAGAATGGCTCAGAGTGCCCCACAAACAACTGGGCAGAATTCAAAGGTCCTCCCACTACACTCCACGGGAGAGACCCTCTAAAAACTGGACCTACCTCCCCTACTGGGGTGCCACGGCATCCTCCTGCCAGGCATAGAACTGTGTAAACTGTATATGGTCTCTACCTGGAATTCTGAGCTCCCAGCACTCTCCTTCACTCACACTGGGGTCTGGAGGCCAGTCCCGTTCAGTCAGCGGAGAGGGGACTGCACCAGAGTGGCAGTTCCCTGAGGCACAGTGCGACAGCCATCTTTTGGTCATAATATGGCCAGGCATAAAACTGTGTGAAGCTGTGTGTGTTCTCTGCCCGCAACCCCAGGCTTCCAGCGCTCCCTGCACTCCCCTCTGCTCTCGCTCCAAGGTCTGGAGGCCTGTCCCCCAGGGGTCCAGACTCTTGGGCAATTGCTCGAGGGGTGTAGACAGTGCTGGGCTGCAGCCTGTCGGTGCAGACTCAGGGGTACGGAGCAGAGAGAGGACGATTACCAGAGGGGAGCTACACCAGAGCAACGGTTCCCTGAGCCATAAGGCAGCAGCCCTCTTTTGCTAGCAATACGGCTCACTACAGAATATTCTGAAACTACATCCCCTGTCTCCCTGGGCAACCAGAGACTCTGAATTTGCCTGAGGGAACATAAACTTCAAACCAGGGAAACTCCCAGGGCGGGGCTGACCCAGAGGTCCACTTTACTAAACCTAAGACGCACCTGGCCCTCAGGGGATCATCAGCCTATAGACAATACAAGAGCAAAGACAAGCTGATTTGGAACTCAATTCAGCTTCTCTTCTGCAGGGGAAACACAGAGTTGTTCTGTTCTGTTCTGTTAGTAACATTAATCAGGGGTGAGACTGGACCTGAGTGAAAACCCCTCAACCTTCATCTAGCGCCCGAGGTTGTCAGGCCTCACCTCCTCCTGCTGGAGAGAGGCAGAGCGCAGTGGCCTGGCAGACTTCCTTGTGATTCAGGCAGGTACAAACTCCTGGAGTACCAATTCACTACAGGCAACTGGGTCAGCCAACTGCAGGGCTATCAGTGACTGGGTGTGAAGTGGTGCAAGGAGGGGAAGGAGGCAGCAACCTTCCCAGACTGATTTATAGGCTGGGTGGCTCCTCCTGACTCCACACAGCACTGGAGCAAGCCACACCAGAGTAGTCACCAGACCCCTGTGATCCAGTTCCCAGAGACCTCTTAAACTCTCTCACCCGAGACAGGTGCAGACTGAGACAATTGATTTGGACATTTTTGAACTGAAACAATCACCTGAGGACAAATCAGGTGGTGCCCTAGGTGCATGGTGGTAGGAAGGTTTGATTTTTCTTTTCCAATTGTTTGCCGGTGGGGGGCGGGGTGACTTAATTGCTGATATTTCTCCACAGCTGAGACTTCAATCCAAAGTATCTGTTTCACTAGGGTGGAACAGAAACCAGCTGAAAACAAGGCAGAACCATTTAGCCCCACCACACCAGACAGGGCCCCAGTTTCTCAGGCCACAACACTGTACGGGCCCTTGACAAAGCCCCAGGGGAAAAAATAAGAGGGAGTAAAACAACCACGGGGCGGAATCAGTGGAAAAACTCTGGTAACATGAATAACCAGAATAGATCAACCCCCCCAAGGAAAGATATGGCAGATGCAGTTGAAGATCCCATTCATAAACAACTGGCCGAGATGTCAGAAATTGAATTCAGAATTTGGATTGAAGACAAGATTAACAAAGTGGAATTAGGAATTCGAGGAGAAATTCAAAAGTTGTCTCAAGAATTTAACAAATGTAAAGACAAAACCACCAAAGACTTAGACACACTGAAGCAAGAATTTGCAGCCCTCAAAGATATGAAAAATACAGTAGAATCCCTCAGTAACAGAATGGAGCAAGCAGAAGAAAGGTTTTCTGACATCGAAGATAAAGCCTTTGAATGCTCCCAAACTCTCAAAGAGGAAGAGAAATGGAGAGCAAAAACGGGATCACTCACTCAGAGAGCTCTGGGATAATTCCAAGAAGGCGAATATCCGAATCATAGGAGTTCCAGAAACAGATGAAGTGTCCTCGCTGGAGGGCCTTCTGCATGAAATTATGAAAGAGAATTTTCCAGACATGCCTAGAGATTCTGAAATTCAGATAGCAGACAGCTTCAGAACCCCAGCACGACTCAACCCCAATAAGACATCCCCAAGGCATATCATAATTAACTTCACTAAAGTTACTATGAAGGAGAAAATCCTCAAAGCTGCCAAGAGAAAGAAAACCATTACCTTCAAAGGCAAGAATATTAGAATGACTGCAGATCTCTCTGCTGAAACTTTTCAAGCCAGAAGAGGGTGGTCACCGACTTTTAATCTCCTAAAGCAAAATAACTTTCAACCCCGGATCTTGTATCCAGCTAAACTGAGTTTCATTTATGATGGAGAAATGAAATACTTTAATGACATTCATATGTTGAAGAAATTTGCCATAACCAAACCAGCTCTTCTGGATATTCTCAGGCCTATCCTCCATAATGACCAACCCAATCCTATACCACAAAAGTAAGCTCACTCAGAAACTTCGGATCAAACTCCCATTTCCACACTGGTGAAAGGATTAAAAATGGCCACTGGACTTTTGAAAAACTCGATACCCAAAACGTCACCAGACTTATCAATATTCTCTGTTAATGTGAACGGCTTAAACTGTCCTCTAAAGAGGCATAGGTTAGCTGACTGGATACAAAAACTCAGGCCAGATATCTGTTGCATACAAGAGTCACATCTTAACCTAAAAGACAAATACAGACTCAGGGTGAAAGGATGGTCGTTCATATTTCAGGCAAATGGTAATCAGAAAAGAGCAGGTGTTGCAATCTTATTTGCAGATACAATAGGCTTTAAACCAACAAAAGTAAGGAAGGACAAGAACGGTCACTTCATATTAATACTCACTATGTGAGTAGTGAGGTAATACTCAGGGTAATACTCACTATGATGAGATCTCAATTATTAATATCTATGCACCCAACCAGAATGCACCTCAATTTATAAGAGAAACTCTAGCGGACATGAGCAACTTGATTTCCTCCAGCTCCATAATAGTCAGAGATTTCAACACCCCTTTGGCAGTGTTGGATCGATCCTCCAACAAGAAGCTGAGCAAAGAAATCTTAGATTTAAACCTAAGCATCCAACTTTTGGATTTACCAGATATCTACAGAACATTTCATCCCAATAAAACTGAATACACATACTTCTCATCACCCCACGAAACTTACTCCAAAATTGATACATCTTACGTCACAAGTCTAACCTCAGTAAATTTAAAGGAATAGAAATTATTCCATGTGTCTTCTCGGACCACCATGGAATAAAACTTGAGCTGAGTAATAGCAGGAATCTGCATACTCATACAAAAACATGGAAGTTAAATAACCTTATGTTGAATGATATCTGGGTCAGAGATGAGATTAAGAAAGAAATTGCCAATTTTTTGGAACAAAATGACAATGAAGACATGAACTATCAGAACCTCTGGGACACTGCAAAGGCAGTTCTAAGAGGGAAATTTATAGCACTGCAAGCCTTCCTCAAGAGAATGGAAAGAGAGGAAGTTAACAACTTAATGGGACATCTCAAGCAACTGGAAAAGGAAGAACATTCCAACCCCAAACCCAGTAGAAGAAAAGAAATAACCAAAATTAGAGCAGAATTGAATGAAATTGAAAACAAAAGAAAATACAACAGATCAATAAATCAAAAAGTTTTTTTTTTGAAAAGGTCAATAAAATAGATAAACCTTTGGCCAACCTAATCAGGAAAAAAAGAGTAAAATCTAATCTCATCTATCAGAAACAACAAAGGTGAAATAACAACATACTTGTCAGAAATCCAAAAAATCCTTAATGACCATTACAAGAAACTTTATTCTCAGAAATATGAAAATCTGAAGGAAATTGACCGATACTTAGAAGCACGTCACCTTCCAAGACTTAGCCAGAATCAAGTGGAAATGTTGAACAGGCCCATATCAAGTTCGGAAATAGCATCAACCATACAAAACCTCCCTAAAAAGAAAAGCCCGGGACCAGATGGTTTCACGTCAGAATTCTAGCAAACCTTTAAAGAGGAATTAGTACCTATGTTACTCAACCTGTTCCAAAAGGTAGAAAAAGAAGGAAGACTACCCAACACGTTCTATGAAGCAAAAATCACCCTGATCCCCAAACCAGGAAAAGACCCAACAAGAAAAGAAATGTATAGACCGATATCACTAATGAATATAGATGCAAAAATATTCAACAAGATCCTAAAAAACAGAATCCAGCAACACATCAAACAAATTATACATCATGACCAAGTCGGTTTTATCCAAGGGTCTCAAGGCTGGTTCAATATATGTAAATCTATCAATGTAATTCATCACATAAACAAATTAAAAAACAAAGACCATATGATTCTCTCAATCGATGCAGAAAAAGCCTTCGATAATATCCAGCATCCCTTCATGATCAGAACACTTGAGAAAATTGGTATAGAAGGGACATTTCTCAATCTGATAGATGCCATCTACAGCAAACACACAGCCAACATCATGTTGAATGGAGTTAACTTGGAATCATTTCCACTCAGATCAGGAACCAGACAAGGCTGCCCATTGTCTCCATTGCTTTTTAACATTGTAATGGAAGTTTTAGCCACCGCAATTAGGGAAGAAAAGGCGATCAAGGGTATCCATAGAGGGTCAGAAGAGATCAAACTTTCGCTCTTCGCAGATGATATGATTGTATATCTGGAAAACACTAGGGACTCTACAACAAAACTCTTAGAAGTGATCAAGGAATACAGCAGCATCTCAGGTTACAAAATCAACATTCATAAATCCGTAGCCTTTATATATACCAACAATAGTCAAGTTGAAAAAACAGTTAAGGACTCTATCCCATTCACAGTAGTGCCAAAGAAGATGAAATATTTGGGAATTTATCTAACAAAGGATGTGAAAGATCTCTATAAAGAGAACTATGAAACTCTAAGAAAAGAAATAACTGAAAATGTTAATAAACGGAAAACATACCATGCTTATGGCTGGGAAGAATCAACATTGTTAAAATGTCCATACTACCCAAAGCAATATATAATTTCAACTTCAATATATAAAGCTCCACTGTCATACTTTAATGATCTCAAGAAAACAATACTTCATCTTATATGGAATCAGAAAAAACCTCAGATAGCCAAGACATTACTCAGAAATAAAAACAAAGCAGGAGGAATCACGCTACCAGACCTCAGACCATACTACAAATCGATAGTGATCAAAACAGTATGGTATTGGCACAAAACCAGAGAAGTAGATATCTGGAGCAGAATAGAGAATCAAGAGATGAATCCAGCTACTTACCGTTATTTAATTTTTGACAAGGCAATTAAAAACATTCAGTGGGGAAAAGATTCCCTATTTAACAAATGGTGCTGGGTGAACTGGCTGGCAACCTGCAGAAGACTAAAACTGGACCCACACCTTTCACCATTAACTAAGATAGACTCTCACTGGATTAAAGATTTAAACCTAAGACATGAAACTATAAAAATACTAAAGGAGAGTGCAGGGGAAACCCTTGAAGAAATCGGTCTGGGTGAGTATTTTATGAGGAGGACCCCCCAGGCAATTGAAGCAGCTTCAAAAATACACTACTGGGACTTGATCAAACTAAAAAGCTTCTGCGCAGCGAAGAACACAGTAAGTAAAGCAAGCAAACAGCCCTCAGAATGGGAGAAGATATTTTCAGGTTATGTCTCCGACAAGGGTTTAATAACCAGAATCCACAGAGAACTCAAACGCATTAGCAAGAAAAGAACAAGGGATTCCATCACAGGCTGGGCAAAGGACTTGAAGAGCAAAAGCAGTTTTGAGAGGAAAATGTATCACTTTAGGTGCCTACATTTGAAAAACAGAAAGAGAGCGCATCAACAATCTCACAAGAGATCTTATGGAATTGGAAAAAGAAGAACAATCTAAGCCTAAACTCAGTAGAAGAAAAGAAATATCCAAATCAAATCAGAGATCAATGAAATTGAAAACAAAAGAATCATTCAGAAAATTAATGAATCAAGGAGTTGGTTTTTTGAAAAAATAAATAAAATAGATAAACCATTGGCCAGACTAACGAGAAATAGAAAAGTAAAATCTTTAGTAACCTCAATCAGAAATGATAAAAGGGAAATAACAACTGATCACACAGAGATACAAGAGATCATCTCTGAATACTACCAGAAACTCTATGCCCAGAAACTTGACAATGTGAAGGAAATGGATCAATATTTGGAATCACACCCTCTCCCTAGACTTAGCCAGGGAGAAATAGAGCTCCTGAACAGACCAATTTCGAGAACAAAGAAACAATAAAAAATCTTCCAACCAAAAGAATGCCCTGGTCCAGATGGCTTCACTCCAGAATTCTATCAAACCTTCAAGGAAGAGCTTATTCTTGTACTGCAGAAATTATTCCAAAAAATTGAGGAAGAAGGAATCTTCCCCAACACATTCTATGAAGCAAACATCACCCTGATACCAAAACCAGGAAAAGACCCAACCAAAAAGGAGAATTTCAGACCAATCTCACTCATGAATATAGATGGAAAAATTCTCAACAAAATCCTAGCCAATAGATTACAACTTATCATCAAAAAAGTCATTCATCGTGATCAAGTAGGTTTCATCCCAGGGATGCAAGGCTGGTTTAACATATGCAAGTCCATAAACGTTACCCACCATATTAAAGGAGGCAAAAATAAAGATCAGATGATCCTCTCAATAGATGCAGAAAAAGCATTTGATAAAATCCAGCATCCTTTTCTAATTAGAACACTGAAGAGTATAGGCATAGGTGGCACATTTCTAAAACTGATTGAAGCTATCTATGACAAACCCAGAGCTAATAGTTTACTGAATGAAGTAAAACTTGAAAGCTTTTCCTCTTAGAACTGGAACCAGACAAGGTTGTCCTCTGTCACCTTTACTATTCAACATACTGCTGGAAGTTCTAGCCAATACAATTCGGCAAGACAAGGAAATAAAGGGAATCCAAATGGGTGCAGAGGAGGTCAAACTCTCCCTCTTTGCTGACGACATGATCTTATACTTAGAGAATCCCGAAGGCTCAACCACAAGACTCTTAGAAGTCATCGAAAAATACAGTAATGTTTCAGGATATAAAATCAATGTCCACAAGTCAGTAGCCTTTGTATACGCCAATAACAGTCAAGATGAGAAGCTAATTAAGGACACAACTCCCTTCACCATAGTTTCAAAGAAAATGACATACCTAGGAATATACCTAAGGAAGGAGGTGAAGGACCTCTATAAAGAAAATTATGAAATCCTCAGAAAGGAAATAGCAGAGGATATTAACAAATGGAAGAACATACCATGCTCATGGATGGGAAGAATCAACATTGTTAAAATGTCTATACTTCCCAAAGCAATCTACCTATTCAATGCCATTCCTATCAAAATACCAACATCGTACTTTCAAGATTTGGAAAAAATGATTCTGCGTTTTGTATGGAACCAGAAAAAAACCTGTATAGCTAAGGCAGTTCTTAGTAATAAAAATAAAGCTGGGGGCATCAGCATACCAGATTTTAGTCTGTACTACAAAGCCATAGTGCTCAAGACAGCATGGTACTAGCACAAAAATAGAGACATAGACACTTGGAATCGAATTGAAAACCAAGAAATGAAACTAACATCTTACAACCACCTAATCTTTGATAAACCAAACAAGAACATACCTTGGGGGAAAGACTCCCTATTCAATAAATGGTGTTGGGAGAACTGGATGTCTACATGTAAAAGACTGAAACTGGACCTACACCTTTCCCCACTCACAAAAATTGATTCAAGATGGATAAAGGACTTAAATTGAAGGCATGAAACAATAAAAATCCTCAAAGAAAGCATAGGAAAAACACTAGAAGATATTGGCCTGGGGTAAGACTTCATGAAGAAGACTGCCATGGCAATTGCAACAACAACAAAAATAAACAAATGGGACTTCATTAAACTGAAAAGCTTCTGTACAGCTAAGGAGACAACAACCAAAGCAAAGAGACAACCTACACAATGGGAAAGGATATTTGCGTATTTTCAGTCAGACAAAAGCTTGATAACTAGGATTTATAGAGAACTCAAATTAATCCACATGAAAAAAGCCAACAATCCCATATATCAATGGGCAAGAACCTTCTCTAAAGATGACAGACGAATGGCTAACAAACACATGAAAAAATGTTCATCATCTCTATATATTAGAGAAATGCAAATCAAAGCAACCCTGAGATATCATCTAACCCCAGTGAGAATGGCCCACATCACAAAATCTCAAAACTGCAGATGCTGGCGTGGATATGGAGAGAAGGGAACACTTTTACACTGCTGGTGGGACTGCAAACTAGTACAACCTTTCTGGAAAGATGTATGGAGAAACCTCAAAGCACTCAAGCTAGACCTCCCATTTGATCCTGCAATCCCATTACTGGGCATCTATCCAGAAGGAAAAAAATCCTTTCATCATAAGGACACTTGTAGTAGACTGTTTATTGCAGCTCAATTTACAATCTCCAAAATGTGGAAACAGCCTAAATGCCACCAACCCAGGAATGGATTAACAAGCTGTGGTATATTTATACCGTGGAATACTATTCAACTATTAAAAGAAATGGAGACTTTACATCCTTCATATTAACCTGGATGGAAGTGTAAGACATTATTCTTAGTAAAGCATCGCAAGAATGGAGAAGGATGAATCCTATGTACTCAATTTTGATATGAGGACAATTAATGACAATTAAGGTCATGGGGGGGGAAGGAAAAGCAGAGAGAGGGACAGAGGGAGGGGGGTGGGGCCCTGGTGTGTGTCACACTTTATGGGGGCAAGACATGATTGCAAGACGGACTTTGCCTAACAATTGCAATCAGTGTAACCTGGCTTATTGTACTCTCAATGAATCCCCAAGAATAAAAAAAAAATTAATAACATAATGGTAATAAATTTTGATTATTTTAGTTTTCTATTAATTTCTCTTTCATTATTGTTCACTTCTCCTTTCCTTGGAATTATTGTGATTCTTTTATACACTTTTTGAATTAAAATCTGCATTTATTATTTTCCAGTTAATATATAAAGCTACAAGTTTCAACTGAGAACTGCTTTGGGTGTAAGTCATTAGTTTTGACATAAGTGCTTTTGTTAAAGTGTAGAAGTATACATTTTTAATTTTCACTTTTACTTCTCACTTAACTCACAGTTTTTTGGATGCTAATATTAAGAGAATAAGCTTAATATAAGGGTCAAAAGCTCAGACCATGGAGTAGGGTCCCTGGGTTTTTAGCCTCTCACTAGCTGTATAACCTTGGATAAATTGCTCAATCTTTCTATGCCTCAATTTCTTTATTTATTAAATGTGAGGAAGAATACAATCTGCCCTAAACAATTTCTATAAAGATTTAGTAAATATTTTAAAATGCTTGGAATAATGGCTAAATTAAATAAACTATATACAAGGTGTCCATAAGTTTGAAAAATATTAAACTATTTTAAATTGCACATAAACTTTATGGACAGCCTGAATAGATGTTTATTAAGTAAATATTCAGATCTACAAAGAAAAGTGATCAAGGAGGGTTTGGCTTCTTTTTTGTTGTTGTTGATTTCTTAGTTTATTTCATTGTGGTCCTTGAAAAATATCTATATAATATCAATGTTGTGGGATATTTGGGAATCCAAAGAGTGAACATTCTTTGTATTAAGATTTGAGTTTTAGATTAGTCTTGTTATTTTCCACTATAACTGTATTAAGTCCCATGAACCCACTGCTTACTTTATCAGTTTCCAAGAAAACTGTTAATGCTAATACTATGCTGAGTGTGTCAGTTTTTCCTGGTAATTTTATCAGGTTTTGCATAATAACATTTTGAAATTATGCTGTTAGGATATTACAAATTCATGAGTAGAATATCTTTCTGTTGAATTATTTTGTTTATCAACATTGTAAGTATCTCAGTAGTTTCACTTTAAATAAGATTTCAACTGATATTAGTACTATTTCATCAACTTTTTTTTTGTCTGCATTTGCCTGAATACAATTTTCCATGTCTTTGTTTTCATATCATTTTAATATATGTCTTTTAAATAATGAAGAATCCGATTATTAGGACTCACTTCTGAGAGCCTTTGAAACTCAATGAATTGGCTTAATTCATTCACATTTATTGCAAGTAAATAAATTTCTGAATGCTGGTGTCATCATATTTTATGTTTTCCTTTTACTAAGTTTCCTAATTTCTATTTGTTTCTTAGCCAGCCTTTTGTTTTATTAATTTTTTATTTGTTTTCAATTTCTGGCTGGAAAGTTATATACCCAACATTTTCTTTCTCCAGTAGTCATCCTTAGTTGTTGCAATTTAATTTTATTTTTGGAGAAATAATCCAAGTGTAGAATTAAAATTGTAAAATGAAAAGCAGTGCATTACTTTAAAAAAATAGTTTTCTATTTACTCATGACTCTGGCTTCTTGGAAGCACCCACTTTCAGCTCCTTTACATGTTTCTCAGGGCACACACCTCCCTGTTTCTGCTCTATCATATGCAATATGCATATAATGATATTTCTTGCTTTCTAAATGTTAGGCATTATCATTTGATTTCCTAGTTCCTTTATAATACCATCTGTGTGCACTTGAACACAAACACGCCCACATACTTCACCTCCTGTCATCCTCTCAGTAAAAATTCAATTTTAAGAGCATACATTATCATATGCAAACATTATTCACAACTGAGCCATACAGCTTACTATAAGTGTACATCTCTTCCTGTGATATTTTTTCTTGCTATATGTTTGAATTGAACTCTTTTATTTGTTTCTTTTTCAAGTATCTATAATAAATCAATCTCCAAAGTTTTCACCAAAACTATGAAACCTTTTCTCCATGGAGTGTTAGGTATGGTCAAACATATTAGGTAATCACCCCAAGTCATATTTATAAATTTACCATAGCCTACTAGCTATTTAGTTTCTTTTTGTCTCAAGACCGCCATTCCCAGGTCATTTCTCTCCTTCTTCCGTTGCATCCTAAGGTTGTTCTCCAGGACTCACAAAGGGTTTTAACGTGGAGCTTTTCTTCACTGGCATTCTGAGATTCACTTCTCTCTCACCTCTGTTAGTTTCCTCAATTCCTGGATCCCTCATTTTGATGGAGTACCCTTTCAATGACTTCCTTTAAACAAGAACATAAATTCCTTGACATGGTTCTTCTCTAAAAACATATTATATTTACACATGTTGTGAATAGTCTGTTGGAAGTATCAATTTAGCTTAGAAATAATTTTCCCTTGCAATTCCAAATGCATTGCTTCATTGCTTTCTAACTTCTAGTGTAGTTGTTAAAAAGTCTAAATTCATTGGAAATCTGTCTTTTGAATATGCTGTGTTTTTCTCCCTTTATTTGGAAGCTTTTAACATTCTCCTTTATTCCTAAAGTTCTGATCTCATAAAATGATGCCCTTCCATGAATGTTTCTTTTTTATTTTCTTTCTTGCTATGCCAGTCACTCAATCTGAAAAGTTATGTCTTCAGTATTTGGAAATATTGTTTTCTTTGATGTGGTTTCCTCTCTATTTTCTCTATTTGCTTGTTCTGAAACTCATATTAGCTGGACATAACACTTCTATTCATCCCATTAGTATTCTGTTTCTTATTTTTCTAACTTTCTTTTTATTTTTCTTCTAATTTGTGAATTTATTAATGGAAGAAATTCCCTTATATTCCAAACTTTTCTCTTTATAGAAGATTCTTTCATTTCATGAACACTTTGTTCTTTCTTTTTACCTCTTTGAAGATATTAAATATGTATATGTACATACCACATATGTTTTTAAAAATTATCTTCTTAGTGCATTCTCTCCTTTTTTATAATTTGATTTTTGTTTGTTTGTTTGTTTTGTTCCAGTGTGGGCTTCCATGTTAGAGACCACCTTGACCCCTTGCCTGTCCATTCATGTCTAAGAACAAAGTTCTAATAAGCCAACTGGGAGTTCTGTATGTGTGTCTGTATAGAGAGAGCCTTGTAGAAGTGACAAGTACTTTTCATTGTAGAGCACACAGATATCAGTATCTACAGGTGTATTCCTTTGAGGAACTTTATTTCCCCAGAAGGATTCCTCTAATGTTTATCTTCTAGTGGCTGTAAACCTAATGCCCAGATTGTGGGAGTCAAGGAGGGAAAGGACACTGGGAAAGTCTTCTCTGCTTGGTAAGAAGAACCAACCTTCCTTCCTTCTTTCTGCAGTTTTTGGCTGGGGCTGGGCTTGAACCCGCCACCTCCAGCATATGGGGCCAGCACCCTACTCCTTTGAGCCACAGGTGCTGCCCAGAAGAATATTTCTTAATCCTGTTGTCTCCTTGGCACTTTCCAGCAACTTTGTAAATCCCTCCAGAAAATGTAAATATTTGGCATTTTACTCGAATGTGGGAAGGTCATTTACCTTGCAATGAGTTGCATTAGAACAGTGGAACCCTGGAGCCTGAAGGAGGGACCCCAAATCTGTTAAAACATGCAGTGAGCCTGCCTGTTCCATGCTCCACTGAAGACACTATTATTATTAAGTTTAGCAGTAAATAGGCTTTCCATCTGGTCCAGTTGAAGGCACTATCTCTGTCTTCTAAAGCTGTTCACTACACAAATATTTTTGTGCCACTAACTGGGACAAAGCAAGATGTGAAAAAATGCAAGAGGTCCAAGGAGAATTGTCATGGTCTCTTCAAACAGTATAGCAAAAGCTAAAAGAGAAAGAAAATGTATGGTGTGGCAGTAGGTGGGGTAAATACTGGCTTCTAAAATAAAATATAGAAGTATTGAACATCGCTTATGGGAGAAAAGCAACATGACTTTTAGAAGGGAGATGTGTTCTATAAAATGCTATATGGACCATTTTCTGTATAAAGAAAAAAATAATGTAGTTTTGGTTTTCAGAATTTGAAAACGCTGTACCACTAACATTTGAGCCATTAAAATAATGAAAATACTTCATTATTATTGATAGAGTAGAGATAGATAATAAATGTAAGGATAAATGGTTATCTTTTAAAAATGTGTGTATTTTCATGGATTTAGAGGGTACATGTAGTTTTTTTGTTACACGGAGGAATTGTATAGTATACCTTCTTAAGTGAGGCATTTAGACTGTCTACATTTAATGTTAACATTGATAAAAGATACAGTTCCAGTCAATATTGATTGTTACCAGATGCTTTGTATTTTATCTTATGTTTTACGTGAGCTGTGAGTTTTTACTTTTTTTTTTTTTTTGAGACAGAGTCTCACTATGTTGCCCTTGGTAGAGTGCTGTGGCATCACAGCCCACAGCAATCTCAAACTTTTGGGCTTAAGCAATTCTCTTGCCTCAGCCTCCCAAGCAGCTGGGACTGTGGGTGCCCACCATAACGCCTGGCTATTTTTTTGTTGTAGTTGTCATTGTTGTTTTAGCAATCCTGGCTGGGTTCAAACCCACCAGCCCCAGTACGTGGCTGGCACACTAACCACCAAGGAATGGGTGCCAAGCTAGAGTTTTTACTTTTGAATGTTTTCACACTGGTTAGTTTTGAGCATTCTTTTTCATGTTGAGAGGGCACTTTTAAGCATAAGATCTCGGGAAAGATCTAATGGTGACAAATTCCCTGGAGAAGACTTTCTATGTCTTCCCCTTATGAAGCTTAATTTTGCAGCATAAATTTTGGTGGACAGTTATTCTGTTTAATAAGACTAAAATGGCACCCCCATCCCTTCTTGCCTATAAGGTTTTAGTTGAGAAGTCAGCTGTTAGTCTTTGTTTTGTGATATACTTGATGCCATCATCTGACACGTTGAAGGCTTTTCACATTCACTTTGACATCGACCAGTCTGATGACTATGCGTCTCTGCTATTCATCCTTACTTGGAACAAATCTTCCAGGACTTTCTGGACCTTCTTGTGTCTAAATATCTAAATCTCTAGCAAGATTAGGGACATTTTCCTCCATTATTCCCTCAACTAGGGTTTTCTATGCTTTTTGCCCTTTCCCCTTCTCCCTCAGCAATTTCTATAATTCTCATGTTTCATCCTTTACATAATCCCATGTTTCTCAGAGACTTTGTTCATTTTTCTTGATTTTTTCTTTATTTTTGATTGACAGGGTTAATTCAAAAGCCTTATTTTCAAGCTCTGAAATCTTTCTTCTGTTTAGTCTAGTCTGTTGTTAAAACTTTCCACTATATTTTGAAATTCCCCAAATGACCCTTTCATTTCCAGAAGTTCTATAATTTAAACAAAAAATATCTATGTTTTTAGTAAATGTTTAATTCATGCCCTGAATTATTTTTCTGGTTTCTTTCAATGGTTTTCAACTTACTCAAGGATCCGACTAAGCTTGCTTGTGTTCCATATTTTGAATTCCATATATGACATTTGGGAATTTCCTTTGGCTTGGAATTCATTGCTAGAGAGCTAGTGTGATCCATATTGTCTGCATTCTTTTGCTGGTTCCTTTTTATCCAGAACCTTTTCCTTCATCTCAGAATGAGAGCTTTGTGGTCCACATGTTCCCCTCTGCCAGGGACTCTGCTGCTCAGAGTGGAGAGGAAGAGGTAGACTTCCTTTTGGCACATGCATGTAAGTACGCACTGTGGTGTTGCTGGCAATTTGGTTGGACCTCAGACCTCTGGGAAAGTGTTCAGGTGCTAGCTGTGTTGGACCAGGTTAGGTAATCCCCAGTCCCTAGGCTCTTAGATGGCATGCTTGAGTCCAAGGGACCAAACCAAGACAGGCTGGTAAACCTGCCCTCAAGTTTCTCTGAGTTCAGGTGCTGGATGTGGTAGTAACTGATAGGTTGATCTCTTGGTCTGGAAGAATTTGGGCCGGAGAAGGGCAGATGCAATAGGTGTGGGAACCTTCTTGATGAGGCTAGCAGAGGAGCACACAAGCCACTTGCACCTCCTTCTCTCAGCACTGACAGTGCTCTCTGTCCTTCTGGGGCAAAATGCACCTAGATTCCCAGCTCCCACTCTGCCCAGCTGCAACAGAGGTGGTGGAGATAGTTGAGCCCACTGTGTAGGGCAACCAACCTGGCTATGGCTAAAAGGCTGTGACAACAGAGGTACAGTTGTGCTGGGGGTTGTCTCTAGGGAGGGTAGGCTTTACCCAAAAGGGACAGGCAGCTTTGGGAGAGGACTGATAACCTCACTTTCCCTCAGCAACAATGGTAGTTTCTTCTTGTGGCAGCAGTGGGGCAGGCAGGTCAATAAGTTTTGGGAGCGGTGGCAGGACAACCCTCTTGGTCCCATACAGAGCTGGGGGTATTGTCAGTGACTACAGTTCAGAGACGGCACCCATGCCATAGACACAGCAGCTCTCAGGTTCCCCTGCTCTCTGCCGGAGCAGAATCATCATGCTTCTCAGATGGGAAGAAGGGACCTTGCTCTTTGCCCACGGGTAGGATCAGCCTCAGAATGGTGATTTATCTTGATGGAAATGTATGAGTATAAACTCCTCAAAGATTGGGAAATTGTGAAGTCAGTGGCAGAACTCTCTGCAGCTGTCAGGAAAAGACAGGTAAGTTTCAGTGAGGATTTGCAAAATACTGCATTAGAAAGAGAGCACATGGAACGTGCTCAAAGCACAAAGTATTCTGAGTTACAAATGGAAAAGAAAGTGTAATTTGAAGCCACATGGACTGTTCCTAGGTATATAAACCAAGAGGGATGGAGGGAGGGGGGTGGGGCCTTGGTGTGTGTCACACTTTATGGGGGCAAGACATGATTGCAAGAGGGACTTTACCTAACAATTGCAATCAGTGTAGCCTGGCTTATTGTACCCTCAATGAATCCCCAACAATAAAAAAAAAAAAAAAAAAAGCAGATGAGCTTAGCTAGGGAGCAGTACAAACAAAAGGAGGAACCACATGCAAAGCCTCGGTCACCTGCATGGGGTGTGGTGAACTTCTCATTTGTGCTCCCGGAGGAGGCTGAGAGGAGAGCTGGGAGTGCTCTAGTGAGAGTGGCAAGGGCTCCCGTGTGCAAGCAGCCTGATGAGAGGAGACGCTGAAGTCTGCAGTGACAGAAGCAGAGAAGGGCTGTGATTCATTTCAATACAGTTTGGAATGGTGTGAACAGAGCTAATAGGGACTCATTCAACTCACACAATACTAGGAAGTACATAACAACATATTGAGTTCAATCAAATTCAACATTTGTATTTTGGAAAATCCCACATACCAAGGCACTTTTCAAATCCAGGGTCACAGCTGGGTTTCTCTTAATTCCTTATAGCCGTTCTCAAGGACTTGGCCTTTTTAAAGTTGCTATGAACCACTCAGCCCTAGACCCATTCAGAACCACTCTGTTCCCTACGAGGATGTGATCTTCCCTACAATGACAGTAACAGTCATGGCCAACATTTCCTGCCATGTTGCTTTGTCAGTCACTCTGCTCATGATCTATGCATCAACTCATCCACACCTCACGATATACTTACAAGTTAAATAATAGTAGTATTTATTTTATAGATGAGGAAAGTTTGTGGCAGACAGGTTCAGATCTTGCCCACAGTGAAATAAGAATAAAATAGCAGGGCCTTATTCTTCCAAAACTTCTGTTCTTAAGCATGGAACATTCTCATGCTGCTTCCTCTAGGTCTTAAAATGCTGACCCCTCTACCTTCATGTCCCTGTGACACAGGTGTCATTCACCTTTCCTCGCCACCTTGCACAATCCCTCCTTTATAGAATTTCTGCCTCAAGACTGAGGTAGGTGCCCTTTGTTTTTTCTGTACTTGTATCCATCGTAGCACCCCTTTCCCTGTACATGTTCCCCTTTCCCTTTCTCTTCCTATGCTGCTGTGAGGTTTTTCTTTTTTTCTTACCGTCAGGAACTGTTCCTTATTCATTGTCCATTAAATAAATAATTATTGAGCAACTAGGACTTACTAATTGTGGCATCCATGAACCTTAACATACAGTCAGGAAACAAGAAATAGTTGATAAGTGAATAAAATGAATTGATTTTCTTCTTTGGGATTCTTCTCTTCTTAAAGTCATCTATAAATTTCATTATTCATATCACAGAGGAATATAGAATTTAATTGCATAATCATATTGAATAAATTATAAAATTGATTATATTTGTGCAAACTTCCTATAATTATTGTCCTTTGTCTTTAGCTTCTGATTCTCTCTCTAAAATGACTTTTTGAAGTCTTCCTTGTTCAACACTTCACCATTAATACCTCTGCTTTTGACATGCTTCAGGTAATTTTATATATACTGAAGAGTTTATTGAATAGCACTCACTGGGTGCCAGATACTTTTCTTGAGTCTTTTTTTTTTTTTTTTTTTTTTTGCAGTTTTTGGCCGGGGCTGGGTTTGAACCTGCCACCTCTGGCATATGGGGCTGGTGCTCTACTCCTTTGAGCCACAGGCCACCCTTTCTTAAGTCTTTTTGATATGTTAACTCATCTAATCTTTATAAAAACTCTATAAAGGCAGTACTATCAGTAAGCCCATTTCAGAGATAAAGAAATTGAACCACAGAATAGTTATATAACTTGTCTATGATTGCATAGTTACAAATTAGAGAAAACAGGCCTTAGTCCTGGGCAGTGTGTCACTCGAGTCCACGCTTTTAATCACCATGTCCTACTGCTTCCCATTACACTCTATTTTCTCTCTGAGGCATAACAATGTGATTTTGTTATTTGACGCATCCTTTGTGAGGCATCATGTCGTAATAGAGAAAAACATGATACTCTAGCAAATTTGCAGAAGCTCGTGGCCTCTGACTGTGCATTTTCACTTCCTGGTATTCATGTGTGTGTGAAATGACACACTTAACAAAATTTTCCACTGTAGAATTGTTTGTGATGGAACAACTGGAATAAAAAGTTGAAAACATTTCCCTTCATTTCTGAAAACATGGCCAGGCTGGTATCCTCTCTCACAGCCTGACCTTGTACCAGTCATGTTCCCTACACAAAGGAGCAGGGCTAAGGAAAGGATGCCCAGGGCTCAGATATTTGGATCGCTCCCTCTGGGCTCCTCCGAGGGCATTCCATGCTGGAAACTCATGCTGGTAGAGACTAATGGATCAATCCCAGGCGTCTATCATCCTTCGTGATCTCTGGATCCTCAATGTGTCAACAAAGGCCCAGATCAAGGATGAGCCCAGAGGAAAATGACTTGCCAGACCCACTTATTTGCCAGACATACTTAACACCTGCTTCCTCTTTGGCCTGAACCCCCTTTTTAATGGTCAAGTGGGGTAGTTGTTTTCATAATGTTACTGTTCACTTTATGTTGAAAGTTTCCCTCCTTCTTATCCCTGCAGTTGATCCAGCAAACCATGAGAAATTTAAAAATGTATTTCTCAAAGATGCTGAGCAAAGAACAATGATGACCTCTGTGCTTGGGACATTATTCAAAACATCCACAAGCCCAAGGTGCAGCTCACACCAGTGTGCGGTCTGCTGCATAGCTGCAGCCTTAGCCCTCTCTTTCCTCTTCATTTCTATCAGATTCAGACATTCCTTACTGCTGACGTCAAAGTCCACTGCTGTGACCAACCTTCTCCTTGAAGATTTCTCCAGCTTTGCGTGATAGCACAGACTTGCTTTGTTTTCTTTTTTGTCTTTCTAACTTTGTATGCCAAGTTTGCTGACTATTTGGCAATACCACAATCAAAGTATCATTTACACGGACTGTCACCTCCACACCCCCACGTACTTCTTCCTGAGTATGTTGTCCACCTGTGACACTGTGGCCATCATTACCTGTCTGCTCTCTGGTCTCATGAATCCTCACCAGCCCATTGCCTCCCACGGAGGTGCCACTCAGCTCTTCTTCTGTCTCAATTTTGTCATCAGTAACTTCTTCCTGTGATTTCTGCGTGGCCACCTGCAACCCCCTATGGTATTCAGTCATTGTGGGTAAGATAGCCTGTCTTCTTTTGTCATCTGGGTCACTAGGAATAAGCCTGGACATGGCCATTGTCCAGTTAACATCTGTGTTTGGCCTGGCCTTCTGTGATGCCTTTGTTATCTCCCACTTCTGTGATGTGAGACCCCTGCTAAAGCTATCCTACCTATGGATCTGGCCTTCATCACCTACATCCTCATTATCTCCATCCTAATGATTGCATTGGCTGAGGGTAGGAGGAAGACTTTTGCCATGTGCGCCCCCACCTCAAAATATACCACAAAGCTGTAGTGACCAAAACAGCATGGTGATGACAGTCCATGTAAAGCATAAAAACAAACATATAGATAAATAGAACAGAATAGAGAACCCAGGAATAAATCTATGAAATTACAGCCAAATGATTTTAACAAAGGGACTAAGAGCACACAATGGGAAAGCACAGTCTCTTCAATAAATGGTGTTGGGAAAATTAGATGTTTACATGCAGAAGAATGAAATTGGACCCCCATCCCTTATCATGCAAAAAAAAAAAAAAAAACTCAGAACGGTTTAAACACTTAAATGTAAGACTCCTAAACTATTTAATAGCGTAAAGAAAACATAGAGAGAAAGCTCCATGACATTAGTCTGAGCTGGGAATTTTTAAATAAGACCTCAAAACCATAAGTCAACATCTAAAAACAAAGGTTCTATTTTTTTCTTTATAATTTTATGATTTTTTCTCAATGCATGTATTGCTTTTGAATCAGAAAAATACTGATTGAGGTGCCATCATTTCAGAACAAAAACATGAAAGAGGAGGTGACCTTCTCATCTGCTCGCTTACCATTTCTGTGAATGCAATGAATTAATTGCTCACACGTGCAACATTCACTTATAGCATCCGCATCTCCCTGTGTTTTCCGTGAGGTTGGTGGGTCACACTACAGATACGTTGAAGTTAATTTGCTTCTGATATTTAGTCAAAATTTTCTATTTGGTTGCATCTTCCCCTTTAGCCTTTAAAGTCAATGGCTGAAAAGTCTGTGCCACTTTTTTGCATTCTTAAATTTTTTGATGAACAGTGATCATGTGATAATGTAGGTTATTAGTTCTGTTCTGTCAAACAGCATCAGCTATCAGAAAAAAAAGCAAGTCATTTAGATTTTTTTGAAATTTGGATATTCATTTTCAAATGAAGTTAGTCATTCTGTTTGTGACTGAATTAGCTTTGAAGGGACAAAATGTAAGAATAATATACGATTGTGAGAGTTGCTAGTTTTCTGAACAAACCTAAACAGTTTTTGTTGTTTTGAAACAGAGTCTTTCATTCTGTAGCCCTGGGTAGAGTGCCCTGGCATCATAGCTGACAGCAACCTCAAACTCCTGGGCTCAAGTGATCTTCCTGCCTCAGCTTCCTGAGTAGCTGGGACTACAGGCACCCAACACAATGTCTGGCTAGTTTTTCTATTTTTAGTAGAGATGGTGTCTCACTTTGCTCAGGCTGGTCTCAAACTCCTGAGCTTAAGCAATGCACCCACCTCAGCCTCCCAAAGTGCTAGCATTATAGACATGAGTCACCACTCCCAGCTTAAACAGTTATATTATTAAATAAATAGGAAAATAAATGAATGCTTTACAGAAATGGTAAGAGATAACGTGTTGATTATTAGTTAGCATTAGAAAGAACATTATATCCTTGTAAAATGAATAAATATTTATAAGATTTAAAATTGGTAATATTAAATAACTTTTAAGCACTGTGTTAATTTTTAGCTTCTTAGTTCCTTTTAAGCCATGAATCTTCACAACTTTTATAGATGAATTTGCAGCATAATTTCAATTTTGCCACCAAAATAATATAGGGCAAAATCCAGGATAAATTAGCTTTAATCTGTACCTAATAAAGAATATGATGAAAGGAAGAAAGTATTAGAGAAAAATTGGGAATTTTCCCTAAGATATCTGATGTCTGCACCAACTCAATTTCTCATCTGAAAAGTGAGTATCTAATTAGTATCATGAATATGTTTTGGTAACTGCTGGAACAGTGGAGAAGCTCACAATGGAGACTTAATGTCCCTCCTCTAAAATGTCAAGGTGTAAATATAGTTACCTTAATGTTTAATGATTAAATTCTAATGTTTTAAACTAAGATTTTAATTTTATTTTAGTATCCCAGAAGTAGAGTCTGCTGATACTGGGCTTCAGCAGTGACTTCAGTTGAATACAGATTTTAACTTTCAACCTTCAGGTATTTGACCAAAATGTAGATGCATTTCTATTAATTACGATTATTTAAATAAAATGGAATAGAATATAATAGACTAGAATGGAAAACATCAGAATGCATTTAGTGTGGTAATGCCAAGTTCTGCTTTGTGAATGTTCCATTGTAGATTGTACCTGTGTGCGTGAATACCCACACAGACAGATTATGTTGTAACCTACCAGATTAGGTCATAATAACCCTTTTGTATTCGGAGCCTTGGTCACAGTAAGGAGATTAAAATTCACTGAACTAGAAATAGAAAGATAGAAGGTGCTCAATTTGGAGAAGAAAAATAGGCAGTCATGCCAGAACTGCTAGTAAAAGATAATAATGCAGTTTTAGAAATGTTTTTTTAAT